>NW_024412395.1:95262569-95450621 GCF_014898765.1 Herpailurus yagouaroundi
CGGGGAGTGCGGGCCGGGAGAGGGGCGGCGACACGGGCGCCCGGACGCAGCCAGGGGCGGAGGGGGACGCGGGGGCGCGGGGAGGGGCGGTGGCGGGGTCTCGGGGGCCCGGGCGGCGGCCGGCCGAGTCTGGGGAGGGCGAGAAGAAGACCGACGGGAGCAGTGAGGGAGAGACCGGGGACACGGGGACACGGGGGACAGAGATGGGGGCCGGAGCCTCTGCGCGGGGAGACCGTGTCCCAGAGAGGGAGAGACGGGCAGGAAGTCCGCGGCGGAACGGCGGACCCGGGCTCGGCCACCTCGAGTGCCAGTTTCCAGGCGGTTCCTGAGGTCTGTGAAACAGTAGTCTTCGCAGGTGCCTGCCCCTCTGTTCTCGGCCCCCAATACTAGCCCTCGGGGCATCCCAGCCTGGAAAAATGAGGACCCGGAGGTGGAAAGACCCCGGCCTCGAGGAGGCGGGGCACAGCCAGGGTGGGAGAACACGGCCCACCCGGGCAACCCAGCTGTGAACCCGGGTTCACAGTGGCTTCACTTCCATTCTTCTAGGGGTGAGTGCGGGGCGGAGCAGGATGGCGCTGGTGACCCGGAGACTGAGGTGGGGAAGGGGAGGGAGATACGTGGTGGGACCCTGTCCTCCTCCTCCCCACCTGCTCCGCAGTTCAACCGAGGCTCGAAAAGACAGAATTTCTGGTAGAGCAGCAATCACAGCCTCTCTGTGCCGCCTGGTGGCGACAAGGAAGAAAGGCAAGAGCCAGTGACCCTGTTGAGAAAGGGAAGGAAACTCGCATATAGGGGCAATTGCCGCTGTGGCTCTGGATGAGTTGGTGTCTGGCCAACAAGTGAATCTGCCACCCCATCTGCCCGAAGGGTACCATCCCCCAGCTTACCCATTCTGCCCTGGTGCCTTGGATCCCGCCTCTCCCCCATGTCCCCCATGATTTTCTGCTCCTCCTGCTCCTGCTGGGCTGGGCCTGAGTCACTTCCCAGGCCGCACTCTGGGAAAGGCTGCGCGGGACCCACGGTCACAAGTGACAGGCTCGGGCTGCAGTGCCGGCTCTCCGTCTCCCAGCCAGCCTTCCCAGGTGAGTAGCAAGGAAGGGGTCTAGGGGTGGCTGGAGAAATGGGGCAATGCTGGGAGCGAGAGGCAGGGACACTTGGATAGAAATGAGAGGTGATGAGGCACATCTAGGTGTTCATGGAGTTCAAAGTGGATCTGGACTGGAAAGGGGTGCAGAAACCCTCAGCCCACCCCCTTGGTCTATAGATGGGGAAACTGAGGCCCAGGGAAAGCCAATGATGAGCCTAAGGCCACACAGTGAGTTAGTAGCAGGGTCAGGATGAAGACCCAGGGCTCTCAACGTCCAGCTCAGTGTTTCCTGAGCACCATCTCCACCCTCCACCCTCGTCTACCTTTGTTTGCCTCCCTTTCTCCCTCCACTGTGTCCCCTGTTTCTTTACTCCTACCCACACCCCCGAATTCCAGCAACTATCGTCTGAGACACAGGACCCCTGGGGTTTCCCATGACTGGTCTTTATTCCAGGTGACATCAGGATAAGCCACTGGCCCCCAGCGGCCACAGTATTCCTATCTGAGCCCCAGGATCCACGGGGGAAGAAAGGCTGTGATCCCCTGGCGGGGGAGAACCACAGGATTAAAACCAGGTGCCCTGCCCCCCCACACACACCCAGCATTCTGGCCCAGTCCCAGCTCTAGGGCCTCATTTTACTTCTGCCTCCCTTTCCTCAAACAACACACATTTTCCACTCAGCTGGGGGCCAGGAAAGGATGAATGTGCGCCTCAAGGATGATGACTGCTCTGGCAAGGCTCCCTGTGGCAGAGAGGGGTGACCGTCCCTCAGCCCAGTGTCCTCATGGCGTGAGCCCTCACAGGGTCGCTCACATCAGGTTGCCCTGTGTGTGGACACCCAGGCCTGAGTTCAAACTCTAGCTTCTCCACTTAGGGCCTGGGTAGTTCAGTCAGTTAAGCTTCCAACTCTTGATAGCGGCTCAGGTCATGATCTCGCAGTTGTGATCTCACAGTCATGAGATCGAGCCCCGAGTCCAGCTCCGAGCTGGGCATAGAGTCAGCTTGAGATTCTCTCCCTCTGCCCCTCCTCCACTCACGCTTTCTCTCTCTCTTTCTCTTTCTCTCTCTCTCTCTCTCTCTCTCTCTCTCTCAAAATAAACATTAAAAAAAATTTTTCATGGAGTTAATGACCTCCTAGGTTATTATGGGGACTGAACAAGACAAAGATGTCAGGCACAGAACATAGGGCCTAGCACCCAGGAACTGCTCCCCTGGTGTGGGGCCCATACCATCCCCTTCCCATGCTGGCCTATGAGGAAGAGCCCAAGTGTCTATCCTACCAGTTGACTCACCGTGTGACTCAAGATATTTCCCATTCCTGGCCTAGGCGCTGATTCTTCCTCTGTATAAGGAGACCACTGGGCAGCTGAGCCCGGAGGCTCCTTCCTGGACTGACCCTGCAGAGCCACAAAGAATCACATCATTTTGAAATACTCATGGCAGAGGAAGGGGCCATCCTCACCAGGAACCTGAAAGGTGAGTGTGTCCTGAGAGATTTTCTGGGATTGAGTTGGGAGAGAGGTGAGGGCTCTTGGGAGCCCCTCCGTCAGAGCCCTCACTACCTACTGCCTGATGTCCGCCATCCCCCCGCCCCCGCCCCTGCAGCTGCCGTCTCCGCCATCCTCCAGGGCTACCCTGCCGGGCAGCCTCCAGTGACAGATGCCAGCGCTGAGCTGCACAGACTCTGTGGCTGCCTGGAGCTGCTGCTACAGGTGACCCCCCCCCGCCCCGCCCCTTTCCCACCCCGCTCTCTCCAGGCCCAGGTCACCAGCAGGGATTTCCCAGATACTCAGTAAGAGCCACTGGCCACCTCAGCACCCTCAGAGTCAGCAAGCCCTTCCCGACATCTAACCTCACCCTTGGAGGTTGACATTGCAGCCTGGGGCACGAGGTGGACAGGAGGCTGGGGCAGGGCGGAGTGGGGTGGGGTAGGGCAGCCACCTTTCTCTGAGGACTGAAGTCTCAGAGCTGAGATGTCCTAGGGCTGGACCTTTCTGCTGCTGGCGCTTTTGTTGAGCACTTACCAAGGGCCGGGCAAAGCCCTTCTCTTGCCCCACCTTATTAAATTCTCATTCTTTTCTTTTCAAATGTTTATTTACTTATTTTTGAGAGAGGGAGAGGGAGAGAGAGCACATGCACACAAGTAGGGGAGGGGCAGAGAGAGAGAGTAGGAGACACAGAATCCCAAGCAGGCTCCAGGCTCCGAGCTGTCAGCGCAGAGCCCGACGCGGGGCTTGAACCCACAAACCGTGAGATCATGACCTGAGCCGAAGGAGGATGCTTAACCGACTGAGCCACCCAGGTGCCCCTTAAATTCTCATTATAACCCCCTGAGGTGCTGGATGACCTTACCAGCCCCACATACACGCACATACCCTGCATGTTCTTCTTCTGCATGTTATGCACATGTGTGTGGTGTGAGTGTACATGTGAGGTTGGTAGGATGCATGTGTTCATCTTCTGCCAGTCTACCCCCATCATTTGCTGCATTCCATTCACACTGACCTCCTTGATCTTTCGAAAGCATACACCTACCTCAGGGCCTTTGCACTTGCCCTCTGCCTGGAATGCTCTCCCCCAGAAATCTGAATGGCACAATTTCTCATTTCCTTTGGATCTGGACTTTGAACAGTATCGCCTCAGTGAGGCTCTCTCTAGCCACCCTAATACAATTTTTTAAAACACACACACACATACACACCACACGCTCACAGACATCACACACCCCGCACACATCTCACACACACACCACATACACACACGTGTGCACATACCACATGCTTTCTATTCTCTTTCCCTGCCTTATTTTTCTCCTTAGCAGTCAGCACCATCTAACATCCTATATGTTCTACTTACTCTGCACATTGTCTGTCTCCACTACCAAGGTATAAGCTCATGAGGTCAGTTTGCTCACTGCTGTATATTCCCAGGGCACAGAGCAGAGCCTGACGCATAGTAAGTGCTCAGTAAGTATTACTGGAATGAATGAATGAGAATACCAAAGGCTCAGAGAGGTCCTGCACCTTGAGCGTGGTCACACAGCCTTTGAGGGCAGAGCCAGCTCCTGAAGCCAGGTCTGCCTGCAGTAGCCCTTTCCCCTCCATTCTCAGCGTGCTGGAATGCAAGGTGGGTTCCGGGAGGAAACATTTCCATGCCTTCCTTTCCCTGGTCTTGCTCCCAGTTTGACCAGAAAGAGCAGAAGAGCCTCCTGAGGCCTCGGAAGGATTACTGGGACTTCCTCTGCTCTGGCCTACGGCAACAGCGGGGCAGCACGGAGCCGGCCCGCTTCGTCTGCTCACAGGACAAGGTATCCAGTGCCCGCTGGCAGGGAGACTGGCCTCAGCATGAGGGGGTCCTGCCACCAGGCCCTTGATGGGGATGGCCTCCGGGAGCCCCTCTCCCACCCATGCCTGTTCCACTGACCACAGACCCCTCACCCGGCCCTCGTGTCTCATTAGCCCTGCCCTCAGCAGCCCTCCAGCCACCCCTTTCGTTCGCAAACAGCACGGGTCCCTATCCTGTCTCTCTGTCCTGGCCGACTTCCCTCTGATCTAATACCACACCAGGCCCCCACCTCCCCACCTCTTCCCCACCATTTCGCCCCCTGTGCACCCTGCAGTTGAAGACTTCTCTAGCAAAAGGCCGTGCCTTCATCCGCTTCTGCCTAGCCCACGGACAGCTGGCCGAGTCCCTGCAGCTCTGCCTTCTGAACCCCAAGCTCACCAGGTGGGGCTGTTGGGACATGATCCTACTGACACCCTCTGAGTCTACTGTCTGTTCCTTGTGAAAGATGCCTCTTTGCCCCCCAGATGGATGGGTTAATATCAAGGACAACTAAAATGACAGCCATGAGGGAAAAGTCCAGGAAGAAAGGGCAGAGGGGGCGTCAGAACCCAGGAGTCCTCGTAGCACCATGATGCTTAAGCCTCTTGCTCCCCAAGGGCCACAGCCCTGCTTGGGGGAACCATCCCATGGTGGTGTATAGCAGAGGAAGATCCCCTGGGGGCGGGGGCGGCCACAGCACCAAGGCCAATTACCAAAGGCCAAGTCTGCTGATTACCGATAACACAGGGAATGGTATGGCCCCCGGAGCCCTCTGGTGTGCCCTGAACTCCGGGAAGACCTCCTGGATTCTCTCTATGCTCTCAATGGAGTGACCTTCGACTTGAACCTGCGGTGGCCGGACCTAGATGAAGCCTGGCCCATGTTCTCAGAGTGAGTGCGTCTAGCTTGAAGGGAAGCCTCTCTTCAGTGCATTCCTGCCATTTGACCACCACGCATCCCAAGCAAGTTCCAAACTCAGCCTCCAGTCCCATCAGTTCTTCCTTCCTCGCTGTCTGAGCCTCTGATTCTCCACCTCCCCAGACTTCTATTTTCCCGGCACGATCTGTCCTGTCACATGATGCTGCATAGACCGCACACTCCCTGAAGAGTCGTTGGATGGTTGGGGTGGAGGGTTCGAAGGACGAGCGTATGGTGGCTGTTAGGACGAGTGGTGGGCAAGGCTCGTGGATGGATGGAGAGGGGGATGCACACATGAGGATGGAAGGGTGGGGAGGAGGGAAGGCGGGAGCGGAAGCGAAATGAGTGGGTGGGTGGAGAGGTGGGATGTCCTGCTGCTGAGCACCACGCCCACTGCTGGAAAGAGGCCCGTGGTCCCCCTGCCACCTTCCCTTGCAGGTCTTGCTGCCCCAGCCGGAGCCAGGGAAGAAGACCCAGAAAGACCAAAGACTCCCCAAAGCAGGTGCCTCTGCCCAACTTCATTCTGATTTGCCTCTTCTCCGCCTCTGCTGGGCCCCACAGGATAGGCAGTAGCTGAGGAGACAGACAGACAGACAGAGAGGCCGGCATGTAGACCTGGGGACTGGGTAGCCACAGGACAAGAAAGGGCTCGTAGTCCTAAGGTGGTGAGGATATCGGGGAGAGAAGGGGGCCACTGGCACCATCGGCGGGAGCCATGGGGCCCAGGAGAGGAGGAGGCGGTGGGGAGGGTAACCGGAAGCGTGTAGGATGCACACCAAGGAAACAATCTCCGTTGGACAATTTGCAAACGTCTCAGTTCATTCAGTTGGAGAGATTGAAGAGTCAGGTTTCTGGGTTCAAATCCCAGCTCTGCCCCTAATAACCAAGGCCCTTGGCAAGGCACTTGCCCTGCCTTGCAGGGTGATTGTGAGGAAGTGTAGAGACAGCCTGCGTGTAGCACAGAGCAAGGCCCCTGGCCACGTGCTCCGTCAGTGGTAGCTCATGGCCATTGTCATTCCCCAGTCTCATTCTACACTCCACCAGCTTCCTAGCACCAGGTACGGATACCGCGAGGACTCAGCCTGTGCCCAGAAGGGGGAACACACTGCAACGCCACCTGTTAAGTGCGGTGATGCAGCCGTGCACGGAGGAACAGGGGAGCCTGGAGACGGCTTCTCAGGAGAGGTGACCCTTAGCTGCTGTCGGTCTGTTTAAGCTTTCACAACTCTGCAAGGCAGGCGTTATTATTCCCATTTTACAGACAAGAAAACTGAGACCCAGAGAATTTCAGGGGGCAGGGTCAGAGGAGAGGGTGGGAAGTAGAAACCAGATCGCTCCAGAAGACGCAGGGGAGGCAGGGAGGGGGGGGGCGCCCACAGAAAAGAGCACTGAGAAGCACTACTGCTCCCTGACCAGGATCAAAGCTGGGGCCTCCCCTCCACCTGGGGTGATGTTAACATTCCGATTCCTGGGCCCTGAATCAATATTCCTTTAGATTTAGTAAGTTCCTTGGATTAGGTCTGTGGCCTCTCCCACCCACCTGGTTGGCAAATTGGTGCTGAGAGCAGTGATGGCTTTGGGGCTTCTCTGCAGATCTCAGCCACACGTGGAAACCCCACAGCAGTCCAGCCAGAGGAGCTGCACACTAGCCAAACCAGCTGTCTGCAAGATGCACCCAGGGAAGACTGGTTGGCCGGACTCCCCAGGTCCCAGCAACAAAGGCACCTTCTTCTCTTTTTGGAAAAGAAAAGAGAAGATCCCAGGAGCCTCGGGTCCTCCCAGGGCATGTGGGAACCAGCAGGGGAGGAACTTCAGCAAGCCCAGGAGAAAGGAGCCCCAAGAACTGGGATCTGCCTGGAGATTTCAACACCCAGCATCCAGGGACAGGGAGATGGGTCTGAGAGGGCTCCAAAGGAGGTGATAGGCACAGAGGCCAAGGGCAGAAGGATTCTTCCCAGTGCGGAGGGGACTCATGAAGGTGGAGCAGAGCAGGGTCATGCCCATAGGCTACTGGCCTCCAGCCCTACAGGGACAATAGAGGACACAATGTCAGGGAACCAGCAGGAGTGGGAGGTGCCTAGCATTCCAGGGGAGCCCGGGGTCCTTTGGGGCCTGGGAACAAAGGAAGACTTCACCCCAGAGAAACCACAAGAGGAAACAGGAGAGACCAGTGTGACCAGGAGGAAGGAGCAAGCAGAAGTGGCCTTGCAGGATGTGGTCAAGGTGAGAGCAGTTGAGCTCTGTACCTGTCTCCTTTCCCCTCTCTAACCTGGCCCCCAGGTGGGAGTCTTCAGTGGTGCGGGGGGAGGGGTGCGTTCCAGCCCACAGATAATTCTGACTGGTCTGCACAGGGTTATTATTCTCTGAGAAGGTCTTCTTCAGGTCACCACAGTCCCTGCCTCTCCCTACGGCCTCACGGCAAGCCCACTTTATTCACCAGTACTACCTGCCTGGCTCCTGCAGGCCCTGGAGTCTGAGACCCCCCCCTCCCCCAAGAGTTCTCTGGGGGCAATGACAGGTTCTCAAGTTCAGTAGCCCTCATTATTGGCAGATTTCCCACCAATGTCTAAGTTCTGCTGCTGCACATCCCACCAAGCAGCTCTGGTTGTAGATGTTTCTCCTGGAGATCCCCAAGATCAATTTCAAGCCTTCCTTCCGCCTTCTTTGTATCCTTGAGCTCTGTAACTTTCATCCTTCAGCAAAGGAAGAAATCTTTCACCTGTTCCTCTCTCATTTTCCTGTTCCTGTTGCACAGTCCCCTCTCACTCTCTTGAATTGTGATCATCATCCTCTCCCAGCGGCAGGCAGAGCCGGGTTTCTCAGCTCCCAGTGCTGTCCTCAGTCCAGCCCTCCACCCAAGGGCTATCTCGCATGGCCCTGGGGTCTCATGGGGATGTTTGTCAGGTCACACCCGGGGCTGGGATCTCTGCCCTCCTCCTTCAGCTTCCCTTTCCTTTCCTTTCCTTCCCACCCCCAAGAGCCTGAGATGTGGGCTCCGGAAGACCGAGGAGCGGGCGCAGCACCAGGAGCAGCTGCTGAAGGAGAAGGAAGGGGAGCTGCGGACACTACAGGAGATGCTCAGCAGGTAACCTTGGCAACTGCTGCCAGGTGGGCAGCAGAGGCCAGCAGGACAGGAGGCGCCCACTCGCCTTCATGGCCACACCAGCAAGCGGCTTCTGAGCATCTCTGGTACACCAGGCCCTGTGCTGGGCACAGCTTTGGGACACTGAGGCATTCAGGGCACTACTCCTGGGGCTCCTGGAGGAGCTCCCACCGACCCCTCCCCTCCCCTTGGCAGACCCTCCCTCACCGGCCTTCCCAACAGCCTGCAGGAGGGGTGCATGCCTCCTGTCCCTCCCTCCCCTCCCACACTCACCTTTATCTCTCTGCTGCCTCTTCCACTGCCATTCCCCTCTCTCCCAGTCTCCCTCCCCGCCCCTCCACACTCCTGCCCCTTCAGTGTCCACCTTTCCTCTTGTCCTCTGTCTCTCATTTTCCTGTTCCCTGTTGCACAGTCTTCTTTCACTCTCTTAATGCATAATCATCATCGTAACTATCATGTACTGAGCGTTTACTATGTCCCCGGCACTGTTCTAGGCGTTTCTTCCCAACACACTTATAAGATAAGTTCTCTAAGAATTTCCATTGTATAGATAGGAAAACTGAGGCTTAAAGGTGCCACACAATTCACCCAGTGTCACTAGTGGAGGAGCTGAGGTCTACACCCTGGTAGATGATTCCAGAACCTGTGGGCTTAAAGACGGGCCCTCCGCCAATATTTTGAGTGCCTGTATTTATTTCATTCTGCCTCCCCCTCAGCTACTCTTACCTCCACCTTCTCCAACTTCCTGTCATTACATTAACTGCAAGGGCCCAGAGAACACTTTCTCAGTGTCCGAGTTTCTCTTTCATAATTTTAAAAAATACCTCTGCTATGCAAAGATCTTCCTTGGTCTGACTTGGTCTCTCTGTCCCTCTCTCCCTTAGCTCTGTGTGCCCCAGTCAGTTCACCTGCCCCTGACTCTTGCACATGGCTGACACCTGCCCCAGGGCCAGAGGCACCAGCCTAAACCCCATCAGAGCCTGGGTAGCTGTGATTCAGACTGAATCATGGAGCGGTTTACTGACTCTTTGTTTCAAAGGCTGAGAGACACTATAGGCCCAGAAACCAACCCAAAAAGGCCCCCAGGGGCTCCTCCCACCAGACACTCAGCTGAGCCTGGCGGTTTGGTCAGCAAGGATTCCCATGATTCAGGCCCTAGGTGAATGCAGAGGCCTTGCCCACCCAGAGGCCTTCTCTGGGAATCCAGACAGGCTGGAGGAAGCAGCTGGGAGGCTCCAAGGAGACAACCAGGCCCAGGCTGCTCCCTCAGCTGGGGGAGCCCCGACTCTTCTCCACCTGTCATCCAGTCCATTATCCACAGATACTCAGAGCTGCGCCAGGCCTGTTCTGTGTGCCAGAAATCCTCTTGCGGACAAAACAGACCAAATGCCTATCCTTGTGGAGCTTACCTTCTAGTGCAGAAAGCAATCTGTAAACACGATAAGCAGGTTAATTACATAGGATGTCAGATGTGACAAGTTCTAGGAAGATAAAAATAAAGCAGCGAATGGAAGTGTCGGGGTGATATTAAATGAGGCGACACAGCCAGGGAAGGCCTCCCTGAAAAAGTGATATTTGAGTTAAAAATTTGAAGCAAATGAGGAATGGGCTGTTTGGGCATGTGGTAGAACATTCCAGGCAGAGGAAGAGCAAGGGCCCTGAGGCAGGAATGGGCATGGCAGGTCCTAGGAATATCACGGAGGTTCAGGGGAGTAGAGGAGGGAGAGGAGGTGGGGGAGGTCAGCTGGGTAACAGGAGACCACAGGTCATCAAAAGGACCTTGGCATTGACTCGGAGTGAGATAGGAGCCACTGAGAGTTCAGAGCAGAGGGAGATGTGACTATTTGCTTTAAGGTTAAGTAGGTTTGCATTTTTTTTTTTAACAATTCAGTGGGTTTTAGTGTATTCATGAAATTGTGCATCCATCACCACAATCAGTTTTAGGACATTTTAATCAGCCCAAAGAGAAACCCTGTACCATTAGCATCCACTGCCCACTTCCTTCCAACCCCCCAGCCCTAGGCAACTGCTGATTTGTCCCCATAGATGTGCCTATTCTGGACTGATCTGTGCTTTCAAGGGCTCGAGCTCTGTGGAGCTAGTCTGTAAGGAACCAAGGTGGAAGCAGGGACAGCGATGAGGAAGGGGAGGGCAGGGGTGCCTCTGAATGCTCTCTGGTCGTGGAGGTGCAGAGAAGCTGCGAGATTCTGGATTCACCGTGAGCTGGGGCTTCCTGGGGGGAGAGGGAAAGACAGAGTCAGGAATGACTCATTTTCCAGCCTGACCAGCTGGAAAGCTAGAGTCACAGCTGATGGTGTGCTGTGGCAGGGCTCGCTTGTGGGGAAAGTTCAGGAGTTGAGGGGAGAGCATGCCAAGTCTGAGACACCCCTTAGGCATGCCAGTGGAGCTGTTGAGCAGACAGCTGAGTGTGGAGCTCAGAGAAGCCTGGGCTGGGGATCTGCGGGAGAGTCGTCAGAATGCAGATAGCAGGACAGAAGCTCCTGTGGCCAGGAGGGATCCTCCTGGGATCCAGGGACTCAGGAGGAGCACATCACTCCAGGGGAAAGGGGCCATGGGCATCAAGCTGGGGGCGACTGTTTCACTACCGCCGGACTGAAGTGCCAGGGAGCCCACTCGGTCAGCAGATAGTATATTGTGACTCTCCTGTGGCCATGAGCATGGTGACAGCAGTGAATAGAACAGTCAGTGTCTGCTCTCACAGACTTGGGGACACAGACACTAGATCAACAAATAGGAATAGGATGTCAGGTAGTCATGGGCGCTGTTAAAAAAATCAGTCCAGGGAAGGGGACAGAGACAGGAGATTTAGAGTCACGCAAATTCACCTAGATTTAGAGTCATGGGGTTCCTCTCTGAGGAGGTGACAGTTGAGGAGAAACCCCAGCCACTGGGAAAATGACCGTGCAAAGACCGTGGGAGGAGTGCTCCAGGCAGGAGCGCCAGCAAAGGCAAAATCCCAGAAGTGCACTTGGAATCAAGCAAGCCCATGTGGCTGGAGTGGACAGAGACTCCCTGTGCTATGGAAGGCTGGAACAGAGTCTTGAGCAGGAAGTGGAGAGCCCCATGGGTTTCAGGACTACTTTGTCCGTGGTGTGGAGAATAGACAGAAGGTGGGCAGGCTAGAGCCCTTTGGGCACAGAGCCCCAGGCTGGACACATAGGGAAGACACAGTGGGCCAGCTAAGCCTGGCCTCAGGCCTTAGCAGACCAACCAGGGGCTATGAAAACACAGTTGGAACTGAGCTGTGGGGCACCTAGTACCCACTTCCTAGCTTTCTGGCTGTGGTACCTTGAGAAATTGGCCTTCCCTCTCTGGCCTCTGATCCTTGATTTGCAAAAGGAGACAGTTGGATCTCCAAAGTTCCTCCTTCCAGCTCAGATGCTCTGTGGGACCATCTTTCCAAGTAGGTAGGTTTCCTCTGCCCCTGGATAAGACCTCAAAGCAAAAGTGCTTAGGGCAAGTATAAGTGGAAGAGGTCCTCAGACAGAATTAGGCAGACATAACACTTCTCCCCACCCCGCCCCCCATTGAGCTCCTTTGGGGCACACCAGGGGCTCATGAGGATCTATCCCTTGCTCCCACCTGCTGCCCACTCAGCACTTGTGCCATAAACCACTGGCGACCAGGCCCTGCACGGACAAAAGTATGGGGAGGCCAGGTGGGGAGGCCAATAGAGCTTATGGCCCAACAGGCCTGCGTCCAGTTTTCTTCTCCCTCCACATATCAAACAGTGTGACCCTGGGCAAGTGTTATTTCCTCTCTGAAGCTCTATTTTCTTTCCTGTAAAATTATGACCATATCACCTGTCTGCCATATTTGTGAAAATTAAATGAAATAGGGCATAAAGCACTAAGCCCCGGGGGCTGGCGTGTAACAGGTGCTCTAGACTTTAATTCCTCCCGTGTCCTCTCCTGCACCAGGAGTGTCTGTCAGCCCCTGCTGGAAATACTTCAGTGGCTTCCCAATGCACTGAGGTTCAAGTCCACTCCTCCTGGGGCCAGTGAGGGAGACAGCCCTGCCCCTTTCCACCTCATCTCTTGCCTACCCCCACCTCCTGCAACTTCATGGTATCCCAGCTTCCCTAGTCTTCTTTCAGTTCCTCAAACAAGCAAGTTCTTGCCAACTTGCAGACCTTTCCATGTGACCTTCGCTGGCTCTGCTTGGCTGACTTCTCATCTCTTACATCTGCTTAAAGGTCACCTTGTCTAAGAAGCCTTTCCTGAACACCCTCTCGAGCCTCTATCCACCCCTCATTTATCTCTGTCACACACTTAGCTTAATTATGCTATTGGTTTATCACTTGTTTTGACCACTGTCCCCAACACACTATAAGCTCCACCAGGAGCCGTAGGCACTGCTGTATTCCTGGCACCTCAAACAGCCATTGGCACACAGATGGTGCTTAATAAGTGTTCCCTCCCACCTCAAAGACACACACTAACCACAGTTTTCACATTGGGACCTGCACTGGCCACACCAAAGGCCCTGGGATCAGTGTGCAAGTAAACTAGCTCAGGAAAATCAAATACCAATATTAAGAAACAAGGACACTGAAGGCCAAGATGTTCATTAAAATAAACACAGCCCTGGTCCAGTGCCCAAGCACAAGAACACCCTTCCTTAAAGCTGCAGGGACTGGTCTTTTTGGAATTATGGTGGATCTCTGTTGTCAGTTTGACTTTACAGCCTACCCAGCTTTCTTCTCTGAGGTGTGCTACACGGCAGTGTTGTAAAAATTCATAATTCAGTTCATTGGCAAGCCTCCTGCGAGTCTCAAACACACTGAAGCCCAGGGGTGTGGCCGTGCGTGTGTGTGTGTGCGTGCGCACACACACACCCCCCACACACACACCCTGAGGTCACAGGATGTGCACCCACCTTTGCAACACCCTCCTCATCTGAGTGATGGAGGGCGGGGCTGGGACTTTCTTATTTCTAGTGCAGCAGATTTCTTGGAACCTTCTAAGAAGCCACCAAAGACAAAAAAAAAGAGGCAAGAATAGAGCTGAGGACATTCTAAGCCCAAACTGAAACAAAAATTTAAGGAAGCCATATGTTTAACATTATTTTCTTAATTGAAAAGACGATGTACCATAATTTTTCAAAATATTTTAAAACCTAAAAATATCCCCCTAAGTCCTCCACCAGTTACCCCACTCCCAAACCAACTGTTGTTCTCAGCTGGGCAAAGCCCATACAGCCTGGGTTGCCAGATACCCCCCTTCCCTCCAGAGAGCTGCTGCAATCGTGGGCATGCCTTTCAAGAAAATTACATTTTAAGATGGAAATGTTAAAAAAGGAAAGAAAAGAAATACAACCAATGGAGATGTTAGCTCACCTTCTCTAAAGAAACACAGGAGGCTATACCCTGTTTTCATTCCTCTGGACGGTTGGTAAGGAGTCAGCCTATAGATGGCATGCTATCCGTGGTGTTCAGCTTGGTGTGTGGTATGGCGTGTTTTATGTGTGTGTGAGTATGTGTGGTGTGGGAGGGCGCGGGGGTATGGAGAATGTATGCAGTGTGTGTGTGTGGAAGGGAGTGTGTGTGTGTGTGTGTGTGTGTGTGTGTGCGCGCGCGCATCAGCTATAGGAGGTACCACCAGCTTCCCCCAGGAGCTCCCTGTCAGGTAGAGGCCCAGCCTAGCTTGGTCACAGATGCTGGGAACTGAGTCTTCCTTCTGTGCCCAGGTGTCAGGAAGAGAGGGCCCGGCTGCAGACAGAGCTGGAGCAGAATCAGCAGGAGGCTGAGAGGAGGGACGCCATGTATGAGAAGGAGCTTGGAGGGCAGCGGGACCTGGTCCACGCCATGAAGATGAGGGTGCTGGAACTGATTCAGTAAGGGTGGACACAGCAGGGCAGGACTGCAGAGGAGGGGATGATATGGAATGTAGAGACTGGGTGATGAAAATTCTACTCCGCTGAGAACTGTCGAGCAGAACTTTAATATATGCTAACTCATCTTCTTTTAGCCACCCCAGCTGTTCTCCTCATATCACAGATGAGGAAACTGAGGGTCAGAGACGCTGACTTGGACACCAAGGACACACCGCATATAATTGCATGGATTCCTCTAGCTCTAAGGCACACCACCACTCCAACACAGCCCCACATACACACATACCTACTAAGGTTAGGGGAAGGGAAAAGAGCCCATAGATGGAGAAGGATTTGAGAGAAGAAAAAGGGAGGTTAACCAAGAGGTAATCATATGTGCTACCCCTGACTGCCTGGTAGACTTCCTGAGACCACTGGGCCTGTGGGCCATCCCAGGTCAGCTGCCCTAGGTACCAGAGAGCTCACCAGGATGGATTCCAAACCACTAAACCACTGAGCAATGGAGGAGGTGTGTAAAGCCTGGTTTCTGCCCTTCAGTCTAGTAGGGAACTAATGCTATACTTTGACCCAGTTCAGGAAGCAGGACAGCATTGGACTTGGGTTTCATTAGAATTGGAGGGTCACTGAGGGATCATCCAGGACTAAATCCTCTTGCAAAAAATCCAAGTGATATTAAAGATGAGAGAAGGGAGAAGTCAACCTGGAAAGAACAAACAAAGAATTTAAGAATGACCTCCTCTACAGAGCTGTCAATGGGGAAAAAGGGAGATATAAAAAATTAGCCATGTATCTCACAAAAGAATTTAAGGTAGCCAACAATAAAAGACATATACATATGATTGTTAAGAAAAATAGATGAAATGGAAGAGGAAACATTCATACTTTTGAGGGATTAGGATTAGGGTTAAAACTTAGCTCTGAGCATCTTGGCAGAATCAAAAATGGAAACACAGTAAGTTGCCTAAATGTCACTATGCATTCCAAGGAAATATACCAGTTCATCAGGAAAGAAAATTTTTTTTCCTGTGTTAAAGAAACTCATCACAAGATCCCAAGATACATAATATAATGTCCCTTGCAGAAGCATCATGGAAAATATGGCCCTGAGCACAAAGTGGGCAGGCAAGCTATAGAGGCTGATTTCTGCATCAAGATGGTAGACAACACATCATCTGCTTTCCATCCTGAGATCTCAGTAGAATGATTGTAAAAAATAAATAAATAAATAAATAAATAAATAAATAAATAAATAAATAAATAAAACTTCTAATAGAGAGAAAGGTGGAGGAGCCAACCACAGATAAGAGATTTCAGCTAATTTCCAGAAGCCAGAAAATGGATGAAGAAGTAGAGACCGGATTTAGCCCAAGTTAGAACTTCAGGGACCAGAGACACTAGGAACACAGATGGCAGAAATGAGATAAGGGACAGCAATCAGGAATATTGACCGATAAAGTCATTGGAAACATCAGTGTAAACCTCCTGCTTTCAGCCTGCTTCCCCAACTTCAGAATATCAACCCTGAGGGGTCTATCTCCCAGGCAAATAATTAAAACTTCCTTCTCTAAACAAAGTTAAATGCCCCAAATAAACAACAGTGTGTTCTGGCATTTGACAGTCTGATGCAGCAGTTAGCTTCCTGCCCCATCCTTCCTAAAGAGAAGCCACAAGTCAACCACCCCTGTCCACTGTTGAAGCTCCAGCAGCTTAAACATGAAATCATGACCATGGATCCTCAGATGTTTGAGAAGAGTCTAGAACATAGAAGCAGAGACAAAGGTAAACAAAAAAGATTGGTCTCTTATGCAACAGGATAATGTGAAAAGTGACCTACAAAAGATGAGAAATGTTCTTGGAAATTAAAAATATCTCTGAAATTTTAACTCGAGGATGGGAAAAGGAAGAGGAGGCTATCTCTCAAAATGTAGAATAAAAGGCATAAAAAGATGGAATACATGAAAGAGATAGTTAGAAACACAAAGAATCATTCCAGGAGATTCACTATCTCACTATCTCTTCTCCAACTGATAAGAATTCAAAAGAGAGAGAGAGAGAGAGAGAGAGAGAGAGAGAATATCAGATAAAAGTATGAGAGACTTTCCAGGCTCTAATGGTTGCAGATCTTCAGATGTAAAGATTTCACTGAGTGACCAGCACAATAAGTGAAAGGGAGCAAAACCCACATTGAGATACACTGTTGTGAAATCGCCATAAAACAAAGATGAGGACAATATACTCAAAGACACGTCACCTATAAAGGAAGTAGGACACAGAAAAACATGTTAAGAATCAATGGTGCAATACTTTCAAGTTCTGAGGAAAGCTAACTTTTGCCCTAGAATTCTAGATCCAGCCAAACTATAAAACAAGTAGAGAAGGTGATATGGGAAAAGACATTTTTCAGAAAGACAGGCTATAGAAAATTTACCTCCCACAGGGCCCTTCTTGGGAAGTTAATTAAGGATGTGCTTCGGAAAAACAAGGAAGTAAGCTTGGCTTACCAAGAAAGGAGAAGATGTGGAATTCAGGAAACAGTAGCTCTAGCCCGGGAGAGAAGAAAAGGGAATTTCCAAGATGACAAGTGGCTGGCAAACCCAAGGAGCAGTACATCCAGGCTGAAACAGAAGTACTGAGGAGGAAGGTCTCAGGGGAAAAAGAGAATCAATGCCATACCTGATATGATGAAGAATTTGTTGAGGAGAGGGTTAGGCTGTGTTAAAGGCAAGTCATGCAAGGACTTTGCAAGGAGCAAAGAAAGGCAATTAAAAAGTCCTGGAAAAACAAAAAATTTCCAAGGAAATGTTTAGAACACATCTTAGCTCTCCTTGAAGCAATATGCTTATATATTTTCTAATAATATAAATACTATTTATTGGTTTTTTCAATGTTAGAATCAACCTAAAGACAAAGCACAGTAAACAATTGTGATTATAGAACAAATGTAAATGTTATTACCTAAACAACATTAAGTACACAAAATAGAAGCCAATAGAAATTTCTGTGAAGATGGAAATGTTCTATACTCGCCCTGTCCAATACAGCAGCTACCAGTCACATGTAGTGACCGAGTACCACAAATGTGTCTGATGTGACAGAGGAACTGAAGTTCTAATTTTAGTTAATTTTAGTTAAATGAAATATAAAGTTAAGTAGCCCCATGTGGCTAGTGGCTACCATATTGGACATAGCAGGAATAGATAACAAGTAGGAGGTGGATGAAGGAGGCCAACCGAAGAGGAAGTGATGCTGGTATCATCATATTACAGAATGGCAGTCAGGATGCTATCTGTGCTCCACAGAATGAGTGAGAAATAAATGTGTGAGTATATTCTGTAAAACTACAGTAGTAATAGAGGAACCAAAAATAGGGATATAACCGCATGGGGAGGAAGGAGGTGGAGTTCAGCGGGGATGGTAATAAACAAGCTAAGTCCTCTGACATCAAGGTAAGGAGCTCTGTAGATGTTCTCTCTTGATATATTAAAAAAAAAAGAGGATATGAGCATATTACTTAAGTGTGGAAGTAATATCAAAGAGAAAAGCGACAAGTGTAAGAGGTGGTTTGCCATTGAGAATGGAAGGAGTAGGGAAGGTGTCTATTTCCTTTTGATATAAGTTCTTCTGCACTGTTGGATTTTTAAATCGTGTGTATATATCATCTTGATAAAAAAAAAACTTTAAACCCACATTCCTAAACATCCTTAAAAAAAAAAAACAACAGTAAAGATAGTTTTGCAGGAGTATAACATACATAAATACAAGGGGGGTTGTATCAAGTGCCAAATAAAAGATAAGGGCATCGTAAGAAACTTATGGGGGCTTCTATGATCAGGGAACACTCCTTGGAGGAGGTGGGATATGAAGGTTCTTAAATAATGGATCGAGGTTGTATTGGGGGAGGGGACTGGGGTGTCACCATCCATCTTCCCAAAGACTGCAGACTCATTCACCTCTTATGTGTGTGTGTGTGTGTGTCTCATGATCTCTTCATTTCTTTCCTTCTCTGTCACTATGTCTCTCTCTCCGTCTTTCTCTGTATTTTTCTCTCCCTCTCTGCCTCTGTCCCTGACTGTCTCCACATCTTTTTCTCCTGGCCTTTCCCTCTCTCTCTACATTTATCTCCCTACCTACCACTCTGTCTCTGTCTCCCTCTCCAACCCCCTGACTTCCTTTTCTTGTTTCTGTGTGTGTGTATCTCTGTATGACTCTCTCTCTCTGTCTCTCTCTCTTTCTCGCTCTTCCTTTGGTCTCTGTGTTTCTCTTTCTCCCGGTCTCGGTATCTCTACCTGTGTCATCTCCATCCTCCTGGGGTGTGTGTGTGTGTGTGTGTGTGTGTGTGTGTGTGTGTGTGTCCCCACCTCCATCCACTCATCAGAGAGAAGGATGACCTGTGGCAGAAGGTCCAGCATCTCTCTTCCATGGCCCCCGGATGCTGTGTTGACTGCAGCAAGGTCTTTGGCCGGCTGTCTCGGCGGTACCCATGCAGGTAATGGGAAAGCACAGAATTTTTCCTCTGGGACAGCCCTGCTTCCACCAGCCCACAGCACTCTACCCTCTCTGGGAAGGGAGGTGTCACAGGAACTGGGCTTTCATGAGAGCCACGTAAAGCTGGCCATTCACTTTACACAACACTTAGCATAGACATGAGCTAGAACAGTGGAAAGGAGTCAGACAAGCAACAGTGTCTGGAAGATGGGACTGTGCCAGCCTTCCAAGAAGAGACTGATTAACAGGCTCCTGGTCTGGGAGAGATCTCCTGTACAGAGGAAGCTGCTCCCCTCATCTTCCTCCAGGAACATGGTGGCAGGACCAGCCATGAGAGAGAGGGAGGGGGGCCAGCAGGAGAACCTGTCATTGCCATTTAGAGGACTCTGGAGGGGGTGGGGCACTGGGACGCCCTTTAGGAAAGGGGAGGCCTCCTGAGACACACTGCTCTGATGGGAGATGAGAAACATGCTTCCCTCCCCCAAACACATCCCTGAGCTCCCCACTCTTCCCACCTCTGCTCCTAGGCTCTGCGGAGGCCTGGTTTGCCATGCCTGCTCTGTGGATTACAAGAAGAGAGGGCACCACTGCCCACCCTGCTCCCAGAAGGGAGCAGCTCAGTTCGACCAATGAGATCACCCAAGAATGGCCACCCACCCCATCCCGTCAGCTCCCTCCCCTCTGCCCTTCCCACCCCTCTGGTCTGACCTGTCCTGCCTTCTGGAAGTTGGTGACCTAAGGCAGACAGCACTTGTGTGCGCATTCTGTAGTGTGGGAGTGGAAGGAGCCAGGCTGGCAGGCAGGAGGCAGGTTGAAGCCCTGCATCCACCATCCATGAGCTGGGCGACTTGAGAGAGCTCACAGCTGTCTGGGCTTCTTCTGTAAGTGAGGGAGCTGGGCACCGTCCTCTCTAAAGTTCCTCCAGGCTCAGAATGTCCTTGACCAAGAAGAAGACCCAGGGACCCTGACATTTCCCACACTCCCACCTCACCCAGCCCACTGCTCACCACACTCAGGAGCATCCTGTCTGCTTTGAAGGTCTGCTTTTGTTGTGTTTTTGTCTTTAACATCTTTCCTGAGTTACTATTGACATTTTTTTTTAATTTTTTTTTCAACGTTTATTTATTTTGGGGACAGAGAGAGAGCATGAACGGGGGAGGGGCAGAGAGAGAGGGAGACACAGAATGGGAAGCAGGCTCCAGGCTCTGAGCCATCAGCCCAGAGCTTGACGCGGGGCTCGAACTCACGGACCGCGAGATCGTGACCTGGCTGAAGTCGGAAGCTTAACCGACTGCGCCACCCAGGCGCCCCAACTATTGACATTTAACACACTTCACATAAATTGTACAATTTGATGAGTTTTCACTTTAATATATACCCATGACACCATCGCCATACTCAAAATAATGAACATCATTCCCATCATTCCCCAAATTTCTTCATGCCCTTTGTAACCTCTCCCTCCTCTCCTCTCTCCCCGGCACCCACTTATTTGCTTTCTATCACTGGAGACTAGTTTTCCAGAATTTTATATAAATGGAATCCTAATTATACACTCTCTATTGTCTGCCTTCAATAGTCCCTTTTTACTATTGAGTAGTATTCCACTACATGGATATACCACAATTTGTTTACACATGCAACTGTTGCCTGACATTTGGATTATTTCCAGTTTGAGACTGTTACAAATACATTTCCTATAACCATCTGTGTACAAATCTTTGCATAGACGTTTACTTTTTTTTTTAAGATTTTTGTTTTTTAAAGTAATCTGTACACCCAATGTGGGGCTTAAACTCACAATTCCAAGATCAAGAGTTGCATGCTCTATCCACTGAGCCAGCCAGGTGCCCCTAGACCTTTGCTTTTATTTCTCTTGGGTAAATACCTAGGAATGAAATTGCCAGGTCATGTGATAAGTATATGTTTAACTTTTAAGAAACTGCTGAGTTGTTCCCAAAAGAGTTGTGTGTTGGCCCCTCCCACCAGCAGTGTGTGGGAGGGCCAGCCGCTTCGCAGAGCATCTGGTTTAGTGGGCAGGAGAGGAGGCTCAGACATGAGGCTTGGGCCTCTCTGTCCTGCCCTTCCAACCACTGTGGTGACTTGGTCAGTCCCCAGTTGTGAGTGCCTGGACAGAGGAGCTGAGACTAGGTAACTCTCTATGCAGTGCTCACTCAACTAAACTTTAGTAAAGATAGTTATGAGGATTTGTGTACCTTCATGGTACAAGACCATATCCCCTGACTGCCCAAGAAGTCTTACACAAATTCTGTGTCATTCCCTGGACTCCCAATTGTGGTGCTTCTGAGGATACTGTTTCAGAAGAAGCACAGGCCCCACTCTGTACCAGATAGGGATTAGCTGCCCTATCTGGGCTCCAGGGCAGACTCTGTGGCCCCAAATAGGCATGCGTGCTATTATCCCCATCCCCTCTGCCTCACACAGACTGCCAGAGCCTCTGCAGCAGTTGGGCAACCTTGTGGCTCTGACCAGCGCCTGTGGACCGCCTCTTGGGGTCAGGGACACCCAGAGTTGCATCCCATTACCATAGCATGGAGCAAGAGTTTTGCAATAGCAGTTCCTGCCCTGGAGAGCTGGTAAGAACTTCTCCTTAGCAAAAGCTACAACAAGGTGAGGGGCACGGAATGGAGGGAGTGGAGGGGGGCAGGGCTGGGGCTCTGGAGCAATCAGGGCAATAGAACCACCCCTACCCTAAAGGACAGCGATCCCTTGTTAAGGATTAGATTTGCTCAGATACTTTTATTAGGTTCTTACTATAGTGGACGACATCATGTTCTAGTTGAACTCCAGTGTCAAGTTCAGGCCTGCCTGATGAACTGATGGGAGGGAAGAGAGGTAGCAGAAGCCAATGTTCAAAGAGAAGGCAAGATGCTCCTGGACAAGAACTCATCAGAAGGAAATCAGGGGCCAGAAATGGGGCAGCTTGACCTTCTCCCCGTTTGGGTGGGATGGAAGGGCTATGCTGACGACCAGTCTCTAGCTCAACACTGCCCCCCAAAGAGTCCACACCAACTCCAATGAAGAGCACAAAAGCTCCACAAAGACATTAGAAGAGCTTGTTAGACCTTGGGGAATCCTCTGGCAGAAGGTTCCACAAGGGTCACCAAGGGTACCGGTCCTTCAGCAGTGACTCCAGCACACGTGTCTAGCGCAGCAGCACGCACAGGAGCGCCCGGGAGACATTCCCAACAGACCCCCTCAAAATTCCTGGAGAATACCTTACAGGGGGATGAAGCCCTGAATGAGCACAGAGGGTTTAAGCCAGTGCTATTTGGGGTTACTGCTATTGATGTGACTATTGACTATTACTGCTATTGATGTGGTGGGAAATTTTGGCAACATAATTATTTCTTTCAATTAGATGTCATTCAGATCCTCCAATGTACATCAATCCCCCTACTTTGTCAAATATATATATATATATACATATATATGTATATAATATATATAGTCTGTATATATTTATTTATGTTTATATTTTTATATGTATATTACTTATTATATATAAAATCCCTGCTTTTTTTTTTCAACGTGTTTTTTTTTTTTTTAATTTATTTTTGGGACAGAGAGAGACAGAGCATGAACGGGGGAGGGGCAGAGAGCGAGGGAGACACAGAATCGGAAGCAGGCTCCAGGCTCTGAGCCATCAGCCCAGAGCCCGACGCGGGGCTCGAACTCACGGACCGCGAGATCGTGACCTGGCTGAAGTCGGACGCTCAACCGACTGCGCCACCCAGGCACCCCTAAAATCCCTGCTTTGAAGAACCTCACAGTGGGGAGGAGGGAGCAGCCAGAGATTACAAAACCCCTAACTGAAGCCATGATAGAGGTAAGCCTAAGGGTGTGGACAACACAGAAAGGGCTGCATTCCATACAGGTCATGACTGGGCTGAATCTAAAAGGGAAAAGGAGAGGTGCCTGGGTGGCTCAGTTAGCTAAGCATCTGACTCTTGATTTCCACTCAGGTCACGATCTCAAGGCTTGTGAGTTCGAGCCCTGCGTCAGGCTCTGTGCTGATGGTGTGGAGCCTGCTTGGGATTCTCTCTCTGTCCCCACCCTACTTGTGTGCACTCTCTCTCAAAATAGGTAAACTTTAGGGGCGCCTGGGTGGCACAGCCGGTTAAGCGTCCGACTTCAGCCAGGTCACGATCTCGCGGTCCGTGAGTTCAAGCCCCGCGTCGGGCTCTGGGCTGATGGCTCGGGGCCTGGAGCCTGTTTCTGATTCTGTGTCTCCCTCTCTCTCTGCCCCTCCCTCATTCATGCTCTGTCTCTCTCTGTCCCAAAAATAAATAAACGTTGAAAATAAGTAAACTTTAAAAAAAATTTTAATTTTCTAATGTTTACTTTTCAGAGAGAAAAAGAGACAGACAGAGTAAGAGGGGGAGGGGCAGAGAGAGAGAGAGAGAGAGAGAGAGAGAGACACGCAGATTATGAAGCAGTCTCCAGGCTCTGAGCTGTAGGCACAGAGCCCAACATGGGGCTCAAACTTGCAAACTGCGAGATCATGACCCAAGCCGAAGTTGGATGCTTAACTGACTGACCCACCCAGGCACCCCAAACTTAAAAAACTTTTTAAAGGAAAATGGACAGTTGACCAGACCAAGAGGGTAAGGAAGAACCTTCCAAGGGGAAGGGAAATGCATGCCAGGCTCTGTGGGGGAACCAAACAGATCTTTGGGGAACTGCAAGTAGTTCCCTGTGGCTGTAGTTAAGGGGTCAGGGGGATGTGGCCAGCAACAAAGCTGGAGAAGTACACAAGGTCACATGCAGGGGCACCAGTTGCCCATAATCGGGAGATGGGCTCTACCTGAGGTCAATGGGGGTCCTCCAAGGGTTTTAAAAGGAAAAGAACATGATCAAATTCACACTTTTGGAAGATGGTCCTGAGAGCAGAGTAGAGGATGGTTTGAAGGGGAAAGATTTGAGGCCGAGATCACTTAGGAGAATAGTTGTAGCTGTCGTGGTGGTGGGGACGGTGATCTAGTGGTATTGGTGATTAGTAGTGGTAGGAACAGCAGTAGCAAACGGTGCCAAGCACCATTCCAAGTGCTTTATAAATATAGACTCATTTAATCTGCATGGCAACACTCTAACATGCAGTAGGTGTTTTCAACAGCCCCATTTTCCAGATGATGAGACCGAGACCCAGTGAGACTAAATAACCTCCCCAAGGTCTACAGTCCAGCTCCAGAATCCACAGCTATTGCATGAGGACTGCGGTGTTGCCTAACACTGTCAGTGAAGATGGCGATAATCAAGAGATGCTAAAGAGATAGCCTCTGAGACAGGGGTGTGCGAGGGGCGGGCCGTTCCGGTTGGGCAGATGCCCGGCTAGGAGGGCGGGGTCAGAATTCCACGAGACTGGTTTTCTACCTGCTCAGCTTGCAACACCTGTGGAGCCTCAGCAGAAATTTCAAGAGGTGGCCCCGTGAGGAGTTGGAGCTTAGGCGAGAAGTGCAGGAGGCGAGTCAGGAGCAAAAGGTATGGGAGATCCTGGCCCTTACTGGGTGGTCATTGAAGCCAAAGGGGGCAGGTGGGCTGGCCTGGGGAGGGCAGGGAGAGAGGAGGACCCAGGCAGAGCCCAGAGGAACATCCAGATTTGAGGAATGAATTGAGAAACAATGCCCCAAAGTAAGATGAAGAGAGGTGCAGGAGAAATAAAAAAAGAATGAGGTCAGGGGGATTAAGTGCTACAGAGGTTAAATAAGACTTGAACAATAACCATTTCACTATAAATACAGTTACAGGGCATGCAATGGTGGGGGGGGGGATATTTTAACATAATTGGCAGACATGAGTAGATGGGGTAAGGGGCCCTTTTGTAAACTGACAACGGGAGAATAAATTGATACAGTCTTTTTCTTGAAGTATGGTTGACATATAATGTTATATTACTTTCAGGCGTACAACACGGTGGTGTGGACAATTCTGTACATCACGCCCTGCTCATCACGGTAAGTAGAGCCCCCGTAAGCTGGTACAGCCTTATCAAAATTTAAACATGCACAGATATGACCCAGCAAAATTATAATTAAGTCACACATACAATCATACAAGTTCCCAAAGACCTGCGCCCAAAGATGCTCGTAGCAAAATTTAAATATTCGTCCATAAGGTAATTATCGAATAAATCGTGATACATCCGCACCACGGGCCAGTGTCTGTCACTGAAAAGAGAAAGACGGATCTACATGCACCGATGTGTTAATAGGTCCGCGACAGCCTATTAAGGTGCAGGATGGTACATGTAGTTAACTATCACTTGTTTTAGGGAAGGAAGGAAGGAAAACATGCTTGTATATGCATGGGGAAAAGTCTGGAAAGATGGACACAAGGTATATGTGAATCTAAGGACGGAAAGAGTCCTTCCTGTTTGACTTCAGATGCTTCTGTGGTGCCTCTATTCTTTACCATAGTCCTGCTTTGTTTTTCCAATATTAAAGTGGCTTGATTTCAGAAAAGGGCTTATTGGAGGCCGTGGCCTGAGGTCATTGGTAATGTTGGCAAGAGCTGCGTCAGCAGAGCGGTGGGAAGGGAGCTAGCTACAGCGGGCTGAGCGGTGAACAAGAGGTGGCGAGGTGAAGACAGTCCCCGCTTTCTCCAGAAGTCTGCCTGCGAGGAGGGCGCTAGGGGAGTGGTAGCCGGAGGGGTCCTCCGACAGAGGGAGGGTGAGCTCAGGGAAAGGGATGGGGGGTGGGGCAGAGAGGCCAGGAGGCAGGACCCTCGAGGATGTGAGAGGCAGTGTGTTCCACAGACAGTGCAGGAATTTACCAGAAAGAGAAGGAGGGACACTTCTCACGCTGACTCTACAAGGAAGGAAGAAGGTGTGCAACCAGGGCACGCAAGCCTGTTCACGGGGACCGGGGTCGCCCGCATCTTCCTTGTAAAGAAGGAGGTGCAGTTTCCGCACGCTCAGCGACAGAGGTAGACTAGGCATACTTCCACCTTCAGACTGGCAGGCTCCTCCAGCAGCCATTAGACTTTCAGGTAGGCATGAAAATCCCCAGCGCTCATCACAGAATCTCCAGGCGGATCCTGGGCCTGGAGTCAGAGTCTCCGGACAGACCTCATTCCTCCGAGGGAACTCTCCCCCTGGCGGGCCTCCTGGAATTCACCCTGGGCAACTCCAGGTTCGAGGTTTCCCCATAAAGTCCACTTCACTCTTTTTCCTGTCCGACAGCCCTGACTGCTTCCAGCCCTGAGTCACAGAGGAGGTACCAGTGACCACTCCAATCACAACAGCAGCTGTAGTGGCGACAGCAGGTAAGTGAGTGTTCGGGCTGAGGGCCGCTGGGGGCATTTTTCTGATGGACGTGACTTTGAAACTTCAGTCTCCTCCACGGAGCCCCCGAGAACCGGGGTGATGAGTTTTCGAGCTAAAGCTAACAAAATCTTCACCCGGACAGCATATGGTACAAAAGAACTTACTGCAAGTGTGAGACACTCTGTATCTGCACCGTCCAACGTGATAGCCACGCGTGGCTCTTGAACCCTTGAAAGATGGCTGCTATGACTGAGGAACTAAATGTTTTGTTTCACTTTAACTCATGTTAAGTAGCTCCATGTGTCTAGTGGCTCTCGTACTGGACAATGCAGATCTAGAACAATCGCCTCATTTTCCAACGGGCCACGTCAAGGCCCAGAGAGAATTGACTTGTCTTAGTTCACCCTGACCATCAGCAGCAGAACCAGCCTGTTCTTTCTTCACCCCAACATCCATATGCAGGTGGTGGTTTCAGGGGAAATGAAATCAACCCGATGGACGTCAAGAAGCTGGCAGGTGGGGAAATGTCAAATCTGGGCTCCCCCTACGGGGCGCCTGGGTGGCTCAGTCGGTTAAGCGGCCGACTTCAGCTCAGGTCATGATCTCGCGGTCGGTGAGTTCGAGCCCTGCATTGGGCTCTGTGCCGACAGCTCAGAGCCTGGAGCCTGCTTCGGATTCTGTGTCTCCCTCTCTCTCTGACCCTCCCCCGTTCATGCTCTGTCTCTCTCTGTCTCAAAAATAAATAAACATTAAAAAAAATTTTTTTTTAAATCTGGGCTCCCCTTTCGACACCTTTTCATTTAGTTGTCTGGGACAGAGAGGTACCTAACAGAGCTCAGAAACCGGAGGCTAGCATCCGGCCCCTTGTTAACAGTGGAAAGAATACAGGATTTAAGGTCCGGTAAAAAAACATTGCTTAAAAATTGTTTAAGGGGCACCTGGGTGGCTCAGTCAGATGAGCGTCCAACTTCAGCTCAGGTCATGATCTCGCAGTTCGTGAGTCCAAGCCCCACACTGGGCTCACTGCTGTCAGCCTGTCAGCACAGAGCCCACTTCAGATCCTCTGTCCCCCTCTCTCTGTCCTTCCCCACTTGCACTCTCCCAAAAATAAATAAATTTTTTTTAAAAATTGTTTAAAACCCAGTTCCCTGCGTCACTCTGTCGAAGTTGCTTAACTCCCAGAGTCCAGTTTCCTCATTCACCAAATGTGTACTTCATGGGTTTGTTGAGAGGATTAAATGTACAGATTCTTTTTTTTTTTTAAGATTTTATGTTTAAGTACTCTTCACACCCAACATGGGGTTCAAACTCACAACCCTGAGATCAAGAGTTGTTTACTCCACTGTCTGAGCCAGCCAGGCGCCCCTAAAATACAAATTCTGGAAAGCACTTTTCCCAGGAGCTGGACCCTGGTAGGCACTCAACATTATAGCTAATGTGACTATTGTTATCCAGGTCAGAGAAAGTGAAGATGTACATCAGAGTCAGCCTGGAAAGCCTACCCGCTGCTTTTCCTTGCTTGGGGGTATAGTGGAGAGACGTCATCGTATAGTTGATACACTATTTCAGTAATAAAGATCACAATGATAGGGGCGCCTGGGTGGCTCACTCGGTTAAGCGTCTGACTTCGGCTCAGGCATGATCTCACAGTCTGTGAGTTCGAGCCCCGCTTCGTGCTCTGTGCCGACAGCTCAGAGCTTAGAGCCTGCTTCGGATTCTGTGTCTCCCTCTCTCTCTGTCCCTCCCCTGCTCACGCTCTGTCTCTCTCTCTCTCTCAAAAATAAATAAACATGAAAAAAAAATTTTTTTAAGAGGACAAAGGCTAACATCACGCTTTCTGTACGTCTTAAGAATTTTACGGGTAATTCTTCAGTCAATCCTCAGGACAACCTGACAAGTTAGATGCTATCATTGGTCTCATCTTACAGATGAGTAAACTGAGACTTGGAAAGGAAAAGTCACTTGCCTAGAGCTGCTCGGCCAGCAGAATCCTTATCCTGCTTTCATGTTCCTCTCTCCGTGTATAACGAGCTTCTGTCTGGTTTTGGCATCACCCGGTCAGGAGTCACTGCGTTCTTCTCCAGCATGGGAAAGGGAAGGGTGACGAAGAATGTGTGCTAAACAGTTGGACTCAGAGGTTCTTTTGTAGGGGCAGGCAGCCTGGGTGAGTCTGCTGCAGGCTTTGAGAATATTCTGCAGGGACACACAGACTAAGAGGCTAGGGTAAGGCGTAGTGGAGGGGATGGGGTGGGGTGGGGGCTTGGGAGGGAGCCGTGAATTTGTGTTCACTGCTCTGCCCGTGTTCATCCTTTCCATTGTAATCGATAGCCAATGTGACAAAACCCGTTCCTAGTGCCACCCAACACTGCTTTCAACACTGTTTGGACTTGGATACGTTGTTAATTTTTCCCGAAAGGCTTTCTTTCCAAATCCGATGGTCTTGGCTCCAAAGACGGTAGCTACGGCAGAGCCAATCCCAAGTGTACAAGCCGAGAAAGAATCGCAATGCCCTTAGAGGAGCCCCTGGTCAGGGCAGATGGTTGGGCAGGGAGGTGAAAGACAAGAGAGTGGGGTCCCCCCTTGGGGGTGGGAGTTCTCACAAGGATGTGACATGGAGAAGGAATCTGTGAGGCTTTAAGGGTTCCTGGGGTCAATGGGATGGGACAGGAGGCAGGAGGAAACAATCTCTGGCGTCTTCATGAGTCACTCTCCTTTGAGATGTGAAAGAGGTTCATGAGCCAGGAGCTGCCAGAGGCAGCTGGAGTGTGGAGAGAGTCAGACAAGGCAGCTGAAAGAACCAGGGGCTGCTGAGACCAGGGCAAAGGTGAGATAAACCCATGCTGTCCTGGGCAAACCGCTGCCTTTGTGTGGGCCTCAATTGCCTCATCTGTGAAATGGAAAAGATTGTCTAGAAAACACCATATGTCCCTTACCAATATGGGACTCTACCGGTCCAGAAAATTACTTGTGATCCAAGAGCTGACCTGGGAATTAATTATTCAAGTTATCAAAAGTATCCAGCACCCTGAGGACTCCACCCTAGAATTGAGCAATCTAAATCCTCCGCTCACTTCCTCCACTGTGTTCTCACCACAGCCGCCCTGTCAGTCAGGCACATCTGCCCTCCTGGACGCATCGCATTGTACAGGTGAAAGTCCCAGACTCCTGGTAAGTCTTGGAACACCTACCCTCTCACCTTCCAGAATGTTTCTGTTCTCTATTCTTCTTAACACCCAGCCTCTGTTTATCCCAGACACCTCTCCCCACCCTGGGTGGGCTTTATCCATTTTTAGGCCTCCCTGCCCCAAAGGGAGAGCTTCTGCCCTTCATCCCTACACCTCTCTCCAACAACCACTTAGGGCAACTCTCTTCACACCCCCTTCCCTTCCTAACTCAGTGAGCTCTCCTGCTTTGGCCAGGATTGGGTCTGAGGAAGGGACAGACATTGCTGAGTTCCACCCCCCACCCCGTCCACTATATTAAATGCAAATATGTGTGGATTATATTTATAGAGAGAAAAAATGCTAAAATTGTATTGAGATGATTGAATTTTCCATTGCTGTTGAAAAGATTGCCTTCAATGTTTGGGATCTTATAAATGTCTCCATTTTATAGCATTTTCATAAAATAAATTGGATTCATCCCATCTGTGGAGTTTTTTTTTTTTTTTTGACGTTTATTTATTTTTGAGACATAGACAGAGCATGAATGGGGGAGGGTCAGAGAGAGAGGGAGACACAGAATCTGAAACAGGCTCCAGGCTCTGAGCTGTCAGCACAGAGCCCGATGCGGGGCTCGAACTCACGGAGTGTGAGATCATGACCTGAGCCGAAGTCGGTCGCCCAACCGCCTGAGCCACCCAGGCGCCCCTCATCTGTGGAGTTTCTGAACGGCCATGATTCATCAAGGGTATGGCCATCTCACTCAATGAGGGAGTCTCCTGCTTGTTCACCGAGAACAGGACTGGGTGGTCAGTAGCAGCTAGCCAGTTCAAAGGCGTTTGGTTTATCATTCCTGCAAGGGCTGTAGATTTCATTCTGGGTCTACAGAATAGCTAAGAAAGCACTGCACAAAACAGCAAATGATGGGAATCAACCGTATACAGTCTGACTTCATGAGATCTTGAGAACTTAGCTTAGAAGTATATTTAATATATGAGGTATATATTTTTTTTCATGAAGCAGGTCTGTAGACTGTAAGTAGCATGTGGAATCCTTGGCTGCAGCACTTGTAGGCTCTGTGACCCTGGGCTGGTTTTTGTGCCTCTCTGGGCCTCTCTTCTCATCTGTAAACAGGGGCTAATCATATCTATTTGTAACCATCAAGGGAGATCACGTACCTATGAGGCACAAAGCAGATCTCAGATATGTTAACTCCCTTCCCTTAGTTTCTCCCTTTAACTGTCAAAACATCCTCCCTAGAGATTGGTAAATTGAAAACCCAACAGGCAACAACAAACCTCGTCCCCCCCCCCCCATCCCCCAGTGGCTGGGGGACATTGCCCTGGCCTGGTTCTCTTTCCCGAGTTCTCTACCTTCTATCCTGATTTGCGGGGTCTCCCTCTGGACCCTCCAACTGACACTTTGTGGAAGTACAGCTGAGCACTGGATTATCCAGAATGAGGGCATATCTGTGAAATATACTTGACTGCTGCCTGTCCTGTCCTGATAGGGAAGTTTCTGTGGCCATTGTAGCCCTGTCTTCTCACAGCCAATGCTCATAACTGGGGGGAGGAAGGGGTCTCCTCTGTGGGCACAAGTTCTGCATCCACTTTCAAAAATGGGCCTTCTCTTATGTCACTTGTTTCCCTTGAGAGCACCTTTGATCATCAGTTCCCAGAGGCGACCTACCCTTGACCTTGTGACTTCCTTGGATGTGACCCTGGGATAAACATGCTCTTGACTATGGGACTGCAGAGCCAATGACTTGCAGGTCTTGCCAACAACCATGGCTGAGCCAGCTGTACCATCTGCCTATCCCACAACCACCTTCTCCTCCTGGCCAGACAGGGCACCACCACCAGCACAGACTGATCGAATCTGCTCTGTGCGTGGTCTCCATGGGCGAAGAGGCTAACTTAACTGACCTCCATCATCTAGGCAAGAAAGTAATAACCTCTCAGGAAAGTGAAGGCTAAGAATTCTGTCACTCTAGGGGAAAGGGCATTACCTTTCTGGTGTCTCTTATCCCTACCCAGCTTTCTTCTTTACTATGTGTGATTGACAATAACAGACTTTCTTCCGTTAAAGAGAAAAGCTCCCTGGGAGTTTCATTGTTGATGCTATTGTTTTACTATTTGTATTTGCTTTTCAATGTACTTGCCCTTTGGCTATTTTTTTTCTGGTTGAGATATAATTCACACACTGTCAAAGTCACCCACTTCCAATGTACAACCAGTGATTCTTAATATATGCACAAAGTTATACAATCATCACCACTGTCTGATTCCTGAACACTTTCATCACCTTGAAAAGAGAGCCTGTACTCATTAATATTCCCCTCCCTCCAGCCCCTGGCAACCACAGATCTGCTTTCTGTCTTTACTGATTTGCCTATTCCTTCATACATGGATTCATCCAGTATGAAGCCTTTTATGTCTGACTTTTTTGACTTGGAATAATGTTTTCAAGATTCACTCACGTTGTAGCATAGATCAGTACTTCATTTCTTTTTGTGGTTGAATAATATTGCCTTGTTTGTATAGACCACAATTTGTTTATCCTTTAATTGGATGATGGACATTTGGATTGTTTCCACTTTTTGGCTATTATGCTGCTATGAACATCTGTGTACAACTTTTTGTGTGGACATATGTTTTCAATTCCCTTGGGTACATGTCTAGAAGTAAAATTGCTGGGTCATTGGTAACTGTGTTTAACTTTTTGAACAACTGCCAGACTGTTTTCCAAGGTAGCTGCACCATGTTACATTCCCACTTACAATATATGAGGGGTCCAATTTCTCCACATCCTTGTCAACATCATTGCTGTCCATCTTGTTTTATTATGATGATCCTAGTTAGTATTGAAGTAATTCCAGAACCATTTACTTTATGTTTTTTCTCTTTGACACTGGTTCCATTTTGAGGTGGGTCACAGACTTGCATATGGTCACAGGATGGTGATACCTCGGTATAAAGAAATGGCACAATGGTGACATATTTTGTGGTTCAAAAGCAACTAATTTGGTTGCTAGTCTATTTTAATTTACTTCCTGTTTGAAAACTGGGTTCATATTTCAGAGTGACTGCAGCTTCCTCCAGAGGCAGGCTTTGGGCTATCCCCATAACAAGGGCAGAGCCAAGAGAAGTGGGTTTACCTGGGGAGAGTCTGGGGGTGCTGGGGAGTCAATGATGGTCGTAGGCACTCCCTAGCAGGACAGAGAGTATCCCCACCAGAACTGGAAAGCCACCAAAACAAGGATAGTGTGTCTCCACCTGTCTTCTCTGCTTCCTGCTGCCTCTGCTCCTCGTGCTGGGAGCACGCTGGCTTTCTCTGCTCACCTCTGCATGACACAATATGGCTCCTTAGAGCTCCCAAGACACTCTGTTTCATTGCCACCCACTTGGAGAATCAATCAGCCACCTGCTTAGGATTTTTAATATATTTTTTTCCAAACTACACAAATACTCCCACTGCAGGTCTCCTACATTCTGAAAGGAAAATACTGGGCTGTACTGAGTAAACTCTCCTTCTTCTAGCTCAAGTATCTTGCAACTGTATGCTGTTACCGCTAAATCTGTTTCCCCGCACACTTCTTTTAAATAACTTTCAAAAAGTTGGACAAAGGGCTTCCTCCCTCAGCTTTATAGTCAAACCTTGATCTTTTTCTAGTGGTCAAATCCAACTGGATTGCCTGCTTCATCCCCCAGATCAAGAACTAAATGGTACCTCATGTTTCTGACATTAAATTCAGCCTCAACAGCCAGACATGCTCACCACTGAAGAATCCAAGACATGCTCTATAGGGATTATTTGAAGGGAAGTTTCAACAATGTTTTGGGTGATGGTGGTGTCGTGGAAAGTGCTCAGAACCTCTCTGGCTTTGAAGGGAACTATACTCTTCATGCAATGTACCACTTATCACTAAGTAAATGAGTCTCAAAACCCTAGAGCCACTATTTCCTAACATGAAACTTGCTTGCATGTAATATACAAGCCAAAGCGAAGAGTCAGAGGTTTATGGGCAAACAGGCTAGAGTCTGGGGAGATGTTCCTGTGCAGTAACTCTCACCTCTCTTCTCTAGGCCAGGATTTAAGTTTGCCTCAAATATGGAAGTAGACTGGGATAATTACAGCTTGGAAGATCTCTTCGACATGGAAAATTATAGTTACTACACTGACCTGCCCACTATTCTGTCAGACTCTGCCCCATGCAGGCCAGAATCTCTGGAAATCAATCAGTATGCCATGGTGGTCATCTATGCCCTGGTCTTCGTGCTCAGCCTGCTGGGAAACTCCTTAGTGATACTGGTTGTCTTATATAGTCGGGTGTGTCGTTCTGTCACTGATGTCTACCTGCTGAATCTGGCCATAGCCGACTTGCTCTTTGCCCTGACCTTACCTATCTGGGCTGCCTCCAAGGCAAAGGGCTGGATCTTTGGCACAGCCCTTTGCAAGGTGGTCTCGCTCCTGAAAGAAATCAACTTCTACAGCAGCATCCTGCTGCTGGCCTGCATCAGCGTGGACCGCTACTTGGCCATTGTCCATGCCACACGCACACTGACTCAGAAGCGGCACTGGGTCAAGTTCATATGCTTAGGCATCTGGGCCCTGTCCCTGATCCTGTCCCTGCCCATCTTCATCTTCCGCAGGGCCATCTATCCCCCCTATTCCAGCCCAGTCTGCTATGAGGACATGGGTGCCAATACTACAAAATGGCGGATGGTGATGCGGGTCCTGCCCCAGACCTTTGGCTTCCTCCTGCCTTTGATGGTCATGCTATTTTGCTATGGACTCACCCTGCGCACGCTGTTTGAGGCCCACATGGGGCAGAAACACCGGGCCATGAGGGTCATCTTTGCTGTCGTGCTCATCTTCCTGCTCTGCTGGCTGCCCTACAACCTGGTCCTGATCGCAGACACCCTCATGAGGCTCCAGGCGATCAAAGAGACCTGTGAGCGCCGCAATGACATTGGCCGGGCCCTGGATGCCACCGAGATTCTGGGCTTCTTCCACAGCTGCCTCAATCCCATCATCTACGCCTTCATTGGCCAGAAGTTTCGCCATGGACTCATCAAGATCATGGCCATCCATGGCCTCATCAGCAAGGAGCACTTGTCCAAGGACAGCAGGCCTTCCTTTGTTGGCTCTTCTTCAGGGAACACTTCTACTACCTTCTAGGCCCCTGCCCCTGTTGCAGCCCCTCGGGGCTCCTCCCTTGCCATCAGCACCCCATTCTAAGCCTCACACCCACTGGCTGTCCACAGTCTCTATGTCAAGGCAGCCCCCGTTGTGGTTACAGGAAGTTACTGGGGTCACATCCTTATCAGGCCCTCCCTGTATGGTTGAGAAAGCCTGCCCTGCTGCCCCTCCCCTTACTGTAGTTGCTATGTCAGCTGCTAGAGCTCAGTCCATCCTACCACTGAGCCCATAGCACCCTGTCCCCTGAGACACTTAAAGACATTTAACAGACATTCTTTTAAGTGACTACAGAAAGTTCCCACCTTTGGGAGCCATTAGTGGCAAACAGCATTGGTTGCTGCCCCAACTCTCTCTTTCTTGCCTGTCAGCAAAGTCCAGTTCCCTTGAGAGAGGCCAAAAAGGACAGGTACTCCTTTCTAAGACTCCTTTTTGCTAGGAGTGGCCTTATCATTCACTTCTGACTAATAAGATTTAAGGGCATTAGTGTGCTGGTCAACCACTGTCCTGGGGAAAAAAAAGTCCTGATTTGTAGCATTTGCCAAGTTGCCTGGTGTAAATGCTCCACCGTGGCGATGTCAGGGGTGGTGGTGTTTAGCAACCAGCTCACAAAAATCTAGGAAATGTAATGATCTGCTTTCACAAGCAGGTACAAACTGGCTTCAGTGCACCATTGCTTAAGAGGAAGTCTGCTGGGACCGGAGGACTCCTGGGAAGTACTCCTGATTAAACACACACACACACACACACACACACACAGCCTTGGTTCTTGCCTTTAAATATGGTTGTAGGATATAATGTGACAAAGTGGCAAAAACTAAGTATGCCCAACATACTTAGGCAGATGGAGTCAAAGTATAAAAAGGACCCGAGAATGAAGAGCCCAGAAAGAAACCTAAGCATAAATGGTCAAATTGTTTTCAACAAGGGCGTCAAGACTCTTCAGTGGGGAAAGGATAGTCTTTCAACAAATGGTGCTGGGAAAACTATTCACGTGCACAAGAATGAACTTGGTCTCTTCTCTTACACTATACACAAAAGTTAACTGAAAATGGATCAACGACCTCAACAGGAGAGTTTCAATGATAAAACTCTTAGTAGAAACATAGAGGAAATATTTTATAACATTGGATTCGACAATGATTCCTTGGATATGACACCAAAAGCACAGGCAACAAAAGAATAAATAGATAAATTAGATTTCATCAAAGGTAAAACCTTATGTACGTCAAAGGGTACCATCAACAGAGTGGAAAGGGAAACCACGGAATGGAAGAAAATATTTGCAAATCATATATCTTATACAGGTTACTTTCCATGATATATAAAGAATTCCTACAATTCAACAACAACAGACAATAACAAGTGTTGGCAAGGATATGGAAAGCTGGTGGAACCCTCGTGCACTGTTGGTGGGAATGTGAAACGGTGCAGTTGCCGTGAGAAACAGTGCCTCAAAAGATGACACCTAGAATTACTATACGATCTGGCAATTCCATGTCTAAGTGTATACCCAAAAGAACTGAAAGCAGAGACTCAGATATTGGTACACCAGTGTTCATAGCAGCATTATACACGATAGCCAAGAGGGGAAAACAACCCAAGTGTCCTTCAGTGGATGATGGACAAACAAAATGTTGGATATACGTGCAATGGAATTTTGTCTTCAGTCTTAAAAAAGGAATGAAGTTCTGATACAGGCTACAACATGGATGAACCTTGAAAACATTACACTAAGCGAAATAAGCTAGACAGAAATAGCGTATGATTCTACTTATTGGAAGTACCGAGAAGAGTCAAGTTCATAGACGAAAAGTAAAATAACAGTTACCAGGAAATGGGGAGAGGAGAAAATGGGAAGTTATTGTTTAATGAGTACAGAATTCATTTGAGGAAGATGAAAGGTTCTGAAGATGGCTTGTGGTGATAGTTGTACAACAGTGTGGATGTGCTTAATGCCCCTAAACAGTACACTTAAAAATGGTAAAAATGGTAAATTCTATGTTATGTGTATTTTACTACAATGAAAAAAAAAAAAAAAAAACTAGTTCCCAAAAGACAAATTGTAGCCACTGAACCAGCCATGGAACCATCTACCAATAATTTCTTGTTAAGGGAGATAATTAAATGTCTTTTTTTATATATAAACCACTTTTAGTCGAGTATTTAATTACTTGCAACAAAAAGCATCCAAACTGGAAAGTCAGATAAGGGTGAGCAGAGGTCCTGAGTGTACATTTATTTACAATAAATAAACCCCTTTGCTGTTTATTGGACACACAGAGAGGATTGAAATAGAGATTGAGGCCAGCCTTTCTACCTCCTTCATCCTGAGCCCAAGCTTATTGTTGCTGTCATGTGTTATGGAAGGAAATGTGTCCCGGGGTCATCTAGTGCTTCTCGTGACTTTGGGTGAAACCATAGTCAAGAGTGTCAAGGATGGGATTAGAAAAGCCAAGTATGTTGACCAGATCAGCTAGACGGGGGAGCAGGAAGTCAGAGAGCTCTCCTGAGCCCAGTCAGCAACCCCTACTTCGAGTCTCACACAAAACGTACACTCACACATACACGTGCACACATACGCCCATCGTCCAGACTGGCAAAAGCACACTCTTGCAGCATGGGGAACTGATTTCCACACAAAACAAAGGCTTCAACTCACTGCTTTAGCAGTACTTATTAAGGGCCTGCCAGCCCAGGGCTCTGGAATATGGCAGAGCCTTCCCTGGCAGCCCTCCTGTTCACAGGCCTTGTCTCTGCAGGGGACAAGAGAGCTCTGAGCAGCTTGCTAAGGAAATAAGACGTCAAGGGGAGTTGAAGTGCGCAGTCCCCAACCTTTACCAGGTTCTGATCCCCTTCCTGTTACCAGCTCTCTGACCACTAAATCGGAGTCCTGAAAACAGGCCTCACCAGGGAGGCAGGAGCAAATCTCTTGAGCTGGAGTGTTCGAAGGGCATGTAACTAACACTCCCAACTCAGGAAAAGTGCAAACAGGATTAATCCAGGCAACGATTTATCCCTTGTTCTGAGCTCATTCTGTGCCAGGCACTGTGCTAAGCTCAGGTTCAGGCATGACCCATCGCGCTGGCCAAGCCTCCAGAGCAGCCTCTGATTCAGCAGGTGGGAAAGGCAGGTGAGCATGTATTTACTAGAGGGAACGCCCGAGTTGCCAGAGGGGCCGGTGGTGTTCTGACCTGGCACAGTGGATGGGCCAGATGGCTCCCTGAGATCATTGTCAGTGGGAAGTTTCACTCTGGTTCCGGGGCTCTGCTCTTCCTCCTATAACAAGGGCTCGAGGAAGCATGTTTCTCCAAGGAAAATAAGAGGATAAAACAAGCCCAGGAGCAATCAGGCAGAGACTCAGTTGCAATTAGGTGTCTGTTAATGTTTCTCTTTCTCACTCTCTCCCTCCCTCCTCCCTTGGCACAAGGAACTGACCGACCAAGCCATCACTAGGAGGAGGCAAATCCCGGGCCTGCCTTTGAGTTGTTGATTTCTTCCTTCCCTCCCAAGTTTCCAGGCCCGAGTCCCACTGGCAGGGCCCAGCTCCTTTTTTTTTTTTTTTTTTTTTTTTAAGGTTTATTTATTTTTGAGAGAGAGAGAGAGAGACAGAGTGCGAGCAGGGGGGGCGGGGCGGGGCGCAGAGAGAGAGGGAGACACAGAATCCGAAGCAGGCTCCAGGCTGGGAGCTGTCAGCACAGAGCCCGACGCGGGGCTCAAACTCACAAACAGAACAAACAGAACCGTGAGATCATGACCTGAACCGAAGTCAGACGCTTAACTGACTGAGCCACCCAGGCGTCCCTAGGGCCCAGCTCCTTTCTGTCTAGATCTGCCTGCTCCATCTAAGCAGGGGGACGAGGGGGGCGAGGGGGGCTCTTGCTTCTGGAGATATATTCCCCTACTTGCACGAACACCCTTTTTCTCTGTGGCCCAAGTTTATACCGCCTTCCTCCACAGCAACCCCTCCCCATTCTCTGCGGGATGGGCTCCCTCTGTTCATGAGATCAGGACAGCCTCCAGTCTCTCTTGGGTGACATAAAGAAGTACCTCCAGTTTGCACATCACATTGAAATTCATTGCATGCAGACCCACGTGGAAAACCATGCCACCACTGCCATAGTGGAGCCGGAGGCAACCTGGAGCCCCCCTCCCTCCCCGCCAACCCTTGCAGTACATAAATGAGGAAACTGAGGCCCGAACAAAGCAACTTCATCAAAATCTCATAGCTGGGTCAGAGTAGAGCTGCAATGAAAATTCCCAGTGTGGTTCGTTTTTTCAGATATTTTGCTTTTCTAGTGGTGAGACTTCAGGCCCCTTACAAACAGATGGGGGAAATATATACATGAACGTCTCAGAGCATTCCGCTCATACAGGTAGGGCCAGTCTCTACTTCAGTGCCTACACTCATATGATAGAGGTAAGGGCCAACTGAGGCTTGGGGCCCAGGGTTGGGAGCAGGCTCAGAACAGGGTTACCGTATTCTGAGCTGGTACGCAAGCCAGTTAAAGAGACAATTGGAACCCAGTACAAAGTGCAAAGACATGGCACAAAAACAGACACATAGACCAATGGAATAGAATAGAAACCCCAGAACTAGACCCACAAACGTATGGCCAACTCATCTTTGACAAAGCAGGAAAGAACATCCAATGGAAAAAAGACAGTCTCTTTAACAAATGGTGCTGGGAGAACTGGGCAGCAACATGCAGAAGGTTGAAACTAGACCACTTTCTCACACCATTCACAAAAATAAACTCAAAATGGATCAAGGACCTGAATGTGAGACAGGAAACCATCAAAACCCTAGAGGAGAAAGCAGGAAAAGACCTCTCTGACCTCAGCCGTAGCAATCTCTTACTCGACACATCCCCAAAGGCAAGGGAATTAAAAGCAAAAGTGAATTACTGGGACCTTATGAAGATAAAAAGCTTCTGCACAGCAAAGGAAACAACCAACAAAACGAAAAGGCAACCAACGGAATGGGAAAAGATATTTGCAAATGACATATCGGACAAAGGGCTAGTCTCCAAAATCTATAAAGAGCTCACCAAACTCCACACTTGAAAAGCAAATAACCCAGTGAAGAAATGGGCAGAAAACATGAATAGACACTTCTCTAAAGAAGACATCCGGATGGCCAACAGGCACATGAAAAGATGTTCAGCGTCGCTCCTTATCAGGGAAATACAAATCAAAACCACACTCAGATATCACCTCACGCCAGTCAGAGTGGCCAAAATGAACAAATCAGGAGACTATAGATGCTGGAGAGGATGTGGAGAAACGGGAACCCTCTTGCACTGTTGGTGGGAATGCAAATTGGTGCAGCCGCTCTGGAAAGCAGTGTGGAGGTTCCTCAGAAAATTAAAAATAGACCTACCCTATGACCCAGCAATAGCACTGCTAGGAATTTATCCAAGGGACACAGGAGTACTGATGCATAGGGGCACTTGTACCCCAATGTTCATAGCAGCACTCTCAACAATAGCCAAATTATGGAAAGAGCCTAAATGTCCATCAACTGATGAATGGATAAAGAAATTGTGGTTTATATACACTATGGAATACTACGTGGCAATGAGAAAAAATGAAATATGGCCTTTTGTAGCAACGTGGATGGAACTGGAGAGTGTGATGCTAAGTGAAATAAGCCATACAGAGAAAGACAGATACCATATGGTTTCACTCTTATGTGGATCCTGAGAAACTCAACAGGAACCCATGGGGGAGGGGAAGGAAAAAAAAAAAAGAGGTTAGAGTGGGAGAGAGCCAAAGCATAAGAGACTGTTGAGAACTGAGAGCAAACTGAGGGTTGATGGGGGGTGGGAGGGAGGAGAGGGTGGGTGATGGGTATTGAGGAGGGCACCTTTGGGGATGAGCACTGGGTGTTGTATGGAAACCAATTTGACAATAAATTTCATATATAAATAAAAAAAAATAAATAAAATAATTTAAACATCGAAAAAACAAAAAAAAAAAAAAAAAAACAAAGTGCAAAGACAGGCAGCCCTAAACCCTCTATCGAGGACACACGCGCTGTCACGCAGGGTTCAATTAGGAAAGCGGGACCCCTTGGAGGAGAGACAGGTTGTAGGGATCTGACTGTATGCAGTTGTGGGAGCTGGCTAGACAGTCTAGGTCAGGCTGCGGTCTTTGCTTCTGGTGCTGGGACCTGGAAGTGGCAGGACAGGTGGCTGAGAAGGAGAGATCACGTGAAGCAGAGAATAGGACAAGCTCGACCATGCAACGACAGACTGAGACCTGCACTGGCCTCTCATGGCCTTCAAGTTCAACGTGTGATGGCCTGCTGGAGACGCCAATGCCTGCGTCATGAAGGTCAGAGCACACCTGGCTCTGGAGCAGGAAGTGCTGCGGATTCAGCAGCAGCCCCACACTAACAAGAGGAGCCAGCAAATGAGGCACAACATAGATCAGCATCTGCTGCCTCGCGCTGACCTTCCAGAGCATAAAAAAAATGCAGCTTCTGCTGGTAAAGCTCACACAGAAGTCTCTCCTGGCCGACGGCTGAGGCGGAACTAGGCAAGAAAGGGAGCTTGAGGAAACGTGATTCCAGTGTAACTACATCAACTCATTACAAATCTTCCACACAAACATAGGTGCAGACTCGAAAGAAGAAGAATGGTTACCACCGAAATCTGGATAATGTTTACTTAGGGTTTGAATCCATCAGGGAGAACACGCTGGGGCTTTTGAGGATGCTGGTAATATTCCCTTTCTTTACCTAGGTGATGGATACCTGGGATTTGTTGCGTCACTATTCTTTTTTTAAAACGTTTATTTATACTTGAGAGAATGAGCGTGCGTGCGAGTGGGGGAGGGGCAGATAAAGCCAGGGAGACCGAGGATCCGAAGCCAGCTCTGTGCTGAGTTCCACCGGGGGCTCAAACTCACAAACTGTGAGAGCATAACCTGAGCCGAAGTCGGACGCTTAACTAACTGAGCCACCCAGGCGCCCCTGATGTATTATTATTCTTAAAGCTAAAAACATTAGTTTTCTACAACCTGTAGTATGTGTTCTATTCACCATAAAAGTGCTTTTAATCACTAAAATTAAGGGAAAGAATATGAAGAAAGTTACCAGAAGAACAAAGGACAACTCTGGTCATTTGGAGCAGCCACTGCAGGGAGTGAAGGGGAGGCTGCCACATCCTATAGTTTCGGGGGTCAGAATCCACCAGATTAGAAGACAATATCATCACCCATACTTGGTAGCAGGGTAAATAGGGACACCCTTTAGAGAAGGTAATTTGATCATATTATTTTAGTGTATATACCTTCTGACCCGGGAATTACTCTTCTAGAAATCTACCCTATAGAAATACCCACATAGGTAGACAAAGGATATTTGTCACTGCATTGCTGTTAAAACTCAAAGCTTCGAGACAACCTAAATGTTCAACAGGAGGGAAAGATGCAATAAGGTTCGAAGGAACATCCACACCATGGAATACATTGAATGCAGTGGTTTAAACACAAGGTAAAAACATGTTGTTCGGTGGAAAAAGTCAGAACAGAAAATCACATATTGTATGATTCCATCGACATAAAATGTCTGAAAAAAGCGTATCTACAGAGACAGAGATCAGGTGAGCCATAGGGCTCGGGATGGGAGCAGGGAATGATTGAAGACAGGCACAAGACTACTTTTAGGGGCAGTGGAAATATTCTACATCTGGATTGTGGTAATAGTCATACGACTCTGGAAAATTGCCAAAAGTCATTGGATGGTATATACTTAAAGCAGGTGAATTTTATTGTAAGTAAATTATAGTCAATAAAGCTGTTTTAAAAATCCTTAAAGAATAATGAGGTGGTTATAGGCATGGACACAGAAAGATCTTTAAGAAAGCATGCTGAATGAAAAGGAAAGTAGAACAGTAAATGCCTTATTTTTGTAAAAAAAAAAAAAACATAATATATATGGGTTTATAAATGTTCAGAAAAATATCTGGGAGGATATACACAAAGTTATCGAAAGGCATTAGAGTTAAAGAGAATTGGACAGTGGAATTATATTTAGGATTAATTCATACAGTTTTGCATTGTTTCACGTATTTGATTGGGGTGGGATTTTCTCAAAAATGGGGGGGAATGGAGGCCTATTGTCTGGGGAGGGGGCATGCCAGGCTGCACGCATATCAGTCTCCTTACAGACAAGGAGGCTAGGCTTTATGGATATGTCCCTATGCTTTTATATTTTCCCATTGAACAGTCTTTTCTTTTTTTAACTTCATTTTCTGGTAAAGTTGCCTTTGCAAAACATCACCTTGGTCTCAAATGAGTTAAGCGCCAAGGGACTGAAAAAGAACTAGAGAGCATAAAAGGCCATAAAGCAGTATTTCTAAAAGTTCTCCATGTTTAAGATGGGCCCCTTGCTTAAAAGGCAGCTTTATGGACAATCCCTGAATGGATCAGAGCCCTGGCAGGACCAGGTGGCGTACTGAAGCTGGGCAAGGAGAGAGAGTTTTATCAGACTGGTGAGAGTGTAATAACATGTGGAAATGGCTCGGGGAAAAGAAAATGAGTGATGGTGCAGCACCCCAAGGCCAGTAACAGTTGGGAGCTGTCACTGCCCCTAGGTCTGAGGAGTGAAGCAAGGGAGACATTACGGGAGCCCAGGGAGGAAGCTGTATGATGATGGCCGCCCAGCAGGAGCCAATCCCAGCAACTAGCAGGGACAGAGCTGGGGGGGGAATAAATGCCCTGACTTGAAGTTTCAGCCCACCCATCTCCTACTAGGGTTCCCGCTGGCTGAGCTCAGAATCCAGAGGACAGGGGAATCCATTTAGGTAGTCCCTATCAGTCAGCATCCCACGGCATAGAGCAGGGTAAGAAAGCAGAGAGTGGATACGTGGAAGGTATCCAACTCACCGCTCCAACCCGAGGTTGATGTAAGGGGAGGGTCCCAGTCCTACCGAATCTGAATAGCTGAGGGTGGGGTCCTGGAAATCTGGAGTCCCAGAGGAGTATCATCAAGACTCAAGCATAAAGCCCACTGACCCAGAAGCAGTGATGGCCGAGCTGCCCAAACCAGAGATGAGAAATGCCCCGTTGCAATTAGAATTGTGTGTGAAGGTGAGTCTTTCCCTTGCACAAGGTATATATTCTACTTTCTCTCTCTCTCTCTCTCTCTCTCTCTCTCTCTCTCTCTCTCTCTCCATGTATGCTTCCAGTTTCTGAGACCCTCCAACACCTGCTGACCCCTAGCCCAAAGCAAGGTGGCCTTGCATTTCAGCCTCCTCCTGACCATTCCATCCCCTCAAAATAGAACAGATGTGGGGATGGGGAGGAGAGCGGGGGAAAACAGAGATCACATTCCCAACTCAAGGCCCCTCCCCCAGCCCTTCAGAGACATTCACGAGTCACCTTCCCGGAGAAGACAGACACACAACTGATTTCTCAACAGAGCCTTGCAAGGTCTGATGTCAGACATGTTCCCCCGGCCATAAATGGCAGGGTCAACTTCCTATCGAAGCTGGCTCTGTGCCAAGCCACCTCAGAGATTGGGTCAAAGTCTTGAATCCCATGAGGTGATCTGACCCATGTTTCTTCTCTATTCCACTACAGTAATAATACCAACTAGCATTTCTAGGGGACTTTGTCGGATGTCCAGCATTATGCTACGGGATTTACTACACGAGACTGCATAGCTGGCACTTTGGGCAACTCTGCTGTCCCATAAGTCTACGCTTGCCCGAGGGTCTCACTCAGTTGTCAAAATGCAGGAGCGTGACTCCCAGGGAGCTTCTGAAAGGCTCAGGACTCTCAACGTCATAGTAGCTCCCAGGGACCAGGGTCAGGGTTGCACAAAAACCCTCCGTTATGGGGAGGCCCTGCTAATTCAGCTTAGGGCATACATGTATGTGTGTATGTGTGTGTGTGTGTGTGTGTGTGTGTGTGTGTGTGTGTGTGTTATTCACCTCATACTCTGCAAATGGCACCCCCCTTAGGCTGTGCAGTGTCAAACCTGCCCATCTACGAGTGGTGGCCCTGAACTGCTTTACCTAAATCTAGACTGGTTGGAAGGGAGCTTAAAAATATCCCCTTCCAGTCTGAACTCCCCTTTTGACAGGTGAGTGACTCAAGACCGAGAGCAGATGGACCCTTGCCGAAGGTCTTGAACTACAAGTGACAGAGGCAGAGCTGGACCCTGGTCTCCAGATTCCCCATCCATTACCCTCTTCACTAGACCAGGAAGCCTCCAGTCAAGTCGCTGGGGAAACTAATTCGCATAGGACTGACAGCAAGACTCATGAGATTGTGCCCATGACCTTTTTCTTCCAGCACCTATAGATAAAGATTCAAGGGATAAGAAAACCCAAAATTAGAGACTTAGAGGGCTGTCCTAGACACTTCTTCATGTATTCCCACCCATCGTGAGAAGCAGGTAAACATTTGGAGCTGGTTTACGTGGTAGATTTAGCTACTTAAGGGTCTGGCCCCAGGGTCTACCACCTGTAAGTAGGTTTAGCTTCGGAGCCAGATCCCTACAGCACATCCCAACTCTAGTTAAACTCTTGTGCCTCGCCTTCCTCTTCTGCAAAACGGACTAATTATAAAACCAGCCTCATAGGGTAGTTTTAAGGATCAGAGTAGTTAGTGAACACATCTAAAGCACTTAGCAAACAAGCAAAGGGAATAAAAAACAAGAGAGAGAACCAACCCAGGAAACAGATTTTTTTTAAGTTTATTTTTGAGAGACAACACATGAGTGGTGGAGGAGCGGAGAGACAGGGATCCACAGACTCTGAAACAGGCTCCAGGCTCCAAGCTGTCAGCACCGAGCCCCAGCACAGAGCCCGATGCGGGGCTCGAGCTCACAAACCGCAGAATCATGATCTGAGCTGTAACTGACTAAGCCACCCAGGCACTCGGGGAACAGATTCTTAATTATAGAGAACAAACTGATGGTTACCTGAGGGAGGAGCAAGAGGGGATGGGGGAACTAGTGATGGGGGTTAAGGAATGCACGTGTCATGATAAGCACCAGATGATGTATGGAATCACTATATTGTACATCCAAAACTAATACAACACTGTATGTTAACTAATTGGAATTAAAATTTTAAAAAATTTTTTTAAAGTTCTTAGCTCAGGAGCACCTGAGTGGTGCAGTCAGTTAAGCGTCCGACTCTTGATCTTCGCTCAGGTCATGATCTCACAGTTCCTGAGTCTGAGCCCTGCATCGGTCTCCGTGCTGAAGGCGTGGAGCCTGCTTAGGATTCTGTCTCTCCTTCTCTCTGCCTCGCCTCTGCTTGTGCGCGTGCGCACGCGTGTTCTCTCTCTCTGTCTCTCTCTCTCCCTCTCTCTCTCTCTCAAACTAAATAAACTTCTTAAAAAACATATTTAAAAAAAGCACTTAGCCCAGTAATAGAGCATTGTAAACTCTGATAAATGTTAGCTATTAATTTTTATTCAAATATTTAATTTTGCTCCAACTTTACAGAGGTCAGTCATAATTTGGGCTAAACTTTATGCACAGCAACATTGATAATAAAGTTCAAATGAGTTCCCAGCTATAGTTTTAATATAAAATGAACACAGCCACTATCAACTTGCCTGTCCTAGGAAGGTGGTAACATTTTTAAAACGTGTTCTGCAACCCAGCCTGTTCTTCATTTAGCCATTCATTTTCTTGTATCAGCTTATAAGTCAGATCAGGCCCTTTTTATCGAGGAAGTCAGAACCCTGTAAACCTGCAGAACACTAATCCTAAATTACGCAGCTTCCTCAGGGCTGACACTTGTAGGACTCTGACGAACAGTGAAAGAACATGCTGCCATTAGAATAAGTCAGTGTGGTATTTTCTCTTTTCCCACCATATGCCTGAATCCTGCCCTGAAAAATCCCTACATGCGGTAGATGGAGATTAATCACCTTTCTCTTCATTCGTCTAAAAGGTGATCTATCCCCATTTTAGGCCTCACTCTTCCCCCGACTCTAAAGAAAAAGAGGTGAAAAGATTCAGTGTCTACTCCTGAGATCTTAAGGTCTAAAGGAAAGACGGAGAAAATTAATTGACATAACCCAAACGCAATAAGCATTCGAGTCAAGATATACAATAGTTTTATGGGAACACATGGAGGGACTCATAACTCTGTGTAGGGAGGTTTTCAACGTTTTTATTTATTTTTGGGACAGAGAGAGACAGAGCATGAACGGGGGAGGGGCAGAGAGCGAGGGAGACACAGAATCGGAAACAGGCTCCAGGCTCTGAGCCATCAGCCCAGAGCCTGACGCGGGGCTCGAACTCACGGACCGCAAGATCGTGACCTGGCTGAAGTCGGACGCTTAACCGACTGCGCCACCCAGGCGCCCCATGTGTAGGGAGGTTTTCAAAACAGTCTAAATTTTGAGCTAACTTTTGAGATATGAGTAGAATTTAACAGCTGGAGATGCAAGGAAGGGCATCCAGTGAAAGGGAATAGTATATGCAAAAGCTCAGCAATGAGAGTTTAGAGACTTCTTTGAAGGTATCATCCAAGCCTCCCTTATGAAGCTATGTATGTTCTGCCCAGAAGCTGCCTCCATGGCCAAAGCTGGGCCAACAAGAGTTGCTTGCCTGGAAATGGAAGCCTGGGATGTTTCCTGGAATTTTCAATTGATTTAGGGTGATATAAATTCACTTATGGAGTAGCTGTGAGCAGGAAGAAGTAGAGAAAGCTGGTATGCCTAGAAAGAGGAGTGAAACAGACTTGTTAAATGAAGTAGAGGTGAAAAATCAGTAGCCCCCAAAGAAAGAGAGCCCAAGAAAAGAGTTACCTTCCTCCTCCTTGTTCTTGTCCCTCCTAGGACCTCCTCACCCTTGGGTTCCATCAGATGACCCTTCCACTAAATTCCTTTCAGTCTTCGGTCTCTTTAAAGCAAGTTTCTGTTACTTACAAGCAAAGAAATCTAGGCCAAAGCAGACAGCATTATGTATTAGGGGAAATTTAAGGAAAACAGTCTGGCCAAAGCAAAGGTCATGACAGATGTGAGGATAAGAGAGATAAGACTGGGCAAGTCCAAACCTCAGGAGGCCTTGAGTGCTGTGCCAAAATGTTGGAGCTTTATCCCACAAGAAATAGAAGCTCTGGGAAAGCTTTTGGTTGATAAATAATGAAATCAGACTGTTCCATGAGTAGTGTGTGAATGGACCCAGAGATCTAGAGGCTCAGGCAGGAGTCCAGTCAGTAGGCTATAGCAGAAATGGTGAAAGTCTGGGCAAAGTAAGGACAATGTGGGTGGAGTTTAAGAGACCTTTAAGGGCAAGACAACAGGACTCGGCCATCAAGGATAGGAGTGAGGAAGCGAAAAAGAGGGAATGGGTCAAAAAGTTTTCTCCCACCCGTAGCTTGGACAAACAGCCTGAAGGAAGCAGGTTTTGGAGCGAAGACGCCAGCTTTCATTTTGGATTTATGGTGAGGGTCCAAGTAGGCATGTCGATGTGCTTTGGAAAATTTAGTTCGGGAAGCCCAGGAAAAATGGCTACCCTAGAAACACATTTTTGAAGATCATTTTCACAGAGGTGGCAGATCATTAAAGCCACAGGGGTAGATCACATCACCCAGGGAAAGATGATAATAGATAAAGAGAAGGGAAGGGGGAACAACTGGATCTGGAAGAATGTCAGCATTTAAGAGTCTGGGAGAGGAAGAGGAGCCTTCCAAAGAGACTGAAAAGAAGACGAACATGCAGAAGGAAAGCAGGAGACCAGGGAGAATAGATCTTTAAGAAGGAGGAAGTGAGATATGTGGAGAAGTAAGGCCCTCCTCTGCTACTGGTGGTCCCGGAAATCTGCCCGCCATTTCTTTCTTGAGCTCTTTCTTTGCTTACAACCTGTATGTAGACACCCAGTGGGCAAGTGTGATTTGTCACCTCAGGGAACCTCTCTGGGACTGCCTCCCACCTGCCCCTTTGAAGCCCCTTGGCCTTTTCGTCAAGCTGGCCCTCATTCCTCTGCCAATTCCAGCCTGGCCACCTAGAAAGAACAGGCCCAGTCTCCCTGAGCATGTTGCTTGCACTGGCAAAATCTCCCAGTGTTTTTCATTTTCTCTCCCAGCCCCGTCTCCCTGACAGGTGAGAATCCATGGGCCAGAGTCCATGGTCTTAACCACAACACCCACTCCCATTGCCCCCAGTTCTGACTCATTACCCTCTGCAGGCCCATGGACTTTACTCTAGTCCTATAGAAATGAGCTCACTTCCTAAAAAGCCCCTGACCTCTTGTTCCTTTCAGGTGTGCTCAGGCTTACGTGAACCCCCAGAATGGCCCAGGTCAGGTTCCAACTGAGACTCTGCTCAATGTCCCTCATCTCCCTTCATGGGTTTGAAGCATCCCTTGAGCCATAAGACTCAGACCTTAGCTGCAAAGTGGAGCAGAGAAATAGGACCGTAGCTGACAGGGATGTGGGGTGAAGGGATGGTTATTATAAGAAGGGAGCTTAGATGCTAATGGGAATGATTCAGGAGAAGAGAAAAAAAAATGGTTGTAGGAACATGAAGCAAGACAATTGATCCCCTTTCCAAGCTCCCCTTTCATCTCAGAGTGGCCTGATGCCTTTGAAAGTAACGTATACCAACTCTCTCCTATTAGCCCCCAACCCCTGTAACATCATGCAGGAAGCACTGCCATTAAAGTTAGGTTTCAGGATACTTGCCAGCTCTTCAACTGAGTCACCCTTCCAAGGCTCTGCTATGATAATAATGCCTGCCATTTGTCAAGGCCCTGGTCTATTCCAAGAGTCTGCCATATATTGCCAAGCATCTCATGCTATCATCCCTTCAAGGAGACAGGAGTTCAGACAAGTTAAGTTACTTGCTCAGGATTAAAGAAGTCAGGATAGACCGAGACCGAGCCTGACTGAAAACCCCACATGGCTCTTGCTCTACCATAGTGCTTCTCCACCTACCATGAGCAGTTGAGAGCTCAGACCCTGAAAGCACTTAGTCCTTGATTTAACCTCCAGTTTTGTCACTTCTCTGTTGCTGTGTTACCTTGAGCGAGGTACTTAATCTCCTTGGGCCTTATTTCTCTCATCTGTAAAATGGGGATAGTAATACTTCCTAACATAAGGTCTCGGCGAGCATTAAATGAAATAATGAATGTAAGAAGTGCTTTTCGCAGTGCCTGGCACAGAGTAGGTTTTCAATTAGCAGACACATCTGTTAGTGGCAGGCTAAGCTGACATGTCAGATCACAGCATGCAAGTCTCTCATGACCTTGGAGGCTCAGAAGGAGAGAGTCTTCTGTGCAAGGGAACGATTCCACCCATTTTTGTTCTAGGCTTAATGACTGAAAGACAAGTATTTCCCTCACCCAGGAGCATTTTCCCTTTTTCCAGATGACCTGCCTAACCCAAAGGAATTAATTGCTGATAGATGAGAAAAGGAGATATTGGAAGGGAAGGAGGGAGAAAGGAGGGAAGAGGCAAGGGAGAGAAGGGAGGCCTCTCTGGAACCCTTCATGTTAGGCCTAGTCAGCATCTGCCTGGAAAGCACAAAGTGGCCTTCTGTGAAGTACCTAATCAATCACTAAGGATCATGATCTGAGCAAAGATAAAAGTTTCTTATCAAGTTTACATGGAGCTATACATATGCACAAATATAGATGCATGTGTACTTCTCAGTAGACTCTTAGATTTAGATCACCTCTTAGAACTGGAAGGGAGCTTCCCTAATCAAACTTCTATTCAATGAAGAGGAAACTGAGGTTCAGAAAGTTTACGTGAATATTCAAGGTCACACAGCTGCTAAATCTTTCTTTTCTCTCTCTTTTATTTAATTAGAAGCATTTTCCCAAATCTTCATAGTCCGCTTGTAGTACAATAGGACCCCCAGCTAGATCTCTTTGTTCTGGCCACCATGATGCGACAGGAAATTTCATAACTCTTCACATATCCTCCATTCACAAGTTTCCTTTGTCCCCTAAGTTTCATTTCTATAGTATGTGCCCTTGTCTTAAGGAACTAACACAAAGTTAGGTGCATAGTAGGCATTTGATACATAATCCAATAACTGGTTATTTGATCCTAACTTACAAATGTATGTTTTCTAGAACACCTCAATCAATGTGCACAGGGCATAGTACATGCTAAGTATCATCAGGATCCCAGCTAAGAGGAGTGCACAGTACACTGTCAAAGTGGGGAGCCCTGCACTGCATCCTTAATCTCCCTCCACCCTCAACACTTTCAAAGTTGGAGCAAAGCCAACCCTTTCAGGAAGATAGCCTTGTTTACAACATGGGAACCAAAAGAGGTACGGATGTGGCCTCACATTTCTGTTGGGCAATACAATGTTGGAAATGACTGGATTTCTTCACAAGCACCTTCCTACTTACCTTTATATCTTACTTCTCCCACACCCCCAATCTGAACCTGGCTAAAAGAAGAGGGTGATAATTCTGGGATAACCCAGTGCCATGTACCTCCAACACACACATAAACATCACACTGTGAGTTAACTAGAAATCTGGTCAATGTGTCTTCCAGGTTGACATTTAAAATGTATTGGAAGAAGGTTTTAGCAATGCTTATCTTCATTGAAAAGAAGAAGTAGAGTACAGGAAGGGAAACTTTGTTTTTATTTCATGAGATATTTCAATTTTTACTGATATCCCATCATCATGATGTTGGGCTGAGGAGGCATGGGAAACAACAACAACCACACACACACACACACACAATCTACAGAGAAGTGTTAGATAACATGTATTTTTAAGTTTTTAAGTAAATATCTGAGATCAAAAGCAAAAGGAGAGAAAGAGAGAGAGAAGAGGAACATAAAGAGGTTTGGACTTATTACGAAGGACCTAAAACCACAGGAACCCAGAAGGATGCTAGAACTGGTCATGTATCTTAATGATGGGAATAGTGACAACAGAAGGTCTACAGTAGGTTTACAGACCCCGCAGCAGGGAACTGGAACTGGTTTCCCAGAAAAAGGCTAAGAACCAGGAAAGAGTTGGCCCACGCTTGTCTGGAGATAGAAAAATACCAGTTAGCTCTGAGACGTGTCCTGTAAGTGAACTACCTTCCCTAGGCCATAGGGAAAAGAGAGCCACCTGGGGGACAGTCCCAAATCCCAACCCTGAGTGACAAATTGGTTAGGACACAAATCTGCCCTTTGAAATGGTGTGGAAACCCAGGACTAAGAAAAACAACAACAACAACAACAAATGCTGTGAACCATGTGACCCAGTAGAGCTCCAGTAAAGATAGCCATGACACTTCCCCTGGGTAGACTTCTTCATAATCCAAAACATATGCAAGATGCCCATGAAACAAAATGCTCTTCAACATATGAGCTCACAATCAACATTCCATAGAATTAATACCTCTACCATCAACACTCAGCCAACATAACAGTTGGGAGAATTTATACCTGAGGGACTGAAGATAACAGAGCATCTGAATGTGCCTTTATAATAAGCATATTTTGGGGGGCGCTTGGGTGGGTCAGTCGGCAAAGCGTCCGACTTCAATTCAGGTCACGATCTCACAGTTCGAAGGTTCAAGCTCCATGTCAAGCTGTGTGTTGACAGCTCGGAGCCCGGAGCCTGCTTCTGATTCTGTGTCTCCCTCTATCTCTGCCCCTCCCCCACTCACGCTCTGTCTGTCTCAAAAATAAATAAACATTAAAAATTTTTTAATAAAATAAAATAAAAACAATAAGTATATTTTTTAAATCCAGGAGAGTTTTATCTAAAAAAGTTCAAGATTGAAGGAATGTTTTTATCTCTTCTCCCTCTCTAAAATCCACTAAATTTCACTCATATGTGGATCTTGAGAAACTTAACAGAAGACCATGGGGGGGGGAAGGGGGAAAAAAAAGTTACAGAGAGAGACAGAGAGAGAGCCAAACCATAAGAGACTCTTAAATATTGAGAACAAACAGAGGGTTTATGGGGGGGGAGGGGAAAGTGGGTGATGGCCATTGAGGAGGGCACCTGTTGGGATGAGCACTGGGTGTTGAATGGAAACCAATTTGACAATAAATTATGTTTTTTAAAATCCACTAAAAATGACACTAAAGGTATAATCCCACAAGGTAAAGAACAAAGAAAATGTGAAAGAATATATGAGATATTTTTTAATAGAAATCAAAAAGTAGATGTTATTGGACCAGAAGAAAAGACACAAAGACAATGAAGGGAGCTAAAGAAATCTTCACAAAAACCATAGTAACCTCAGAAAGATAAGAGGAAATATTGCATTAGTGAGGCAAGAAAGAGGTGCTCTAAAAGGGAACCTCAAGGAACAGGAAAAAAGCCTATTAGAAATTTAAAATATGATCAGAAATTTTAAATGCCAATTAACAGGCTGGAAGATAAAGTTAAGGGTAACGTCAATGGGATGTGGAAAGATGAAGACATTGAAAAACAAAGAGTGATTTAAAAATATATATTAGAGAAGCAACCTTGGGGAATTCAACACACAAGTAAAAGGAATCCCAGAAAGAAGAGAATAGAGAAAATGAATGGTAGAAAAGTACCAAATAAATACTACAAGAAAATTTCACAGAATCTGAGTTTCTAGATTAAACAGATTCACCAGCAAAATGAATGAGAAAAGAGCTCCCACCAAGACACATCATTGTGCATTCTATAACTAAGATTGGGGTGCCTGGGTGGCTCAGTCAGTTGAGCTTGACTCTTGATTTAGCTCAGGTCGTGATCCCAGCATTGTGGGATTGAGCCCCACATTGGGCTCCACATTGGGCAGGAAGCCTGCTTGAGATTCCCTCTCTCTCTCTCCCCCTCTCTACGTCTCTCCCTTCATCATGCTCTCTCGCTCTCTCTCTCTAAAATAAAAATTAAAAATAAATTTAAAATAACACTAAGAACATAAAGAGAATATTCTAAAACTTTCTAAGAGAAAAGTCAGTCTCATACAACAGGTCAAGAATCAGAATAGCACGAGCAGTGTCAACAGCAACCCTAGAAGCTAGATGAAACTAAGAGCCTGAAAAATTCTGAAGGAAAATGAATTGCAACCTAGAATTCAATACTCAGCCTAAATACCAGTGAAGTGCAGGAGCTGAATAAAAGCTTTTTTGGAAATTCAAGATCTTCAAAAAGTTATTTCCCTTATATCCTTCCTTATCAAGACCCACTAATCTAGCAAAATAAAGGATAAACCAAAATAATGACGATAGATGACATTTATATAGTACCTATTGTATGCTAGGCATTCTTCTAAATGCTATATTGGTGTCTGTGTGCTCATTTAATTTAATCCTCATAGATTTTAGCTGAGCATTGTTCTTATACACATTTTACAAGGTATTAGAAGAAAGCTGAGAAATCTGCCCTTGGTCACAAAGCAGTAGTTATAGTAAGCATTAAAGCACCAGAGCCATGCGCTCAAAGAAAGAGGAAGATTTAACACCCATTCATGAAAGGAACTTCCTCAACCTGATAAAGATCCTCTGTGAAAAATCGTCACTTAACATCACATTTAATAGAGAAAGGTTGAATGCTTTACCCCTAAGACTGGGAACAGGGCAAGAATGTCCACTCTCACAACTTCTCTTCGGCATCATATTGGAGGTCCTAGACAATGAATTAAGGCAAGAAAAATGAATAAAAGACATTTTATTTTATTTGTTTATTTAAAAATTTTTTAACACTTTATTTACTTTTGAGAGTGAGAGCGGGAGAGGGGGAGGGACAGAGAGAGAGAAGAACAGAAGATCTGAAGTGGATTCTGCACTGACAGAAGCAAGCCCCACGAGGGGCTCGAACTCACAAACCATGAGATCATGGCCTGAGCTGATGTTGGTTGCTCAACCAACTGAGCCACCCAGGTGCCCCACTAAAAGAAATTTTTAAAACGAAGAAATAGGGGCGCCTGGGTGGCTCGGTTGGTTAAGCGTGCGACTTCGGCTCAGGTCATGATCTCGCGGTCCGTGAGTTCGAGCCCTGCATCGGGCTCTGTGCTGACAGCTCAGAGCCTGGAGCCTGTTTCAGATTCTGGGTCTCCCTCTCTCTCTGCCCCTCCCCTGTTCATGCTCTGTCTCTCTCCGTCTCAAAAATAAATAAACGTTAGAAAAAAAAAATTAAAAATAAATAAATAAATAAATAATAAAACGAAGAAATAAAACTGTCTTTATTCTCAGATGACGTGATTATGTGCCTATAAAATCCAAAAGAATCTTTAAAAAAATAAAGCCACTAAAACTAATAAGAGAATTTACTGAAGTCCCAGGATACAAGGTCAAGTTACATAATGCAGTTATATTTCTATATACTGGTAAGAAAAAGAAACTGGAAAAAAATTTGAATACCATTTATAAAAGCATCAAAATAACCACAAAATACCTAGTGACAAATTTAACAAAATAGGTACAAGATCTATGTACTGAAAACTATAGAACATTGCATAGGTAAATTAGGAAATACATAAAAAAAAAAAAAAAAACTGGTTGGGGCACCTGGGTGGATCAGTTAAGCATCTGACTCTTGATTTCAGCTCAGGTCACGATCCCAGGGTCATGGGATCAAGCCCTGATTCCAGCTCCATACTAAGAGCGGAGGCTGCTTGGGACTCTCTCTCCCTCTCTCTCTGCCCCTCCCCTGCTCACACTCTCTGTCTCTCTCAAATAAAGAAACAAACAAATATTAAAAAAAAAAAGAAAGAAAGAAAGAAAGAAAGAAAGAAAGAAAGAAAGAAACGGGGGCACCTGAGTGGCTCAGTTAAGCGGCTGACTTCTGCTTAGGTCATGATCTCACCACTTGTGAGTTCAAACCCCTCATTGGGCTCTGTGCTGACAGCTCTGTGCTTTGGATTCTGTGTCTCCATATCTTTCTGCCCCTCCTCTGCTCACACACACACACACACACACACACACACACACTTTCTCTCTCTCTCTCTCTCTGAAAAATAAATAAACATTAAAAAAAATTTTTTTTAAAGAAAAGACATAAAAAACTGGAGAAAGATACCACGCTATGGATTGGAAAACTCAATATTGTTAAGATATCAACTTTCTCCAAATTGATCTGCAGATTCAAAATAATCCATATCAAAATCCCAGTAGGATAATTTTGTAGAAATTGGCTATCAGACTCTAAAATCTATCTGGAAATGTAGTTAAAACCATTTAGGGGGCAAAAAAAAAAAAAAAAAGGCAGGCCCTGGAGAGTTAACCTGTCCAGATCGAAAACAGGACTATGAAGGGCCCCATGAATGAAGTCTCCAAGAAGGAAATATATATATATAGATTATCTGATGAATATTGATGTATTGAGGGAGACATTTGAGAATGATGTAATAAAAAGTAATGGAAAATCCTATTGTTAATTCCAGAGAAAATAGAACTTGTACAAAGAAAGAAAATGTAAACATTGTACCCAACTATGAATAATTTTTTACATAGTCATTATAGCAAAAACATTGAATGTTGGTTTAACCGGAAAGTGTGATTATCTTTCCTGGGAGACTGGGAGAGACAGTATTTATGTTTGCTTGGACAGTGGTAAATGCTGGACAGAGTTTGAAAAAGTGTTAAATCCTCAGAAGCCAAAGGAGAAGGTCAATAAATGATATCTAAAACTGGGGGGGGGGGGGGGGAGGGTGTGCAGGGGACAGGAATCAAGAACCAGCTGAATAAGCATGATATTCAGATACATGGATATCACTATTGGGGTGCCTGAGTGGCTCATTCGGTTAAGTGACCAACTCTTGACTTTGGCTCAGGTCATGATGTCACGGTTTGTGAGTTCGAGCCCCAAGTTGGGCTCTGTGCTGCCAGAGCAGAGCCTGCTTGGGATCCTCTCTCTCCCTCTCTCTCTGCCCCTCCCTGCCTCAAAATAAATGAATAAAAATTTTAAAAAAAGAAATATGTACAGCACCATTAAATGACACAGCTATGAAAGTTGAAAGTTGTTGCCTTTCCCTGCAAGGAGTAGTGTAGGAGGGTTGCTGTTAATGTTCATTATAAGCTTTATAAAGCTATTTCACTTTTTTGAAACAATGTACATGAAATACTTTTATTTCTTAAAAAACTAATTTTAGAAAGTCTGAAACATGTTCTGTTTATTTTATATATTTCTAATTCTTTAATTCATGTTTACCCTCAAGGTTGGAAGAGGGATCTTGAGTTTAAACTCAGAATACCAGGATGGATACAAACAACAGTGTTAAGAACATAGGTGTTAGCCACTTAGGATTTTCTAGAAGGGACAAACCCGCAGATCTTTGGCCTCTCCAACCTCTGCAGCAAAAGGCTGTAGTCCATCATGATTTCTTGGTTAGTGGTCACCTCAGAAAAGACACATCTCAGGGGGCACCTGAGTAGCTCAGTTGGTTGAGCGTCCGACTTCAGCTCAGGTCATGATCTCACAGCTTTGGGTTTCAAGCCCTGAGTCGGGCTCTGTCCTGACAGCTCAGATCCTGGAGCCTGTTTCGGATTCTCTGCCCCTCCCCCGCTCGTGCTTTGTCTCTCTCTCTCTCTCTCTCTCTCTCTCTCTCTCTCTCAAAAATAATAAACTTAAAAAAAATTTTTTAATTAAAAAAAAAGAAAGAAAAGACACATCTCACGAAGACTCTTAGACCAAAGAGGAGGCAGCCCTTTTATTTTGACTGCATCTACGAGAATTTTCAGCCTCTGAAAGATGCTAGTTCGAATGCAAGTTGCACAGAAAGGGGTCATCTTAAACCCCTTTCGAATAAAACCCAGACTATCAATTAATGTTTTTGCTGGAACTGGTAAGAACGGGCCACTGAACTGAGGCAAGGGATGGCGATGGGGCCATGGTTGGTCAGAAGTGTAACTAGGGTAGGGAAAAATAGTGTATTTCAACATAATTACATGGAGGCTGGAAAATTTTAACCAAGCCTACAAAACAAATTCTCTTTATTTTTTTTTAAACTTGATATTCTTTATTTATTTAAGTTCATTCATTCATTCGTTCATTTTTAGTAATCTCTACACCCAATGTGGGACTTGAACTCATGACCCTGAGATCAAGAGTCACATGCTCTTCCCACTGAGCCAGCCAGGTGCCCCCAAGACAAATTTTCAAAACTTAAAATTAGCAAGCATCGAGCAGAACATACATTCACATCCCAATCCCTGTCCCCCACTCTATCCTGATGTTCCCCTCAACCCTAACCTAGCCCCATCCCTGGCTCTCTAGCATCTCTGACACCCCAGTCCCCTCCTAAGATGCACCCCGTCTCTGATCCCAGCCTCACCCTGGACACTAAGCCCTTTCTGAGGCGAACCATCTCCCTGACCTTGACCAGGTATCTAATCCTTATCCTACCTAGTGGTTTAAACACTGGTTTTTGATATTTCAGCATACTGTGTTATTTTAGTACCCACATCTGACATTGCTACAGATCTGAAATGCAAATTATTTATGTCTTGAGCTATACCCAGAGAATTACACTGCATTGGAAATCTAATTGAACAATGTTGCCCTTGTTTGGAAGGAGTTCTGAGTACAGTTGCCCCTTAGACGACACAGGGTTAGGGACACTGACCCCACCCCCACACCTTGCACTCAAAAATCTATATGCAACTTTTGACTCCCCAAAATCTTAACTGCTAACAGCGTACTGTTGACTGGAAGCCTTACCAATAACATAAATAGTAGATTAACACATATTTTGTATGTTATATGTATTACATATTGTATTCTTACAATAAAATAAACTAGAGAAAATGTTATTAAGAAAATCATGGAGGGGGTGCCTGGGTGGCTCAGTCGGTTAAGCGTCCGACTCTTGATTCCAGCTCAGGTCATGATCTCACGGTTTGTGAGATTGAGCCCCGCATCGAGCTCTGCATTGACAGTGTGGAGCCTACTTGGGATTCTCTCTCTCCTTCTCTGTCTGGCCCTCCCCCACTTGCCTTCACTCTTTCTCTCTCTCTCTCTCTCTCAAAATAAATAAATAAACATTAAAAAACAAAATCATGAAGGGGTGCCTGTCTTGCTCAGTCAGTAGAGCATGGGACTCTTACTCTTAGGATCATGAGTGTGAGCCTCATGTGGATTGTATTTAAAAATTTTTTTAAATCAGGAGGAAAATACATTTATAGTATTGTATTTATTTTTTAAAATCCTCATATAAGTGGACGCATACAATTCAAACCAGTGTTGTTGGAGAGTCCACTGTATATCCGTTCCTATTTAAGACACTTCCAAATTATTTTATTACTGTTTGATTCCCATTTCCCAGGTTGCTAGCGAGGCCAGGCATGTTTTCAGATATGTATTAGTCATTTGTATTTTCTCAGGCCCAATATGGATCCATATTTACTTACTAAAGCCCTGATGGAGCGGTCTTTGGAATAGCAGAGAATGAAGGACGATAAGCATTTAATCAGGCAGGAGGAGAAGGCAGAAGGGCATTAGGGGAGGGAGGGAGGGAGCGAGGGAGGGAGGGAGGGAAGGAGAGGAAAGGGAGGTTCCCATGCCCAGTATCCAGCCTTCCTCCCTGGGTTTCTGCATTCGTCTGGCTTCTCTCTGCACCAAATCTATCCCCTAGGGCTTGGGCCCTAACTCCTTTCTCATCAACCGCCTTGGAGAACCCCAGCTGGATAGGCCAAGTCACCTCCATCCTGGCCCCCAGAAAAGCATTGTAGACAATGATCCCCAGAAAATGGTCACTCTCCCAAGGATGTCTTTTTGCTCCAACCACTAATTGGACTACACTAGTAGCCCCTGAGCATTCACTCCAGTTCTGACTTCTCTCCCTGAGACTCACCACACACCCCCCACACTCATCCCATTCCTACACCTCATTCTGTACCTGCTCCCAAGCCCATCTGAACCTCCCTCAATCTCATCCCCGATTTCTCCCTGTTCTGGATTTCCCCCATCCTTAATTTTCATCCTTCTCTGATCTTCTGCCTTGTTCCAAGCTGCCACCCCATCCCTGGCTCCCCACCACATCACCTCCAACTCCAACCTCATCCCTGATTCCAATCTCAACCTTGATCTAAACCCCATCTCTGAACATCTCTCCACCCCCAACCTCAAACCAAATGAAGCTTTTCCTTTATGTTTTCTTCCAAAAGTTTTATAGTTTCAGCTTTTGTTATTAGGTCTTTGATTCATTTTGAATTAACTTCTGTATGAGGTGTAAGGAAAGAGATCAAGTTCATTCTTGTGCATGTAGGTATCTAGTTTTCCCAGCATCATTTGTTGAAAGACTATCCCTTCCCCATTGAAGAGTCTTGGTGCCCTTATCGAAAACCATTTGACCATTTATGCTGACTTAGGTTTCTTTCTGGACTCTTTATTCTAGGTCTTCTTTATCCATTGCCTTCATCTGCTTAAGTATGTTGGGCACACTTTTTGACTTTTTGTCACATCATATCCTACAACCATATTTAAAGGCAAGAACCAAGGATGTGTGTGTGTGTGTGTGTGTGTGTCTTTATTCTTTTTTTAAATTGTTTTCATTTTATTTTAGAAGGAGAGTGTGTGTGAGTGGGGGAGAAGGGCAGAGACAGAGAAAGAGAGAATCTTAAGCAAGCTCCACACTCAGCGCAGAGCCCAACATGAGGCTTGATCCCATGACCTTGGGATCATTTCTTAACCGAATAATCCATGACATGAGCCCGGCATACCCTGGGATCATTACTTGAGGCCAAATCAAAAGTCAAATGCTTAACTGAGGTGGCCCAGGTGCCCCTCTCTTTCTTTGTTCAATCAGGAGTACTTCCCAGGAGTCCTCCAGTCCCGGCAGACTTCCTCTTAAGCAATGGTGCACTGAAGCCAGTTTGTACCTGCTTGTGAAAGCAGATCATTACATTTCCTAGATTTTTGTGAGCTGGTTACTAAACACCACCACCCCTGACATCGCCACAGTGGAGCATTTACACCAGGCAACTTGGCAAATGCTACAAATCAGGACTTTTTTTTCCCCAGGACAGTGGTTGACCAGCACACTAATGCCCTTAAATCTTATTAGTCAGAAGTGAATGATAAGGCCACTCCTAGCAAAAAGGAGTCTTAGAAAGGAGTACCTGTCCTTTTTGGCCTCTCTCAAGGGAACTGGACTTTGCTGACAGGCAAGAAAGAGAGAGTTGGGGCAGCAACCAATGCTGTTTGCCACTAATGGCTCCCAATGGTGGGAACTTTCTGTAGTCACTTAAAAGAATGTCTGTTAAATGTCTTTAAGTGTCTCAGGGGACAGGGTGCTATGGGCTCAGTGGTAGGATGGACTGAGCTCTAGCAGCTGACATAGCAACTACAGTAAGGGGAGGGGCAGCAGGGCAGGCTTTCTCAACCATACAAGGAGGGTCTGATAAGGACGTGACCCCAGTAACTTCCTGTAACCACAACGGGGCTGCCTTGACATAGAGACTGTGGACAGCCAGTGGGTGTGAGGCTTAGAATGGGGTGCTGATGGCAAGGGAGGAGCCCCGAGGGGCTGCAACAGGGGCAGGGGCCTAGAAGGTAGTAGAAGTGTTCCCTGAAGAAGAGCCAACAAAGGAAGGCCTGCTGTCCTTGGACAAGTGCTCTTTGCTGATGAGGCCATGGATGGCCATGATCTTGATGAGTCCATGGCGAAACTTCTGGCCAATGAAGGCGTAGATGATGGGATTGAGGCAGCTGTGGAAGAAGCCCAGAATCTCGGTGGCATCCAGGGCCCGGCCAATGTCATTGCGGCGCTCACAGGTCTCTTTGATTGCCTGGAGCCTCATGAGGGTGTCTGCGATCAGGACCAGGTTGTAGGGCAGCCAGCAGAGCAGGAAGATGAGCACGACAGCAAAGATGACCCTCATGGCCCGGTGTTTCTGCCCCATGTGGGCCTCAAACAGCGTGCGCAGGGTGAGTCCATAGCAAAATAGCATGACCATCAAAGGCAGGAGGAAGCCAAAGGTCTGGGGCAGGACCCGCATCACCATCCGCCATTTTGTAGTATTGGCACCCATGTCCTCATAGCAGACTGGGCTGGAATAGGGGGGCTCGATGGCCTCACGGAATATGAAGATGGGCAGGGCCAAGAGCAAGGACAGGGCCCAGATGCCTAAGCATATGAACTTGACCCAGTGCCGCTTCCGAGTCAGCGTGCGTGTGGCATGGACAATGGCCAGGTAGCGGTCCACACTGATGCAGGCCAGTAGTAAAATACCACTGTAGAAATTGACTTCCTTCAGAAAAGAGACCACCTTGCAAAGGGCTGTGCCAAAGATCCAGCCCTTTGCCTTGGAGGCAGCCCAGATAGGTAAGGTCAGGGCGAAGAGCAAGTCAGCTATGGCCAGGTTCAGCAGATAGACATCAGTGACGGATCGGCTGACCTGACTGTATAAGACAACCAGTATCACCAGGGAGTTTCCCAGCAGGCTCAGCATGAAGACCAGGGCATAGATGACCACTACGGTATATTTGTTGAGTGTTTCAATCTCTATCCTACAGGGACTATATTCTTCTGTGGGTGGTGTGCCAGTGAAATTTTCAAACTCGTCCATCAACTCCCACCAATCAGTGTCATTCCCAATATTTTCCATTAAGACAATCATGGAATCTTTCTAGTTGAAAGATAGAAAGAAAGAAATGTGATTTAGTAACTCAAAATAAAATCACTCATCAAGGATGTGAGAAAAGTTATTCAAATATTTTTTGCTTTTCTGTTGGTTTGGCAACAGGAGATCCCTTCCTTTGCCCCTATTTTAGACTTCTTTAGAGGTCAGTTTCACAGCATCAGCATTTGAGAGAAGTCCCCATCTTGTTCCCTCATATCACTCCCTAAATATCCGCAGAACCATCAGCAGTTTTCAATTATCTTCCTAAATTGGGAAACATTTTGCTGAAGCAAAATCATACCAGAAGACCAATGTGTAAAACCGATCAAAGGTCATCTGCTGCGGGGCGCCTGGGTGGCTCAGTCGGTTAAGCATCTGACTTCGGCTCAGGTCATGATCTCACGGTTTGTGAATTCGAGCCCCACATCAGGCTCTGTGCTGACAGCTCAGAGCCTGGAAGAGCTTTGGATTCTGTCTCTGTCTCTCTCTCTCTCTCTCTCTCTCTCTCTCTCTCTTTCTGTCCCTCCCTTGGTCATCCTCTTTCTGTCTGTCTGTCTCTCTCCCTCAAGAATAAATAATCATTTTTAAACATTTTATTTTTAAAGTCAGCTGCTGGGAAGGAGGGGGGGCTCCATCTCTACCCAGACACCTGCTAAGATGGTTCCCCCAAAACTCCCAAGCTCTCCAGAAAACAGTCTGAAAACCTTTGGAAAATTACCAAGAAATAAGAATACCTGCTATCCAGTCTTCATTCCATCCTGATTTATCATTAATAAGCTGTGTGACCTTGAGTGGGTGATTTTACCTTTATAGATTTCAGTTTTGTCATCTGCAAACTTGAAGCGGGCAGCGTATTTAACCCCTGAGCTGCTTCCAAGCCTGAGGTTCTAGAAATTCATTCAGATCCACACACTTTAGGAGGTTCTCCCCTTGCCAATCCGTCTTTTTTTTTACAGAAGACAACATTTTAGGGCAAAGCAAGCCTCTTCCCCCCCAAAAAGGGGGAGGTGTGAAAGGAGGAGGTGACAAGACCGTGGCCCCCTTGTTACCACCTACAAGCACGTATGAGGTCAGAACTGAATACACAGTCACAAGGGAACAGGCAAGAAGCCAAGTGAGCACAAATCTTCAGGTCCCACAGAAATGGATGCATTTTGTAAAACACAATCAAACTAAATCTCCCTCCCCAAAGAAAGTCCTGGCAGTAGAGGTTGCTTCCTACCTGAGGCACTGGCAAGGTGTGTCCAACTGTAAGAGCCTGGAACTCACAGATCAGAGTGACTTAACAGTTAGAGGAAACTTGATGAATAAAGGGAAATAGACAAGCCTCTTCCTAGCACACCTCCTCTCTGAGCCCTGCCCACAACCGTATTTGGAGAACAGATGAAGTCAAGGGACCACAGGGCGTTAGAGACTTCCAGGATCTGTATGTCCACGCAGGGGTACCAGACATGAAGATAGAGTCAAGGGTCCACTATCTGAATTCTCCACATGGATGACTATTTTTATTTTCTTCCTTTTCTGGAGTTTGTTTCCATTTGTTGATCCCTTAAATTCCCTAGCAGATCACCTTTGAAAGCTTCCAACTTGCTTGGGTATGAATAAAGGGGAGAGGACTTTGCTTCTGACAGAGACTTCAGGACCCCACTGTAGGTGAGCCTTGTAGGAGCCCCCCACTTAGGAGGGCCTGGCGGGGGTGGGGGGCAATCACTATCCACAATTGGATGATTGGAATAGCCTGAGGCGGGGGGTGGGGCAGGGACGGGGTTGGGGGGAGTGGTGGGCACTCCTGCAGTCTGGCTGGACCACAGGGAGACCACTGGACCTGGGGCAATCCCTGAACAGAGGGGTTGGAGTTAACGTCAACTTGCTTCTCTCCCAGAATGAAGGGTGACTTCTTGCAACCTGCCTCAGCTGCTCCCAGCAGCTAATGTCTGTCCCCTGGCTTCATTCTTCTGGTACTGTAACCACTTCTCTGATACAACATGAATCCTACCGTATTGTAATGATAGGTTTACAAGTCAGCCTTCCCCCAGGAGACCGTGAGCTCCTAGAGAATAAAGACCCTCTCTGACCCACCTTCTGATCCTCTACCAGGGAACAAAGCAGGTGCTCAATTGATGGTTGTAGAAAAAATGAGACATACCTCCTGTGATTCATGGATCGGATCACCACCATGATTCAGAGCGTCTATTGCTTTCGGCCACACAGTCATATATAAGGTGTGCCTGAAAGCTTCACTTCCACACAGCCAGGCTGGTCTGTCTGGGATTGTGTTCTCCCAATCATCCTCTATGGTTCACAGCACCAACCTGTTCAAGCATAAAATCTACCCCCTACCATAAGTGCCAATTAATCATGCCCCCAGTGCCTACAATTCTGCCACTGGCACTCCTCCTGGGTGCTCTTATCATTCACGAACGGTAGCAGGAAGTATAAGGAGATAATTGTCCTGGGGCCACCCATGCTTTCACTCATGCCTTACTATCCTGATCTGATACCTCGATCAGAAAGCACTGGAAGATGGGGTAGTCCCTGAAGGGAATAGACATTCCACTATTAATCATCTAGGGGAAAAGTAATCCTGGGGCAGTAAACAGTGACTGGTAACACACAAGAGAACAGACTGTCTGGGGCCTGTCTGCAAACCGCCCACGCATCCTCAAGTGCAAGCTGAGGCCACAGGGGGGAAGAGAGTGTTTGCCACAAGGGGGCGGCAGTTGCGGGATGGGGAAGTTCTTGCAAGGGACCAGTGAGAAAGACCAGGGCAGGAGCAGCCCCAGTGAATACCTATTGTATTTATACTCTTTGTATAAAACTCCCTTCTGCTTTTCTTACGCCCTCAGTCCAGTCAGTACAGCATTCCCATCTAAACCAATGAGTGACTGAGGTATGGAGGGGAAGGGGCTGGTCCATCCTCAAGCCCAAGAAGCAAAAGACAAGCAGTCCTCTGGATGAGTGTAGGGGTAGCAACACTGGTAGCTTAGGTCTCCAGGGGGAAGCTGATCCGGAGGACAAGAGTTAAACGTCTAGATGGCCAACAGACACATTAGAAGATGCTCCACATCACTCCTCACCAGGGAAATACACATCAAAACCACACTGAGATACCACCTCACACCTGTCAGGATGGCCAAAATTAACAACTCAGACAATGACAGACGTTGGCGAGGATGCGGAGAAAGAGGATCTCTTTTGCACTGCTGGTGGGAATGCAAACTGGTGCAGCCGCTCTGGAAAACAGTGTGGAGGTTCCTCAAAAATTAAAAATAGAATTAACCTACAACCCAGAAATTGCACTACTAGGAATGTATCCAAAGGATACAGGAGTGCTGATTCATAGGGGCACGTGTACCCCACTGTTTATAGCAGTGCTATCAACCATAGCCAAATTATGGAAAGAGCCCAAATGGCCATTAACTGATGAATAGATAAAGAAGATGTGGCTTATATATACCATGGAATACTACCTGCCAGTGAGAAAGAATAAATTCTTGCCATTTGCAACAACATGGATGGAACCGGAGGGTATTACGCTAAGTGAAAGAAGTCAGGCAGAGAAAGACATATCATATGTTTTCACTCATATGTGGAATTTAAGAAACTTAACAGAAGACCATGGGGGGAGGGGGAAAAATAGTTTCAAGCAGAGAGGGAGGCAAACCATAAGAGACTCTTAAAATCAGAGAACAAACTGAGGGTTGATGGGGGGGGGGCGGGCAGGGGAAATGGATGATGGGCACTGAGGAGGGCACCTGTTGGGATGAGCGCTGGGTGTTGTACGTAAGCGATGAATCATGAGAATCTACTCCTGAAGCCAAGAGCACATTGTATACGCTGTATGTTCGCGAACTTGCCAATGAGTTGTATTTTAATTTCTTTTTAATTTTTTTAATTAAAAGAAGTCCCCTTGGGGCGCCTGGGTGGCGCAGTCGGTTAAGCGTCCGACTTCAACCAGGTCACGATCTCACGGTCTGTGAGTTCGAGCCCCGCGTCGGGCTCTGGGCTGATGGCTCAGAGCCTGGAGCCTGTTTCCGATTCTGTGTCTCCCTCTCTCTCTGCCCCTCGCCCATTCATGCTCTGTCTCTCTCTGTCCCAAAAATAAATAAACGTTGAAAAAAAAAATTTAAAAGAAGTTCCCTTTCGTGGAAGGAAAGAAAGGAAAGAGCATTGCACTGAAGGAGGGGAAAGGCACACATAGATGAGCTTGGAATAAAATGTTATCCACTTGAAAATGTTCCGGCAATCTGCCCACCCAACATATCTGCTGTACCGCACCTTCCTGCTTAGAACTGCTCCCTCTTCAGCGGATCTATAATGTTCCTAATGGGAAAGCGTCTTTCTATTCTGTGCAGAACATCCAGTACCACAAAGACTGTTGTGACATGTGTAGCCTGAATGCCAGTCCTCTGGCAAAGTGCGGGGGCCTCTTCTCGCCACTCCGTTCTAAAAATGAAAGCTTCTAGGCGAGAGCCTGTGAACAGCACAATATGGCTGTAAGTATACCTATTCCGTCCCTATGTCAGCTTTGATGTCAGTGTCAGCATCTCTTTACATTCCTGCAGAAGGACCCGCTTGGACCTGGGGACCAGAATAAAGGCAAGGGAGGTGGAGGAGAGGATTCTCCCCTCTCTCCAGTGATCACCCCCATTGCCACAGTGCCAGGCGCAGGGTACATATGTAACCTAAGATGAACCACGCAGAGCCAAGTTCAGGATGGCTGTTTGGTGACTGTGGAAAAGCAAGGATGTGGTATTGTTATGGCTGGATGCCATTTTACCGTCATGAACGGCAAACCCGTCCAAAGACAAAACCTAACACACAAAGGAAGACAGAACTGAGAGAATTGGAGCCAGCGTCCTGAACAAACCACACCCAGAGGCAATCTTCCCTTGGTACTTTTCCGTTCCGTGAGCCAATAAATTCTCTTTATTGTTCAGACCAGTTCAGGCTGAGTTTTCCGTTGCTTGCAACCAAAATGATGACCAACTGAAAGAGTTCTGGAAAACAAAAGTGATCTGGAATGAAAGGAGAGGGGAGGAATGTCAGCGAATCACAGGGTCCAGGCTGCGACAGTCAGGGTAACAGAGGACTTAACAGAGGTATGACCTGGGCAGGTGCAGACCTCCTAGCCCTGCCTGCCAAACTCTGGCAGAAGCCAAAGAGGAACCTTGAAAAGTAAGCACGCGGGGCGCCTGGGTGGCGCAGTCGGTTAAGCGTCCGACTTCAGCCAGGTCACGATCTCGCGGTCCGTGAGTTCGAGCCCCGCGTCGGGCTCTGGGCTGATGGCTCAGAGCCTGGAGCCTGTTTCCGATTCTGTGTCTCCCTCTCTCTCTGCCCCTCCCCCGTTCATGCTCTGTCTCTCTCTGTCCCAAAAATAAATAAACGTTGAAAAGTAAGCACGTAAGAACCCGTCTGAGAACACACTCTGGAATGAATTCAAAAATCCTCACGAACGACCCAGAAAGCTCTGCTTTGGAGTCAGACAGACCATCGTTCAAATACTGGCCTTCCTTGGGGCACCCGGGTGGCTCAGTCAGTTAAGCGTCTGACTCTTGATTTCGGCTCAGGTCATGATCTCACAGTTCCTGAGTTTGAGCCCTGTGTCGGGCTCTGTGCTGACAGCTCAGAGCCTGGAGCCTGCTTCCGAGTCTGTGTCTCCCTCTCTCTCTGACCCCCCTCCACTCACATTCTATCTCTCTCTGTCTCTCAAAAATGAAAAAATGTTAACAGTGGTTATCTTTGGGTGGTGGGATTACAGATAGCTGCTTGTTTATATCTTTTGAAGTTGCCCCATTTCTATGATGAGCCTTACTTTTGCAATGAAGAAATATGTATTTAGCCATTTTCACTAAAAAATGAATATATAACACTCTAATGGTCATATCCCCCTCTCCTCACCTAGCTGGTCCAGCTAGGTTTGTGAGCAGATGTCCAGGACTCTGAGCCTCCTGTCCATTGAACTCCCAACTCCTCAAGCCCTAGGGGCGCCTGGGTGGCTCAGTCAGTTAAGCATCCAACCTCAGCTCAGGCCACGATCTCACGACTCATGGGTTCGAGCCCCACATCGGCCTCTGTGCTGACAGTGCAGAGCCTGCTTGGGATTCTCTCTCTCTCCCTCTTTTTCCGCCCCTCCCCCACTTGTTCTTTCTATCTAAAAAACAAACAAACAAAAACTTAAGTGCCAACTCCTCAAGCCCTAAATGCCCTGCATCCTCCTGCCCCTCCCCTTGGGGCTCCCGTGTCACCCGCCCGGGTCCTCCACTGTTGTAGTTTTCAGACTGTATTACTGTATCATTTTTAGGAGCCTGTCCCTCCCACTGGGCTGTGAACCGGCGAGGCTCTGGCACAGAGTAGGGATTCATGAAGCATCCTTTCTTTCCTGGCTCCTCCTTAAAGGCAGGAACTAGAAAGGATTCCGTTTTGCATTCCTGGTGCCCCACAAAGTGTGTGACACATACTAGCAGATGCCAGACAGGAAGTCGGTGTATGACCCGTGCAGCCACAGGAAGCCCCGTGCTCAGAAGAACCCAGAGCTTGGGGCGTGACGCCCTGCAGTCACTGCCTTGAAATTCTTAATAACTTTATCTTGGAATCCGTGCCTTCGCGTGAAGTCCGGCAGGATGGTGGAGCACACGCTGGAGCTTGGGGCTCAGCTCATGTGCACTCCTGCCTCTTACTGCCTCCTTGGGCTCGGCCACCCACTCTCCCAGCCCACAAGCACCCCATGCTTCAGGGAGCACAGCATCGAATAGCAAATAAAAAACACGGAGTCCAGTTCAGAGAAAGATTGCAAAAGAAACAAACAAGCTTTTCTCTTGCTTTTGGAACAAGGAGCCCCACATTTTCCTTTTGACTGGGTCCTGCAGCCAGCCCTGCCACCAAATAAATATTGGTTAAATGGACGCAGTAGTGGAGAGGAGCGAAATGGCAGATTGGAATCTTTACCTTAGCTCGGTCAGTGGCAACTCCGTCCTTCCAGCAGCTCGGGCCACCATCTGTAGACTCTTCATTGACACCTCTTTATCTCTTACACCTGACATGCAATGCTTGATCTACCAGCAAATTCTGCTGACTCGACCAAAATTGATTCTAACTCCTATTTTTTCACCCCCTCTGCTGTTGGTGCCCTGACCCCTGCCACCTTCCCTTCTCACCTGGATCACCGAAGCGACAACCCAGTCCCCCTTGTGTTGCCCCTGCTCTTCTAGTCTGTTCTCATCATGCCAGCCAGGTCCTTTGACATTCTAAGTCAGACCACAGTCATACTTTCTTACTGCCCTACAATGGCTGCAAAGAATGAATTTCACTGCTTTAATTTTTTTTATTTTTTTAGGTTTATTTTCCAGAGAGACAGACAGTGAGCAGGGGAGGGGCAAAGAGAGAGGGCAACACAGAATCCAAAGCAGGCTCCAGGCTCTGAGCTGTCAGCACAGAACCCGACGCGGGACTCCAACTCACAAACCGCAAGATCATGACCTGAGCCGAAGTCAGATGCTTAACCACCGACTGAGCCACCCAAGCGCCCTTGGCTGCTTTGATTTTTGTAAATGCATTTTAAGCAACTTCACAGTGGAGGAACCTGGACAACACTACCTTACCCAGGTAAGGAAGGCTGGTATCACCAGGGATGCCGTGTGGGCTCCTACATGCCCAATAGGATGTGATGAGAAGGGCATCCACATCTGTAGTGTTCTCTCCAAAAACCCATAACCCCCATCTAATCAGGAGGAAAATATCAGACAAACCCAGACTGGGGAGGCCTTCTATACCTGGTCAATACTCCTCATGACTATCAAGGTCATGAAAAACAAGGAATGACTGAGTGAAACTGCCATAGGTCACAGGAGATTGGGGAGACATGACAACCAGAGGCAATGTGACCCCTGGACTGGATCCTGCTGCAGAAAACAATGATAATGGAAAAACTGGCAAAGTCCAAATAAAAGCTAGAGTTCAGTTCATAATTGTGTTTAAAAAAATTTTTTTTCAACGTTTTTTATTTACTTTTGGGACAGAGAGAGACAGAGCATGAACAGGGGAGGGGCAGAGAGAGAGGGAGACACAGAATCGGAAGCAGGCTCCAGGCTCCGAGCCACCAGCCCAGAGCCCGACGCGGGGCTCGAACTCACGGACCGCAAGATCGTGACCTGGCTGAAGTCGGACGCTTAACCGACTGCGCCACCCAGGCGCCCCCATAATTGTGTTTAAAGTCATCACCTATGTGATGTTATTGACTTCATTTTTTTTGTCTTAACACTGATTTTTGTTATTGAAAGATTCATTTCAATCTTATTTATGAATACAATTCCATTCTTCTATTTTTGAAAATGCTTTCTGCATACAGGTCTAGATGATTTTAATGACTTTTTAAAATTTGCATCCCAGTGTAGTTAACACACAGTGTTATACTGAGTTTTATTTTTTAAATCAGGACTAGGTGTTGAATCTTGTCAAAGGCCTATGTAGATAGTCCTATGACTTTTTTTTTCCTTCTTAGATATATTAGCAAGTGAATTATATTAATGGTTTTCATTTAGTTTGCATGGGGGGGGAGGGGATATATCCCACTTAATCATGAAAAAAAAAAAAGAATTTGAATAAAGCCAGAGTCCTTTAAGGCTTTCCTCCATCATTCCATGCCCCCCCCCCCCCGCATCCCCATCCCTCCTCATCATCCCTGTGCCTTAGGTGTGCTAGGACCACCACAGCAAAGTAGCACAGATTGGGTGGCTTAGACAGCAGAAATGTATTGTCTTCCAGTTCTGGAGGCCAGACCTCCAGGATAAGGGTGCCCGCAGGGCTGCTTCCTCCTGAGGGAGGGTCTGCAAGGGAGAATCCGATGCAGGCCTCTCTCATAGCGCCTGCTGGTTTGCTAGCCACCTCTGGCATTCCTTGGCTTGTAGATGCATCGCCTTGATCTCTGCCTTCATCATCACATGGTGCTCTCCTCGTGGGCAGGTGTCTGTGTCCAAATGTCCCCCTTTTTAAAAAATATATGTGGGGCGCCTGGGTGGCGCAGTCGGTTAAGCGTCCGACTTCAGCCAGGTCACGATCTCGCGGTCCGTGAGTTCGAGCCCCGCGTCGGGCTCTGGGCTCATGGCTCAGAGCCTGGACCCTGTTTCTGATTCTGTGTCTCCCTCTCTCTCTGCCCCTCCCCCATTCATGCTCTGTCTCTCTCTGTCCCAAAAAAATAAATAAACGTTAAAAAAAAAAATTTTTTAAAAAAAATAAAAAATATATGTATTTATTTGGCGGGGGGGGCGGGGGGGCTCAAGCAGGGGAGGGGCAGAGAGAGGGAGACCGAGGACCTGAAGCGAGCTCGAACTCACGAGAGCTGCGAGATCATGACCTGAGCCCAACGGACTGAGCCACCCAGGTGCCCCCAAATTTCCCCTTTTCTTGTAAGGACACCAGTCATGTTGGATTAGGGCGCCCTCTCATGGCCTTGTCTTAACTAATTACATCTGCAACAGCCCTATTTCCAAACAGGGTCCCATTCTGACATACTTCTGGTTAGAACTCCAACACATATGAATTTGGGGAGAGGAGGACATAATTCAGCCCATAGCATCCTCTTTGTATCCTCCTCCTTCCCCCCTCAGAACTCTGCTCCAGCCACGTTAGCCTGGTTGCTCCGTTCCTGCCTTAGTGCATTGCTTCCAATGTCTTTTCTTCTCTGAATGCTCTCCCGCAGACCTCCCTCGGGGGGGAAAAACTCCCCCACCTGCTCTGAGACTTTGCTCAAATGCTCGAGGCCCGCCCTGTCCACCTATTCACAATTGCCCCTCCCCTAGCATTTCTGATGTCCCTGGCTATGCTGTATTCTAAACATGTTTCTTCTCTCACAGCACTTACCACTTCCTAACATATTGTATATCTGCTTGTTTATTACATATACTGTTGTTTATTCTCTCTAAACTGTAAGCTTCAGGAAGGTAGAAATCCTTATCTATCTTGATCACCGTATCCCAAGTGCCTAAGAGACAGCTTAGTGATTAGGATGTGATAAAAAGTGGTTGAAGAAGGGGGCGCCTGGGTGGCTCAGTCAGTTAAGTGTCCAACTTTGGCTCAGGTCACGATCTCACACTCCATGGGTTCCAGCCCACGTGGGGCTCTGTGCTGACAGCTCAGAGCCCGGAGCCTGCTTCAGATTCTGTGTCTCCCTCGCTCTCCGACCCTCCCCCACTCTCACTCTGTCTCTCTCAAAAATAAATAAACGTTTAAAAAAAACAAAAATGGTTGAAGAAGGAAAAGAAGAAAAAAAAAAGAGAGATGGGTTTTGTTTCTGGAGACTGGGAGACCCAGAAGTAATTTGCCTCCTGTTTATCTCACCTCCAGCCTCTGGGATATAGCACTGAAGGGAAAGCCAACTTCACCATGGCTGTAAGACGTGACTTAGCAAAGCCTGAGACCCCTAGCTATACAGACAACAACTGAGATCAAGCAAACGACTGGGCGGGGGAGGGGCCAGGGGCGTGGGTGGGGTTCGCCCTGGGTGGCCAGGGGCTGTAGTTGCAAGATCATTCCAGCAGAGGGCAGCATTATCTTCAAATCCAAACAAACGGGGTGGGGAGGGAAAATGAAATCATCCCAGTGAAAATAACTCGGTACCCCATAGGAGTTGGGTCAGGCAGCCAGCCTCTAGAACCTAACGCCACCCTTGCAGGTTCGCAAATCCTTTCACATGCATTCATTCTCCCCCTAAAGTCCTCCCAGAGGAGAATTTAGCAGTTGCCAGAGCGTGAGCACAGCTTGGGAGGGGCCGGGAAGTTAATCACCTGTGTGCTCGTGTGCCATCCAATTATCTGTCTCCGGCTTCAAGCACGGAAGAGTCCTGTCTCTGTGGTCGTCCCTTTCCTCCAGACCAGTGGTTCTCAGTCTCTCGTGCCCTTTCAAATACAGCACAGTGGGACGCTCTGGGCAAGACAATTGAAAGGTATATTTCAAAGCACCGAAAATCTTTTCACTGTTTTCTCAGAGCTCACTTGGTGGTCCTTGAACAGCGTCATGGACAGCTCGGGCTGCCATCACAAAACAGCGTGGACTCGGTGGGGCCAGCCCGGTCGGGTTCTCCCTTGCTGGCTTGCAGACAGCTGCCTTCTCGCGGGGTCCGCACACGGGGGCGGCAGAGAAAGAGCTCTGGTCTCTTCCTCTTCTCCTAAGGACCCCGAGCCCGTCCCAGAGGCCTCACCCCCATAACTTCATCCAAACCTAATTGCCTCCCAAAGGCCCCACCTCCAAATACCATGACATGCAGGGTTAGGACTTCAACATATGAATCTTGAGGAGACACAATTGAGTCCATAGCAAGCACCCTGTCACACTGTAAGGAGAATGATTGATTTCCCGTCCTGATGGTGCTCTCTTACCTATTCTTGAGGCAAGGTTCTAGCAAGTTCTAGCAAATTTCTGTCTGGCTTTAACGCAGCCTTCCTTATTTTCTCTTACATGCAGCCAACTGCACCAAGCTCTACCCTGTGCGGCCCAACCAGCATACTCGACATTCTGTCTGGCAGACGTGGCTGCCAAAGTAGTGTCCTTGGTGGTGGTAAAAATAAATGCACAAATGGTTACCTGGGGGTGGAGGGGTTGAAGATGGGAACTGGGCAGATGGGAGACAGGTGGGGAAAAGACTTCTCATTAATCATTTTTAGTTTTGTTTTTTTTTTTGAAACATGTGAAGTGGTTCTTGTTACAAATTTTAATTGTAAAATATAACCTTGAAATGGTAAAAACTAGGAACTTTAACTTGAGGGTAACAAGCAAGCGGTGCTGCTGCGAACCATCCTTGAAGCTCTGGCATCTGAGGTTGTATGTCTCGTGAGTGCTATGTCTCAACCTCCACCGAGAGAGCCAAGAGGCCTCCAGCCAATTCCAGGAGGCGCCTTTCTGGGCCTGGGCTTAGAAAACTGTCCCTTCTTAGTTACCTCCACTCCAGATCCTTGACTCAGAATCAGCTCACCCTGGACTCTCTTGGTCCTCGTCTCTCTCCCTCACTGATCTGTCTAGATGCCTAGGCTCTCCGCCCCCCAGCCCCCCCCCCCCCCCGCTGCAACCCAGGGTATCGTGGCCTCTCCTCAGCTCCCACCCGGCCCTCTCTGCCTGTATTGTTTCTAGATACAATTCCAAATCTCTCCACAGATGTACTCCCCAGTCTCCTGGGCGCCAAAGAAACCTCAGGCCGGGGGTTTTTTATCTCACCCTGGCAGTGAATTCTCATTAACTTGCACTGACTATGGAAATCAACCTGCCTGCCCTCAGGCCATTCCCGTTTTCTTCCACTTAAAATAAGGCCTTTGATTTATAGCGAATGTATGTATATCCAGCTTCCTGTTGCAATTACCTCCCCCTAGTCCCAAGGCCACAGACCCAATGAGTTTCTTGGGCTGCACGGAATCAGTTTCTTCCTTTGTTTGTGCATTGAAACTACAACTGGTGCTCAACGTTTAAAAATTTAGACTCGTTGGGGCTCCCGGGTGGCTCAGTCGGTTGAGCATCCGGCTCAGGTCATGATCTCACTATTTGTGAGTTCGAGCCCCGCTTTGGGCTCTCTGCTGACAGCTCAGAGCCTGGAGCCTGTTTCAGATTCTGTGTCTCCCTCTCTCTCTGCTCCTTCCCCGCTCGTGCTCTGTCTCTCTCTCTCTCAAAAATAAATAAAATCTTAAAAAAAATTAGACTCATTTACATTAAAAACAATCTGAGTTTCTGGGGCGCCTGGGTGGCTCAGTCGGTTAAGCGGCCGACTTCGGCTCAGGTCATGTTCTCACGGTCCGTGACGAGCCCCGCGTCGGTCTCTGTGCTGACAGCTCAGAGCCCGGAGCCTGTTTCGGATTCTGTGTCTCCCTCTCTCTGACCCTCCCCCGTTCATGCTCTGTCTCTCTCTGTCTCAAAAATAAGAATAAAAAAACGTTAAAAAAAATTTTTTTTTTAAAAACCAATCTGAGTTTCTAAGCTGTCCTCTAAAATCTGGGGGTCCGGCAATACTGAGCCCATGGCACAAATCAGCTAAAGCTGGTACAAGAAAGAGACCCTAGAAACAGAACCACACTCATACCATCGTTTGATTTGCAACGGAAATGCCAAAGCAGTCGAATGGGGAAAGGACAGTTTTAGCAATAAGATGATGTTGGAATACTGAGGTATGGGGAAAATGCAAACCTTTACTCCTGCATCGTACACAAACATTATTTTGAGATGAATCACACACAGGCCTAAATGTGAAAGCTAAAACTGTGCAGCTTCTAGAAGAAAATGTGGATGAATACCTCCATGACTCAGGAGTAAGCAAAAAGTTTCTCAGACAAGTCAAAGAATAGAATAACCATTAAAAAATGTTTTTGCTAAGTTAGGAGCGCCTGGGTGGTTCATTGGGTTGGATGTCTGACTCCTGGTTTCAGCTCAGGTCATGATCTCACAGTTCGTGGGTTAGAGCCCCACATTGGGCTCCACGCTGACAGTGCAGAGCCTGCTTGGGGTTCTCTCTCTGCTCCTCCTGCACTCTCTCTCTCTCTCTCTCTCTCCCAAAATAAATAAATAAAGTTAAAAAAAAAACTTATAAAAAATAGATAAACTTTTTAAAATAGGACTTTAGGGGTGCCTGGGTGGTTCAGTTGGTTAAGCACCTGACTCTTGGCTTCAGCTCAGCTCACGATCTTGTGGTTTTGTGGGTTCAAGCCCTGCGTTGGGCTCCACACCGATGGTATGGAGCCTGCTTGGGATTCTCTCTCCCTCTCTCTCTGCTCCTCCCCCATTTGAGCTGCCTACGCCCCCACCCCTCTCTCTCCCTCTCAAAATTATTAAATAAACTTAAAGAAAAACTTTTTTTTAATGACTTTTCTGGAGTAAGGGGAAGCCCAGGTACGCAAAATTAAGCATTGGTGTGAAGAGAAGTGATATGCTACACCTGACCCTACACCGTAAGGGCTGTTGTGGAGACCAGCCACACGATTCTGTTTATAACTGTTAATATTAGACAAACAGAGACAAATACAGCGACAAATCAGTTATTTTGGTGGAATATTGTCCTCCTTGCTGGCACAGGTGAAGTACAGATTCCAAACTTGAGGCTGGGTTTCTTCCAGTCTGATCAAAAGCTCCTTTTCTCTTTGCTCTGAACAAAACTGAACCAGGGGTTTTTATAGAAGGTGCTATTTTGGGCTTTCCCTCTTTTTGGAAAGCGATTTCTGCCTAGTTTGTTGTCTAGATTTTTTTTTTTTAAGTTTTAAAAAGTCGGCATTGTAAATAAAACAAGTTACAAAAAGTTTTTTGAAGTAGGAAAAAAAGAAGAAGAAGAAGAAACTAATCGGGACAGCAGCTACCTTGGGGGGACGGAAGCAGAGACAAACTGGGAGGGACATGAGGGGATTTTGGGGGGGGATAATGGTAATGTTTTCCATATTGATGGAGGTTGGGATGATAGAGGAGCACATATTTATCAAAACTTAGTGAATGGACACTATAGACTTATGCATTTAACTACGTATAAACTTTACATCAAAAGAAAAACTCTAGGGGCACCTGGGTAGGCTCAGTGGGTTGAGCGTCGGACTTTGGTTCAGGTCATGAGCTCACGGCTCGTGAGTTCGATCCCTGCATCAGGCTCTGTGCTGACAGCTCAGAGCCTGGAGCCTGCTTCGGACTCTGTGTCTTCCTCTCTCTCTGCCCCTCCCCTGCTCTGTCTCAAAAATAAATAAAAGTGTCCCCATTAATCATCTGTCTCTCTGTCAAAAATAAATAAACATGAACTAATAATAATAAAATAAAAACTATAAATATTCATCTGTAGTTAATGCTATACGGCCTAAAGTATTTAGGGAGAAGTGTCCTGCCGTCTGCAATTTACTTTGAAACATATCCAAAAGGACTGCATACATAAGGATGGCTAGATGCACAGACACAGGATAAGGCCAGTCAAATGTTAATGGAAGAATCTACGTGGTAGGTATACAGGCATATACTGTAAAATTCTTTCAACACTGCTATATGTTTGAAATTTTTCACAATAAAATGTTGGGAGGGGCCTCAGTCAGCACTCAGTCTTGGCAGGCTCTTTTATTTATTTTTTTTTTACTTTTTTTTTTTGTTGTTAACGTTTATTCATTTTTGAGAGACAGGGAGAGACAGAGCATGGGCAGGGGAGGGGCAGAGAGAAAGGGAGACACAGAATCTGAAGCAGCTCCAGGCTCCGAGCTGTCAGCACAGAGCTGGACGTGGGGCTCAAACCCACGAGCTGTGAGATCATGACCTGAGCCAAAGTCAGACGCTCAACCGACTGAGCCACCCAGGCACCCCATTGGCAGGCTCTTTTAAATGGGGTGTATGTCCTCCAGTCGGCCACACTCCCTACCCTATCTCACTGCCCAAAGCCCACACCGTTTCACTCACTTATACTTCCTGCACCCCCTGGTACAGGGATGTTTGTCCTAGACATATACTGCAGATCCTAATGGTTGTTAGAGAAATCTCTGGAAGAGGTAGAATTAGCATAGCGTCAATCTCCCCACTTACCAGTTTTGTGATCTTAGGCAAATTAACTCACCTCTGAGCCTCACTTTTCCCATCTGTAAGATGGGGTAAAATGGTGAATGCAAAGTTTCTAGCACACAGTGGGCACCAGATACATGTTGACTACTACTGACTATTATTGACTATTAAACAATTAGTAGGCTGACTTTGTAAATGTAAATGGATAGTGTTTTGTTTTCACAGTAAGAAACTCGATAGAGTTTACGCTCGTGGGAAAGAATGGGAGCATTTTTTCCTGGAAACTGCCTTATGTGCTTTCCCTAAATTTCATCTCACGTGGGAAAAGTACCCTGTGCGCTAAACATAGTCTCTTCAATAGAGAAGTCAGTGAGACAACTACAATAATAAACATACACTTGAGTCCCAGGGATGGCAAGGAAAACTTCAGGGAAGGAGGAACACTTGAGTGGGGTCTTGCAGGATGGATAGGAATTTTCCAGGTAGCTGTGGGGATGGAGGGCTGTCCAGGCAGAAAGAAAGGCACGTGCAGAGGCATTGAGCAATGAAAACGCAATGGGGTCCTCAGATCTGACCAACAGTTTTTGCCTTTGCCGTTAGAGCCCAGGGAAGGCAGGAGGTAAGACCAGAGAGGGAGGTAGTGACGAAATCACACCCTGTTTGTTATGCTGCAGGGTTGGGTTTTGTGCCACAGACAAAGAGCTATGGGCCCATTTTAGGAGGATGGTTCTATAGCAGAGGACGGCTAGAGTGGCAGCAGAGAGCCCTGAGGCCAGGAAACCGGCCCAGAAGAATGGATTGGGATCGTTGTTAAGCACATGGATCCCAGGGCTCCACCCCACGCCTATTGAATCGAGTCTAGGAGAAGGGCCTGAGAATCTAGATGATTAACGAGCAGGGCACGTTTCTAACAAGCTTAGAAAACAATGAGTCCAGGAGATGATGTCCACTATCTTCCAAAAGGAGATTAAGGCCGGAACTGAGGCATTGAGGTAAGAGGAGAGGAGGCATATTAAAGTGGGATTAATCTTAAATAACGTGGCAAGCACGCGGGGGTGATGACTTCCGGGCATGGCTGTGTACCACGGCTGTGCCATTTACCGAGATAGGGAACGAAGGAGAAAGGTCAAGTTTAGGGAGAGGAGATAATGACTTCTGCTTGACCAGGATGAATCACGATCTTGATAGCCGGCACTGTCTGGGGGCAGTAGAGGCGCTGGCCGGCTAAGGTCACCCAAGGAGAGACAGTGGTGTGAGAAGGGGAGCGCGATTGCTCCCGGATGTGGTTCTTTTCTCTTGTGCTTCTCATACAAATCTGTAACTTGAATAACTCACGTCTTCCAACCATGTTAAACTGTGTAATCAGGACAGTAAATTACATGCGTGAAGTTTGAAAATAGACAAGCAGAAAATAAACATTCCCTGGGTTTCCAAAACCCAGACGCATGACAAGCTGCCTCCTGCCTTTTGACTTAAGCCAGGGACAGAGCTGATGGGTGACCCTGACAGGCCCCAGATGAAACTCCATCTCTCATATATTTGTCCCTCTGTGCCCTTGATGCTATTTACGGAATAAACACTCCCCCTGTAAGTGATCCTTCTAAAACTACATTGGTGGCATAAAGAATATATTCGTTGTCAGAAAATCTGGGCCACAGTCGCATGATAGTGGGCAACCTCACCTCTCAGAGCCTCTTGTTCCTCTGGTGTCAAATAAGGACAATAGCAACCGCTGTAAGGAACAAATGAGGAAGCACCTAGAAAGATGTGTCACAAACTCTGCTCAGGGCTACAGGGAATAGAAACTCACTCCCACCAGCTCAAGTCAGAAGGACAGTTTTTGGAAATGATACAACGGGCAATCGCGCCAACTCACAAGAGCAGGAAATGAAGTAGAGTTTGTCACTTAGAGATTGGGGCTGAAAGCCCAACGTTATTCCTTGCTGGGCCATTCTCTCTGGGGCCATGTGGCCTCCCATCTCTGCTTCTGTCTGCAGGTCCAAGCATTCCCACACGACAGACACAGCACTTGTCCTTCCTTCCTCACTATCAGGACCCCAGCTTAATGAGGATGGTTAAAGCCAGTGCCGGCAGTCTGTTGTCCACGTTCCCAGCCTCCTTTACACCTAGCAGTGGCCAAGTATGTGGTTCTGTCAAATGATGCTTGAGGAAAAGACTGCTGAAAACTCCAGGAAAGCTCTTACTTTTCCTGACAAAAAGGAAAGATGCTGCTTGGTACCACGTCTTCCTTTTCTTCCTTTTGGTTGTGATGGCTAGAGCTCTAACAGTCATCAGGGGGCCATGAAGAAAGGTCAGAAGAATCACGAAGAGGTGGTTCCCCCTTGGACACCATTGAACCCCTGACTCAACATTAACGGACATGATGCGTAAAATCAGAAACAAAAATACCACGACGTGTTTTAGCTATTATGAGTCAGGTTCTTGTTTCTTGCAGCGGAGGGCACTCTTGACTGTCTGACAGTGATTAGATTATCATCTAATTTGGGATTTTCCAAACCTCAATCACCCTCAAACCGTCTGCAGCCGTTGTGTCATGTTTACTCAAGGGCCATGTTCTTCTTTAAATTGATTCACACTTGGGGCGCCTGGGTGACTCAGTCAGTTGGGCGTCCAACTTCGGCTCAGGTCATGATCTCACGGCTCGTGAGTTCGAGCCCTGCATCAGGCTCTGTGCTGACAGCTTGGAACCTGGAGCCTGCTTCGGATTCTGTGTCTCCCTCTCTCCGACCCTCCCTGCTCGTGCTCTGTCTCTTTCTCTCTCTCAAAAATAAATAAACATTAAAAAAATAAATTGATCCACTTTTATCAAAGTAACTTAAATACCTATGTTAGCCTTGTGACTCTCACGTGTGAGTTTTATTTTTTTCCAATACCTGTTATAATAAACATGTACCAATTGAAATGAAAACAGGTTTCCAAATTGGTAAACTCATCCACCCACCACAAGGGTGGTGCACCCCAACCCCACGGAGAAGTTCCTGCCCTCAGGACCCTTCCAGACCTTGCCTGTTCACCTGGCTGTTCATTTGCATCCTTTATAATAAACTGGTAAAGGGGATGCCTGGTGGCTCAGGTGGTTAAGTGTCTGACTCCAGCTCAGGTCATAATCTCATGGTTCACAAGTTCCAGCCCTGCTTCAGGCTCTGTGCTGACAGCTCAGAGCCTGGAGACTGCTTCAGATTCTGTGTCTCCCTCTCTCTCTGCCCCTACTGTGCTTACATCTCTGTCTCTCTCTCTCTCTCAGAAAAATAAACATTTAAAAAATAATAATAATAAACTGGTAAATGTAAGGAAAATGATAATAATTTTAAAAGATTCTTTTTTTTAATGTTTATTTATTTTTGTGAGAGAGACAGACTGCAAGTGTTGGAGGGGCAGAGAGAGTGGGGGACACAGAATCCGAAGCAGGCTCCAGGCTCCAGGCTCCAGGCTCTGAGCTGTCAGCACAGAGCCCCACGCAGGACTCGAACTCACAAACCGTGAGATCATGACCTGAGCCAAAGTCGGAGGCTTAACGACTTGAGCCACCCAGGCGTCCCAAAAATGATAATAATTTTAAATTTTTAATTAAACTAAGTGAAAACGATTCACCACAGGCCACCCCAAATCACCTCATTTTTACCAGGGGAGCACTTTGCAAAAGCAAAACCAGCTTTGTCTCTGTCTCTGATACTCCTGTTCCAGATTCCCAGGAGGGAGTGGTAGGGTCTTCTCCTGGGCCACATGGCACATAAGGCCATACATACCTCAAGGAATTCAGGGGAGATGGAGATAATAGGCGGGTCTATGACAGCCTTGTAAAGGCTGATGATGATGAAGAAGGAGGAGGAAGAGGGGGAGTAGGACAAGAGGAGGAGGAGATAAAGGAGGAAATTTTAATGAAAAAACTACAAAGAAATAGAGAAACAATAGGAGAAATTTTTTAGAATTTTGATGTGATAATCAGCTTTCTTAGGACTGTGTCAATGAAATGAAATGAAATGAAATAAATGAAATGAAATGAGATGAGATGAGATGAGATGAGATGAGATGAGATGAGATGAGATGAGATGAGATGAGATGAGATGAAATGAAATAAGGCGGGGGGGGTCGTCTGTCTAGCTCAGTCAGTAGAGCATGTGACTTTTGATCTTAGGGTTGGAAGTTCAAGCCCCACATTGGATGCAGAGCCTACTTTAAATAAAAATAAAGTAAAATGACAAAAAACAGAAAGGGAAAGATTGAGAAATTTGACATGAAAATGTAAAATCTCTATATCACAAAGCAAACCAATGGCATAACAAAATGAAAAAAATATTTGCAACATGATAGAGAAAACTATGGATGATGTTGATGATGATGATGATGTAGAAATAATTAAGAGCATTACAAGCCTAATAGAAAATAAATGAAAGGCGCTAAGAAACACTCCATAAGGGCACCTGAGCCTCAGTGGCTCAGTCAGTTAAGCGTCCAACTTCAGCTCAGGTCATGATCTCATGGTTTGTGGGTTCAAGCCCTGTGTCAGGCTCTGTGCTGACAGCTCAGAGCCAGAAGCACTCCATGAAAGAAGACATGAACAGCACAGATCCCACTTGGGATTCTCTCTCTTCCCCTCTTCCTCTCCCCATGTATGTGCACTCTCTCAAAATAAATAAACATTTTTTTTTAAAAAAAGAAAACATGCAAATGGCCAAAACTCATGTTCAAGATGTTCTACATCACTAATAATTACAGAGGAGCAAAATAATTACAGATGAGTGAAAAATGGGATGTCATTTTTCACTTAGAATGACAGGGTTAAAAAGATTTGTAATAGCCAGTTGTTGGCGAGAGTGTGGAGAAACAGGCTGCCTTCGATTCTGCTAATGAAAGCCCAAGTTGGCATAGCCTTCGGGAGGGCAATTTAGAGATAAGTACCAACATTTCAAATGTGCACATGTGTTTTTCTCTTATAGAAATGTATTTTAATGAAACAATGGTGCAGGTGTGCAAAGTGCTGTGAGCAAGAATGATCCTTGTATTGAAGAATCAGAAACAACCTAAATGCTTATCAAAGGGTCCTCGTTGAATAAATGTGTGAGACTCAGAGGTGTTGTGGAGACCAGGCAGGTGTAATGAAAGATAAGGACGATCTTTACATATTGACACAAAGGGTATAATGTTAAAGTGAGAAAAACAGCTCACACAGTTCCACGTATTGTCTTCTGTTTAATATGTAACCCACTGGCAAGGTAGACACTCACCATTAACAATGGTTATCTTTGTGGGGTAGAACTTCAAGGGAAATTTTCTATATTATTTAAATTTTTTACAAGGAACCTGTGTTACATGCATGATAACTAAAGTCAATAAGGATTTCATCTTGAAAAAGTAAGGAAAAAAATCACTACGTATGCTGTCTTTTAGAGGGTTTCTGCGCGTGTTCTTTCATTCAACAAGTTCTATCAGTTTATTATGTGAAAGACGGTTGTCTCGGGGATTGAGATGGACATAAAAGATAATCGGACCTGAGTTCTGGGAACCGCCCCCTACTTTCTAACACCAGATCAATACATCGCTGGGCCCACGCCTTGCCTTCCTCCTTTACTCCTGCCATGGCGGAGTCGCTATGTGATCACCCCAAAGCCAATCTTGTGCCCTAGAACTCATCTCCCAGCCATTTTCTCAGAAGCCTCCCACCATTAATTATCATTTTTGCTCTCTTTATCTTCAATTGCTCCTCCTTTCTTGCAGCCTACTTGGCAGCAATGAGAACTGCTCAAGTCTCTTCCATACTAATGAAAGGAAGAGGGGCGCCTGGGTGGCGCAGTCGGTTAAGCGTCCGACTTCAGCCAGGTCACGATCTCGCGGTCCGTGAGTTCGAGCCCCGCGTCGGGCTCTGGGCTGATGGCTCAGAGCCTGGAGCCTGTTTCTGATTCTGTGTCTCCCTCTCTCTCTGCCCCTCCCCCGTTCATGCTCTGTCTCTCTCTGTCCCAAAAATAAATAAACGTTGGAAAAAAAAAAAAAGAAAGGAAGAAAAGAAAGCATAAGGGAGGAAGAGAGGAAGAGAGGAAGGAAGGAAGGAGGGAGGAAGGGGGAACAATTCTGGACAGAAGTATTGGGATGAGGAAGAAGGAAGGAAACAGGAGGAGACAAGGGGAGAGAAAAGAAGCTCTTTGAGCATATTTTCCAATCTCAAAGAACGATGGTGACCTGACCATAATAGAAACATGATAGAGAAAGCAGTATGAAAGCAAGACCGTGAGACAGGCCAAAAAGGTTCTCTGACCAAGAGCACCACCCACCTGCGTGCCCTAGCCCCTGCCTTGAGGGTCCCTCTCTTGATGTTAGAACCTGGATGGTCCCAACAGTGGATGATTCATCTCCTTCCAGTTATTCGATCTCTCCTCCCCTACGGCCAGACTTCTAGAAAGAACCGTCTGCTTGCCCTCCCTTTCCTCACCTCCTGAACATTCTTCAGCCCATGGAGTTGGCTGCTGAGCCCCATCACTCCACCAAAACCAGTTCTCCCCAAGGACACCTCAGCCCTGTCTCAACTTCTCAGCAGCGTTCAGCCCGACACTCTCGTGTCTATCTTGTTCTGGTAGCCTTTGCTAGTGTTTCCTCTCCAGCCTGACTCTTCAGTTTTGGGGCCTCTGGCACTCAGTCTTGAGATCCTTGCTCTCCCTCTATCCTCCTTCCTAGGCGATTCCATCCAAGGCAGTGTGTTAATCACTGTACAAACACCAGTGACCTCCAGGAGATATTGGCCTCATCCCTGACTCCACTAGGGTGCCTCACAGATTTCATTCATTCATTCATTCATTCACTCACTCATTCTATCAAGCACCTGCTCTGTGTCAGGAACTACCCTAGGTACCAGATAAAGAGGGAAGAACAAAAGGGTCATGGCTCATGCTCTTGAGCAGTTTGACTTGACACATCCACAACTGAACTCAAGATCTCCCCTCAACCAACATGCTCCCCCCATGTTCTCTGTCTCTGTAAACGGCAACATCTCCACCCACCTGCTCAAGCCAGAAATCTTAACTTTATAGCAGGCACTTTGCTTTCCTTTATCCTACCTGTGAGAGACACACTCTAAGGGGATCCCCCCCCCACCTCCAATGAGTCATGCTTTTATATAATTCCTTCCCCTTGAGGCAGAACCTGTGACTTGCTTCTAATTGGTAGAATACGGCCAAGGTGATGGATGTCAGCCCCTTGTTTAGGTTGTGTTCTATTGCAAGGATGACAAGATGTCACGCCCATGATTATGTTACATAAGACTCCATCTTGCAGGCTGAAGCGAGAGACTCCGTCGATAGCTTTAAAGAAGAAAGCTGTCATGCTTGTCAAGGAACTGGGGGGGATCCCCTGACAGCCAGAGCAAAAACAGAGATCTCAGTGCTACGACTGCAAGGAGATGAATTCTGCCAACCACCTGAGGGAGTTTGGAGGTGAATCTTTTCCCAGTTGATCCTCTGGTGAGAACACAGCCCCAGTCAGCACCTGACTGAAGCCTGATAAGGGCCTGAACAGAAGACCCAGCCAAGCTGAGTGTGGACTCCTGACCCATGGAAACCACGAGATCATAAGTGAGTGTTGTTTAGGTTGCTGAGTTTGTGGTAATTTGTTGCTCAATATAGAAAAATATTGAGCGTCTCTCCAATCCACCAGAACTTTTTGATTTCTTCACTGAAATAATTCTCGAAAACATTCAATTCTTTCCGTCTCTACTACTCCACCCAGAGCAAACTGTCACCAGCTCCTATGCAGACAAATAGAAAAGCCTCCTGATCTCCCCTGTCACTTCTGCCCCCCTCATCTCCGCACTGGGCCAAGGCATGAGAACATCCCCGGCAAGCAAATAATTTGGCATTCCTTCAGCTCAGCGTTTATTCAGCAGATACGAGGAGAAATTGTCTATTAATAAAAGTGGTATGCCTCTCTTCTTATGCCAAAATGGGACATTCGATACATGTGATTTTCCAAAGCAGATTAACTCTTCAGGAGGAACATTAAACCACATAAAATTTGAATAAGATAAATCACTAATTTCCTGTAAATAGCACAACCCATTGCATTATTCATATTCAAACGTTCAACTGATTATACTTAATGACAGTTCTTGGCTGACTCATGTGAGATTTGGAGGTTCGGTTTGTATGCATCTACCACAAGTTTTTAATTTTTTAAAATTGTTTTTATTTATTATTTTTGAGAGAGACAAAGCACATGAACAGGGAAGGGGGAGAGAGAGAGAAATGGAGAGGGAGAGGGAGAGAGAGGGAGAGAGGATCTGCAGTGGGCTCTGTGCTGACAGCAGAGAGCCTGATGTGGGGTTTGAACTCATGAGCCGTGAGATCATGACCTGGGCCGAAGCCAGATGCTTAACCAACTGAGCCACCCAGGTGCCCCCTACAAGTTTTTAATTTTGGGGAACAGTTTACCAGGTTTTCCTTTTGTTACTTATGCTTTTAGTGGCAGGTCCAAGAATCTATTTTCAAATCCGAGGTAATGAAGATTTTGCCCCTAGGTTTTTTTCTTCTAATACGTTTACAGTTTAAGCATTTATATTTGGGTTGCTGATCCATATTGAATTAATTTTTGTATCTGGAATGAGGTAAGGGTATAACTTCATTCTTTTCCATGCAGTTAATGAATTGTTCCAGCACAATTTGTTTAAAAGACACTCTTCTGGGGTGCCTGGGTGGCTCAGTCAGTTGAGTGTCTGACTCTTGATTTCGGCTCAGGTCATGATCTCACAGTTCATGTGTTTGAGCCCTGCATTGGGCTCTGTGCTGGCAGCTCAGAGCCTGGAACCTGCTTCGGATTCTGTGTCACCCTCTCTCTCTGCCCCTTGCCCACCTGCACTCTCTCTCTCTCTCTCTCTCTCTCTTTCTCGAAAATAAATTAAAAATACACTAAAAACAATCAACTGGCCATAAATGCTGGGTTTATTGCTTGGACTCTCAATTCTATTCCATTGGTCTCCATATGTCTGTCTTTATGCTAGTACCACACTAGTTTTATTGCTGAAGTTTTGTAGTAAGTTTGGAAATCAGGAAGTGTGAGTCCTCCGATTTTGTTTTTCTTTCTTTAAAAGTTGTTTTGGCTATCTGGGGCCCCTTGCGTTTCCCTATAAACTTGAAGACTGGTTTTTCCATTTATGCAAAAAAAAAAAAAAAAAAGCCCACTGGAATTGTAATAGGGAGTGCACTGAAGCTGTAGATTACTTTGGGGGGGGAGGGCAGGGTGGGAATACTACTATCTTAACAATATTCAGTCAAAAAAAAAAAAATTCAGTCTTCCAATTCATAACCATGGAATCTTTCCACTGATTTAAGTCTTCAATTTCTTTTAACTATGTTCTGTAGTTTTTAGAGTACAAGTCTTCTATCTCCTTGGTTATACTTATTCCTAGGTGATTTATTATTTTACTTTTTTAATGTTTATTTATTTTGAGAGAGAGTGTGTGGGGTGGGGGGAGGGGCAGAGAGTGAGGGGAAAGAGGCTCCAAAGCGGGCTCTTAGAGAGCCCAATGTGAGGCTTGAACTCACAAACCTCAGGATCAGGACCCGAGCCAAAGTCAGACACTTAACCGACGAAGCCACCCAGGCACCTCCGTAATTCATTATTTTAGAGGCTACTGTAAATGGAATTGTTTTCTTCATTTCCTTTTTGGGTTATTTGTCTGTTTTTGGCACGGGGAGGGGTAGTTGTTTTGAAAGTTTTTTTTGTTGTTTTTTTTTTTTAAGTAATCCCCACACCCATCATGGGGCTTGAACTCACAACGCCAAGATCAAGAGTCGCATGTTCCACCAACTGAACCAGACAGGTGCCCCTCTTCATTTCCTTTTTGGATTGTTCATTGCTGGTGTATAGAAACACAACTGATTTTTGTGAATTGATGTTATACCCTAAAACTTTGCTGAATTCATTTATTAGCCCTACATTTTTTTGTGTGGATTGTATGCAATTTTCATTACATGGATTCATGTTCTGCATATAGAAATAGTCTAATTCTTGATTTCCAATTTCGATGTCTTTTATTTATTTCTATTGCCTAATTGCATGGCTATGGCTTCCAGACAATGTTAAATAGCAATAATGAAAGAGATGTCTTTGTCTTGTTCCCAATCTGAAAAGGAAAGCTTTCAGTCTTTCACCATCAAGGATATTAGTGGTTGTGGGTTTTTTCATAAATGTCCGTTATCATGCTAGAAGTCCCTTCTATTCCTAGTATTCTGAGTATTGTTATCATGAAAGGGTGCTGAATTTTGTCAAATGCCTTTTCTGCATCTACGAGATGTTCTTTTTTCTTTTTCTTCACTCTGTTAATGTGGTTATTACATTGATTGATCTTCCTATGATGAACCATTGTCATATTTCTGGGATAAATGTCACTTGGTCATGGTATATAACCTTTTCAGTGTGCTGTTGGATTTGGTTTGCTAGTATTTTATTGAGGATCATTGTATCTATATTCATAAAAGATATCACTCTGTAGTTTGCTTTTCTTGTGGTCTCCCTGTCAGAGTAATGCTGGCTTCATAGAATCTGCTAGGAAGTTTTCCTTCCTCTTCTGTTTCTTGGAAGAGTTCGAGTAGAATTGGTATCAATTCTTCTTTAAATTTTTTCTGTTAGGGGCACCTGGGGGGCTCAGTTGGCTAAACATCCGACTTCGGCTCAGGCTCTCACAGTTCAGTTTGTGAGTTCGAACTCCACGTTGGGCTCTGCATCGACAGTGCAAAGCCTGCTTTAGATTCAGTCTCCCTCTCTCTCTCTGCCCCTCCCCCTGCTTGCATGTGCATATGTGCTCCCTCTTGCGCTCTCTCTCTCTCTCTCTCTCTCAAAAATAAATAAATAAACATTTAAAAAATTAGCAAATTTTTCTTGTCTTTCAGAGGGGAGCTGGGCTGGGGGTGGCTGAAATAGATAAAGGACATTAAGAAGTACAAACTTCCAGTTACAAAATAAATAAGTGAGAGAGATGAAACATATGGCATAGGGAATATAGTCACTAAGGTGGTAATAACATTGTTTGGTGACAGATGGTGATTACACTTACTGGGGTGAGCACTGAGTGATTGTTGAATCATTCTATAGTACTCTTGAAATTAGTAATAATACTGTTTGTTAATTACACCTTAATTAATTAATGACTTTTCTTTCTGGTGAGGTTTTTTTTATTACTACTTCAACATCTTGTTATAGGTCTATCAATATTTTCTACTGGTTCTTGGGTAACTTTTGTGTCTCTAAGTATTTGTTCATTTCATCTGCATTGTCTAACTTGTTGGCATACAATTATCCATAATAATCCTAAAAATACTTTTAATTTCTGGGGCGCCTGGGTGGCTCAGTCAGTTAAGCGTCCAACTCTATTTCGGCTCAGGTCATGATCTCGCAGTTCATGAGTTCGAACCCTGCGTCCGGCTCTGTGCTGACAGCTCAGAGCCTGGGGCCTGCTTTGGATTCTGTGTCTTCCTCTCTCTCTGTTCCTCCCCTGCTCATGCTCTGTCTCTGTCTCTCAAAAATAAATGTTTAAAAAAGTTTTTTAAAAATACTTTTAATTTCTGTAAGGTCCCCATTTTCATATCTAGCTTTAGTAATTGGCATCTTGTCCCTTTTTTTTCTTAGTTAAGCTAAAATGTTTGCCCATTTTATTATCTCTTCAAAGAAAACTTTTCTTTTGGTGTCGTTGTTTTTCTTTACCGTCTTTCTATTCTCTATTTATCTATGCTCTAACCTTTATCATTTCCTTCCTTTTGCCAGTTTCATATTCAGTGTGCTCTTCTTGTTCCAGTTCCTTAGGGTGTAAAGTTCAGGTGTTGTTTTGAGATCTTCCTTCTTAATGTAGACATTTGCAATTATAAATTTCCTGCTGAGCACTGCTTTTACCGCATCCTATCCATTTTGGTATACTGTGCTTTTGTTTTTATGCATCTCAAAGTATTTTCTAATTTCTCCAGTGATTTCTTCTTTGATGTGTTGGTTGTTAAAGAGTGTGTTGTTTAATTTCTGTGCATTTGTGATTTTTCCAGTTTTCCATTGGCTACCGATTTCTAGATCCCTTCTCTAGTGGTTGGAGAAAATATTTTGTATGATATCGATCTTTTTTAATTTATTAAGATGTTTTTATGACCTGACACATGGTCTATCCTGGAGAATGTGCCATGTACAGTTGAGAAGAATGTATATTTGCTGTTGGAGAGTGGAGCGTTCTGTATATATTTGTCAAATTTAGTTGGTTTATAGTGTTCTTCAAGTCCTCTATTTCCCTATTGATCTTCTGTCCAGATGTTTAACCCATTATTGAAAGTGGTATACTAAAATCCAACTCTATCTGTTATTGTAGAACTATTTCTCTCTTCAATTCTGTCAATATTTGTTTCAGATATTTGGGGGGGGTCTGTTGTTTAGTGTTTATGTTTATAATTGTTACATCTTCTTTATGAATTGACCCTTCTATCTATATATAATGTCCTTCTTTTTGTCTTGTAACAACTTTTAACTTAAAATCTACTTTTGTTCCCCCTGACAAAATCTACTTTTCTGATAGTAGTATAACCACCCAGCTCTCTTTTGGTTAGTATTCACATGGAATATCTTTTTCCATCCCTTCACTGTTAGCTTCTTTGTGTCTTTGTATCTAAAATGAGTCTTTTGAAATAAAAATAAATAAATAAAAATTAAAAAATAAGTGAGTTTATCCCATTTACATTTAAAATGATTACTGAAGGGCACTTGGGTGGCTCAGTCAGTTAAGCATCTGACTTCAGCTCAGGTCATGATCCAGCCTTTGGGAGTTCGAGCTCCACATGAGGCTCTCTGCTGTAGCACAAAACCCACTTTGGATCCTCTCTCTCCCTCTCTTTCTGCCCCTCCCCGCTCTCTCTGTCTCTCTGTCTCTCAGAAATAAGCATTTTTTAAAAATGATTACTGCGGGAAGTTGGGGTGGGGGGTGCGCCTGGGTGGCTCAGTCAGTTAAATGCCTGACTCTTGATTTTGGCTCAGGTCACGATCTTACGGTTCATGGGTTTGAGCCTCACATCGGGCTCTATGCTATGTCAGAGCAGATCCTGCTTCGGATTCTCTCTCCCTCTCTCTTTGCCCCTACCTCATGCATGCTCTCTCTCTCAATATAAATAAATAAACTTTAGGGGCGCCTGAGTGGCTTTGTCAGTTAAGCTTCCAACTTCAGCTCAGGTCATGGTCTCACAGCTTGTGGGTTCAAGCCCCACACGGGGTTCTGTGCTGACAGCTCAGAGCCTGGAGCCTGCTTCAGATTCCTTGTCTCCCTCTCTCTCAGCCCCTCCCCTGCTCATGCTCTGTCTCTCTGTCTGTCTCTCTCTTTCTCTCTCTCTCAAAAATAAATAAAGATTTAAAATTTTTTAATATATAAATAAATAAACTTTAAAAATAAAAAAATGTTAATGATTGCTGATAATGGACTTACTTCTACTATGTGCTGTTTGTTTCCTCTATGTCTTATATCTTTTTTGGTCTTTATTTCCTCCAATACTGCCTAATTTTATGTTTGATTGATTTTTCTAGTGTACAATTTTGATTCCTTCTTCATTTCCTTTTCCATACATTTTTTCAGTTATTATCTTGGTGGTTACCATGGAGATTACAAATGACACCCTAAATTTTAAAAATCTAGTTTAAGTTAATATCAACTTACTTCAACAGCATACATTTACTCTACTTCTGTCCAGCTCTATCCCCTCTTTATTTTGTCATTGTCACAGGTGACATCTTTATTGTGTGCCTGTTAACATAGATGTATAATTATTATTTTATGCATTTGGCTTTTACATCATATAGGAAATAAAAAAAGTTACATTAAATAAAAATATTAAATAAAAATAAAAAGTTACATTAAAAAATACAGTAACAGTAGCTTTTATGTTTATCTATGTTGTTACCTTTACCAATAATCTTATCTAGGATATTTTTGTTTCAGCCTGAAAAGACACTTGTTACCATTCCCCGTGTGCAGGTCTACAAATAATGAATTCCATTTGTTTTTGTTTATCTGGGATTGTCTTAATTTCCCCTTCACTTTTTTTTTAAGGATAGTTTTGCTGGATATGGAATTCTTGATTGGTAGTTTTTTTCTTTCAACACTTTAAAGACATCATTCCACTGCCTTCTGACCTCTATGTTTTCAGATGAGAAAACAGCATTAAGTCTAATTGACAATCTCTTGTAAATGACAAGCCACTTCTCTCTTGCTACTTTCAGGATTTTCTCTGTTTTTAGCTTTCAACTATTTGTTTATAATGTATTTCAGTATGGATCTCTGAGTTTATCCTGCTTTGAGTTCTCAGAGCTTACTGGATGGTGTATATTCATGACTTCCAACAAATTTATAAAGTTTGTCACCATTATTTCTTCAAATATTTTCCCCCTTTATCTCTTTTCCTTCTGGGATTCCCATAATGTATATGCTGATATTCTTGATGGTGTCCTATATCTCCCTTAGTCCCTGTTCATTATTCTTCATTCTCTTTGCTTTCTGTTCCTCATAGTAGGTAATTTTAATGTGCCCTATCTTCAAGTTTACTGATTGTTTCTTCAACCTACTCAGGTCTTCTGATAAACTACTCTTATGTTTTTCAGGTCCAGAATTTCTATTTGGTTCCTGTTTATAATTGTTTATCTCTTTATTGATATTATATTCTTATTCATACATCATTCTCCTGATTTCATTTAGTTATTTGTGCATGGTTTCCTTCAGCTCTTTGAGTATATTTAAGACAGTTTAAGTATTTTTCTAGGAAGTCTAATGTCTAAGTTTCCTCAGGGATGGTTTCTATCAATTTCTCCTCTTCTTTACTATGAATAGGCCATACTTTCTGGTTTCTTTGTATACTTTGTAATTTTATATGAGAATTGGGAATTTTGAATGTTAAAGTGGTAACTATGGAAATCAGATCCTCCCCTACACAGGAATTGTTGTTATTGCTTCAGGAAGGTTGCAGTCATCTGTTTATTTAGTTCCTTTCCCAAACTATTTTTATAAAAATTATAATATTTATTTTGTGTAGTCATTGAAGCCTCATTTTTTATCTCTGTAGTCAGCCAGTGACCTGACAGAGATTTTCTCAAATGCCTGGATCCGGAAAGGAAAATAAAGGAAAGGGGTGTCCCGTTTCTTTAAAACTTCTCAATTGACACAACTGGGGAAGACACTTCTGCAAGGCTTATGGGAGTTGAAATGATGAGCAGCCTCAGTGCATACCTATTAGCAAACTGCCAAGCAGATCAAAACACAGAACTCTGATTTTTTTGGAGGACAAGTCGCTGTTGTCCACACTTGAACCAAGTAGCCACACCATGAATGTGGAATGATCCATTTGACTACCTGCTGTGGGTGTGGGGGGTGGTGAGCATACTCAACAAAAGCATCTTCCTTCATCGATCACTCCCTTAGATACTGCAAGTGTTCAACTAGGCTCCAAAGTTCCAAATAATTGATTCTGAGAGCTTTTGCCAGCTCAGTAGTTGTTTCAGTAAAGGGACCAATTCCTGGAGCTTCCTAACTTCACTGGATAACTTCACTTCACAGTGATATCATGGAAGTATCATCTCCACCCCATATTAGTCTTGATCCCACAGGAAACAGATGGGAGACTTAAGACAGGATAACTCAAAGAGGGTGTATTAACAAAGGACTATTTACAAAGTGTGGATGTATGGGAACCACAAGAGAGAGTGCAGTAACCAAGGACTAACAGCAACCAAGCTGGTACCACCTCTAGGCCCTAAGGGTTGAGGAAAAGAGGTGGTTACCAGGCACTGAAGGAAGGGAAGAGTTGTGCTAAGGTGGTCACCTTGAGAGGAGGAATGACATTTGGTTGAAGGACACAGCCAGCCTGAGGAAACCTCACAAGGAGGAGAAAGCAGAGGATTAAATACCCTGATTTCTCTCTCTCCCTCTGTCTCTCCCCCCTCCACCTCTGTCTCTTTCTCTCCCTCTCTCCTTTCTCCTCCTTCTGGGCTTCCCTATTAGCCACCAAAGTCTGAGTGCAAGGGGGTCCAGCTGATGTGAGAGTAAAGAAGGTTGTAGATCCCAAGATAGCCAGACAGGTCCCCAATCCCAGGATGAGCTCCAGTCTCTAACTTTAAGACCAAAAGCAACATATTTCTGGCTATTTTAGAACAGTCAATTTCCCTACTTTGGCCATCAGTGTTCAGCAGGATGTAGGTTCAGTCAAGAATCTGTTATCATCATTTTTAATGGAGTGTTAGGTCTAGTTTTTTTATACTTTGATTTTATCACACTTGAACTAAGATACAGAACTATCCAGTTCAGCAATGGATACCAATATTACATAGTGGTCAAGAGCATGATATTTGGGGTCTATATCTCAGCACAGTGACCAGCCACATATATGACTTTGGATACCATTCTTCACCCTCTCAGCATCTGTTTCCTTATCTAAAAAATGAGGTAACAGGAGTACCTACTTCTTAGAGTTGTCCCAGGGATTTAATGAGATAATACATGTAAGGCTCTTCAAACAGCCTACCACAGAATAAATCCTCAACTGCAATATATGTTAGCTATTATTGTGCCTCCAGCTGTTAATTACTTGGCACATGCCCCCTCCAGACCCCACAATTATTGGTCTATTGTCACTTTCTGCAAGATATCACATTCTCTTGCTTTTAGGCCTTCATACATCCCTCTCTTTCTGCCTAACTAATTCTTATTTTTAAAACAATCAGATGCTTTTTCATATCCATCCACTTCAAAGGCTGACAACACCAAGTGCTAGTGAGGACAGGGAGCAATGAGAACCCTCATACATTGCCAGTAGAAGTACAAACCAGTACAACTACTTAGTAGCAATTTGGCAACATCTGGCAAAGTTTAAGATATCTGTAGCCTACATATTAGCAGTTACATTCCAAGGAACATAGTCTAAAGAAATCGTCACATCTATACGTAGGAAATAGGTACAAAAATGTTCAAAGCAGCGTTGCTTGTAATAGCAGAAATACTGGAAAAAAACGTTAGTGTCCTTCAATAGGATAATGGATGAATACCTTTAATATCATAATGTATAATTGTACATTGGAAAGCTATATCACAGTTAAAACACCTACATGTAACAACATAGGTAAATCTCAAAAATATATTGTTGACTAAAAGAAACAAGTTTCAAAGGAGATGTACAGTATAAAACTATTAAAAGCTTGGGGCGCCTGGGTGGCGCAGTCAGTTAAGCGTCCGACTTCAGCCAGGTCACGATCTCGCGGTCCGGGAGTTCGAGCCCCACGTCAGACTCTGGGCTGATGGCTCAGAGCCTGGAGCCTGTTTCCGATTCTGTGTCTCCCTCTCTCTCTGACCCTCCCCCGTTCATGCTCTGTCTCTCTCTGTCCCAAAAATAAATAAACGTTGAAAAAAAAAAAAACTATTAAAAGCTTAAAATATGCAAAAATGCTATACATTGTTTATGGATACATATTTATGCAGTGAAAGTGTAAAAACATGCATGAGAAGGATAAACACCACATGCAGCGTGTGCCTTTATGGAGTGGAGGAGGAAGGAGTGAAAGGAATGGAATTGGGTGGGATTCTCAGGAAGTTTCAACTGTATTTCTTTTCATGAAGCTCTGCAGTAAGTTTAATTATAATATGTTAAGATTCAAGAAAAGTGGGTGGTAGTACAAAGATATATCTTCTATTAGTCATAAATTTAAATAAACCAAAAGCAAGATAAAGAAAATGGGAAGAAAATCTGTATCAAAAGTTTTGGAATTCTAAGTCCACTAGTAGTCAAGGGATTATACCCTTTCCCACCCCACCCACCCTCCTTCCACCCCCTCCACCACTAAAGATTTATTTTCTATAGACTCTAGCCCAGTGGAAGGCAGTGGGGAGACACAGGGCTAATAATGGGATTAAGTGGAAGTCAGCTGGGATTCAAAGCACTCTTCCCTACCCCCCATATAGTCTGGGAATGCCAAATTTATAAGCTCCCAACACAACTTGAAGATTCTTCTCCAGAGAAAAGACCTCCCAATATTGACATTTATGGGCCCCCAATGAAATCTAGCACATCATTGTTGCACCTTATGGTGAAGCCCATTAATCCAGTGCTTCTCACAACATAATGTACATTTAAATCCCCTGGTAATTTTGTTAAAATGCATATTCTAAATCTGTAGTTTCTAATGGAGACTGAAATTGTGCATGTCCAAAAAGTTCTCAGATGAAGCCAATGCCGCTGGTCCCTCTTGAGTAGCAAGGCATTAAGGAACTCATGCGGCCCATATACTCAAGTCTCCACTCAGTTTTTTTAGTCTCTTTCTTAAATACAAACAGACTGCTAAAGTGGCCAGACTTTAGAGGATGGCCATTAACATAAAAGAAAAAGACCTAAATAAATTAGCATTAAAAAGGACCCAAAGAAACAGATCATAGCAGAGAGCAGAAGAAAAAATAAAAACAAACATGCTGTAGCATCCAGAGAGATAGAAGATATTCCTGTATTCCTGTCCATAAAACAAAGAGAGAATAATATGGGGTGAGGTCATTCATTAAAAAGGTCTTGGGAAATAAAGATAGGAAAACTGAAACTTAAAATGGTTGAAGATAATGACTAGGAAATATCCCAGAAAAGTAGGACAACAAAAACAAACAATGGGTAGAGAGTTTTCAGTTTTGCAAGACAAAACAAGTAAGTGTACAACAACGTGAATATTGTTAATGCTACTGAACTTTACACTTAAAAATGGCTAAGATGTTGGGGCATCTGGGTAGCTCTGTTGGTTAAGTGTCCAATTTCAGCTCAGGTCATGATCTCACAGTCTGTGGGTTCTGTGGGTTCGAGTCCTGCATAGGGCTCTGTGTTGACAGCTTAAAGCCTGGAGCCTGCTTCAGATTCTGTGTCTCCCTCTCTCTCTGCCCCTCCCCTGCTCTCTCTCTCTCTCAAAAATAAATATTAAAGAAAAATTTTTAATGGCTAAGATGTCAAATTTCATGTTATGTGTATTTTACTACTATTAAAAATAAAAGTCAATCAAACAAACAAACAAAACCCAAAGAAATAGGAAATAAAAAAGAAAATTAAAGGATCAGTCCAGAAATCAAATTTCTAAGTAACAGGCATTCCAGAAAGAGAACAAAGAAAATAGAGAAGAAATGATCAAGGAAATAATTAAAGAAAGTTTCCTCCCAAACTGAAGTACATGAGTTTCCCTTTTGTTTTAAAAAAAATTTTTTAATGTTTATTTATTTCTGAGGCAGAGAGAGACAGAGCATGAGTGGGAGAGGGTCAGAGAGAGAGGGAGACACAGAATCGGAAGCAGGCTCCAGGCTCTAAGCTGGCAGCACAGAGCCCGACGAAGGGCTTGAACTCACAAACCGTGAGATCATGACCTGAGCTAAAGTCAGTCGCTCAACCGACTGAGCCACCCAGGCACCCCTGAGTTTCCCTTTTGAATGAGTGCTCAGCACAGAAACATTAAGAGTCATAGCAAAATACATCATTATACAATTTCCAAACAATAGCTTAAAGAGAAAATTTGAATGCTTCTAGAGATGGGGAAGATACAAAGGATCAGGAATATGAGTAGGAATCAGACTTTTTAAAAAAAATTTTTTTTACATTTATTTTTTTTTTTTTTGAGAGAGAGAGAGAGAGAGAGCACAGCAGGGGAGGGGCAGAGAGAGAGGGAGACACAGAATCTGAAGCAGGCTCCAGGCTCTGAGCTGTCAATACAGAGCCCGATGCAGGACTTGAACCCACAGAACCCACAGACTGCAAAATCATGACCTGAGTCAGACACTTAACTGACTGAGCTAGGCGCCCCAGGAATCAGACTTTTTATATAGCAGCGCTGAAAGGTCAAATAACATGAAATAATACTCAAAATTATGAGGAAAAATTATTTTCAAATTTGAAATCAATAACCAGCTGTTAAGAAAACAAAATTTAACCGAGTAAATTTGAAGATTTAATTGGCTTTATTAAACAATTCATGAATCAGGCAACATCCCACCCAGCAAGTAGAGGGGAGCTCTGAGGGGCTATAGAAAAGGACAGGTTTCAAAAGGCAGGACAAAGAAGCCCTGAAGAGAAAAGAGGATTATTTCAGGTGAAGTCTCACCTTCACTTGGGAACAAAAGGGTCTTAGTAGGTGCATTACCTCATCCTCCTTTAGGGGATCAAGAAGGTCCATGACACTGATAACCTGATTGGTGCTGATCAGAAAATTCCTGACTAAAGACTAAATTTCTGAGGGAGGTTGAAAGTGTAATTTGGTTAGGTATTAAGCCCTTCTTTGGTGAGTTGGCCTAAGTAACACGAGTTTCGGTTTCTTTTTTCTTTTTTTTTTTTAGTTTTTTTTTTAATGTTCATTTATTTTCATGAGCGAGAGAGAGGCAGAGCGTGAGTGGGGGAGGGACAGAGCAAGAGGGAGACACAGAATCTGAAGCAGGCTCCAGGTTCTGAGCTGTCAGCACAGAGCCCTTCGCGGGGCTCGAACTTGTGAACCGCGAGATCATGACCTGAGCCAAAGTTGGATGCTTAACCAACTGAGCCACCCAGGTGTCCCATTCTGGGGTTTCTTTTTAACACAGTCAAACTACAATTCAAGTGTTAGAACAAAGATATTTTCAAATATGGGGGAACCTGGTTGGCTAGTTGGTAGAGCATGTGACTCTTGATCTTGGGGTCCTGAGTTAGCGCTGTACTTTAGGCATAGAGATCACTTAAAAAAAAAAAAAAAAGCTATTTTCAAATATGCAAAGATTCCAACAACAAAGCCCTTAATTAACTCCCTTCCTTAGGAAGTTACTAAAGAAGGTACTTTAGCAAAACAAGGAAGTAAACCAAGAAAGAGGAAGACATGGGATCCAGGAAATGGGCAAAACAGCCCAGAACAGCAGTGAAGGAAAATCCCAGAATGACAACTGTACAACAAGTCTGGAGAGCAGTCAATCCAGATTGAAATAAGAGACAGGAGAGCTCTGGGACAAAGACTCCAGAGAAAAACTGGAACTTATGTATTTGAGTATATGGAAAATATTGCTAGACTTTGATAAAGTCTTAGAGTACTTACAGAGGGGATGGGCAGGCAACTGTAGATAACATGGGAAATTGACAAGAGAGAAAAAAGGCAATAGTTAACTCTAAGAAAAATGAAGGGCTGTATAAGCTAGAAGGCATGGTTGTAATGTACTTTGGAGCTCATTGGTAAATAATATTTGCATACATAATAGTTTAAATGCTGATTATTCGTTTCACCCAAAATTGTTACATAACTGTGGGGGGCAGGGGCAGAAGTGAAAGGTCATGTTCTTATCTATCATAGCAGGAAGTCAACAGATAATGCTTAAAATTAACAAATCAAGAATAGTAAAAGCAATTGTTTCGACATATGGATGGAATCAGGATGAATATGTAAGAGTTAAAGATATTGCCTTTAAAAAGTAGGCCAGGGAACTGCTTTTTTCATTACAAGACTTTTAGTTTATGTATGTATTTTTACACTATGTATATGTAGTATTTTAATTCAATAAACATTAATGCTAAAATGTTAGCCTATAAGAAATGTTTTAAAGAGCTGTGTGGGCCTTGATGACAAGGACTAGTTTTTGTTCATTTTTTGGATTTTCCCACTCTTACCCCAAGAGTACATAGCAGAAAATAAGTCAGTGCAGGTAGAAGAGATTTAACTAAGTTTGTTAGATTCCCCCAGAGGATGGAAAATACAGAACAAGACACACAGACAGAAGGTGCAGATTCTGGATACAGATGAGTATGAAGGTAGGTAGGTCTCTGGAAGAGGTAGTTAGGTTAAGGGTCTCAAAGACAGAAATCATGTTCTTGGCACCCAGGGGCAGCTCCCCAGGCACATAAACGGAGACATGACAAGACCCCGGGGAGACATATTCACCACGGTGACTTCTCATTCCTTTCCTCCATTACACGTTTAACAATTTGTAGTTCTATAATTGAGAATTTATTATGCTTCCTTTACCAGACTATAAGCTCCACGAGGGCAGGACGTCGTATCGTTCACCACTGCGCCCCCAGCACAGAGCACAAGCCCACTAAATATTTGTTGGAGAAATGAATTCGTGAATTCGTGGTAGTGCCGCTGGACAGCCATTAGAGCGGCATGAGTAAGGGACACACAACTGAGAGCAAAAGAACCGCCTGAGAGAAGACGCCGGGGTCTTTGAAATGACAAGACCGGAAGGGTGGAGCTGGACCTCTGGGACGAGCGGTTGGGAGGCGCTGGACAGTGAAGCAGGCTTTGGGGAATGACTGCCCGCTTGGAAACAAACTAGCAAAGGCTGTAAGCGAGGGGGAACTGTGGGAAGGCGGAGGCGACCGGGGGACGGGGTGGGGGTCGCGCATGCGCCACGCCACCCCAGCCTCCGCGGCGACCCTGCGTGCGCGTGCACGAGGGGTCGAAGCGGAAATGGCGCCGCGGGGCCGCGCGTCCGGGCAGCGAGCGGAAGTGGGTGTGAGAGCGGAAGTGGCCGGCTAGAGCCGGGGGCTGGGCGGGGACCGGGCTTGTCGGTGAGGCGGCAGCGGCGGCGGCGGCGGCGGCTCGGCAGGCGGGTTCAGGCTTCGGGGGCCAGGTTGGTCGGGTGGGTGGGTGTCTCCACAGCCAGTGCGTGCGCAGGCGAGCGCTCGCGTCTTCCCCTTCCCCCCACCCTGGTCCCTCTCCCCTTTTCCCCTAACCTCCTACCCCACCCAACCCCCCTCCTCAGGGGGCAGCAGGGCCGCTCCCTCCGTCCTTTTCTCCCTTACCCACCCTCACCGTCCCTTGTTTCTCCTTCCCCTGCCCGGGGCAGCCGCCGCCATGATCCTGCTGGAGGTGAACAACCGCATCATCGAGGAGACGCTCGCGCTCAAGTTCGAGAACGCGGCCGCCGGGTGAGCGCGCGCCCGGGGCCGGGGGGTGGCGGGGGAGGCAGAGTTGACCCACGCTAGTCCCTAGTATCGCTCAGTCCCCCCGTCTTGGAGGCACGAGGTGGGAGACCTGGCCGGGTGTGGGGACGGCCCCGGCGGGGTAGACGTGGGAGGCGACTGGGCGCGGTGGGGTGAGGGGCAGAGATGCGTGGGGAGAGGCTCCGTGGAGGGATGCGGAAGCGGCGAGTGGACAGGAGCGTGAGTGCCAAAGGGCAGGAGACCTGTAGGACGTGAGGACTGCCGGGCCCGGAACTCCGGCCGGGGTATCCCGTTGCCTTCTGGAGCGAGCAGGGGACCCCTTCCTTCTGTAGGCCCCGTCATTGTTCTGAACCCGAAGAAAGCTCCTTTGGGATTGGATTGAAAGGAGTTTCCAGGAATTCCCAGGACTGGAGGAGGGAAGAAGATTCAGGCCCAGATCACCACCAGCCTTCTCGCTCCCCCCCCCCCCCCCTTCGTCTAAAGGAGCAGGAGGCAAGACTGGAAGCAGATTCAGTCTTGCAGCCCGACAAATGCGACTTCTCTGGTTTCCCTTCTTGGAACAGTGCTGTGAGACATTTTGGCCATTTTGTTACATCTTTCTCAAGCAAAGCTTATAGTCTCCCAATCCACACCCCTTCCTTATCTCTCTTCTGAGGTTCTAATTCAACTTTCCCCACCCATTTATCTTTTAAACTCTTATACAAGATCCCTGGTCTGTGATTTCTTCCGTGGTAATCCTGGCCCAGGTACACACTTAACAAGAATCCAAAGTCTATATATAAAGGTGATTCTTAGATCACCTTTTTTACCCACTGGCCTTTTTAAAGGTAGGCTTAGCACATGTTTCCAAGGCAGTCTTCTCTGTGAAACACGGGAATCTGTAGAAAACAACCTCCTCCTCCAAAGCTGCTTTGCTTTCTAATGTTTAAAACGTGAGCCGAAGATTTGGTTTTAGCTTTGAATTTTTGGTGGCCTGTACATAGTCAGTCCCTTTGCCTCACTTCTCCATTGTGAGGATGGGGCTTCACATCTTGGTTGCACAGTTGAGGAAATAAGTGCAAACTTTCTGGTGAACTGGGAACTAGTGATGGGAAAGTAAGTGCTTGGAGATCTGCAGACGGGAGAGGATTGGTAGAGGGGAAATTCTGAGTAGTCATAATGAACTTGTGGCTTGGCATTAAAAAAAAGACTTCTAACTCACTGCTTAAATGGAACATATTGTGTCTCCTGTCCCTCTTAGTAAGGTTACAGATTTTATCTGTAAAATAAAGCATGGCTTTCCATGAAGTAACGCATACAGTAAGCAATAGCTACTGTTTTCTGCCACGGGCTGCAGTTGCTTATATTTTAGGCCAGATTCTTTGCATTTTAAGGGTTCAAGTCAATCAGATCAGAGTCTTATTTTGGGTGATTGCTGTGTACTTTTTTGAGCAGTGTAGCACAGAGGAGGAAGTTGAATTAACTTCTGCATTTTCACAGCTGAACCTGTTAAATGCGTTTTCGAGTCCAGACTAGCAAAGAATGAGATCTGGGTGGTTATAAGCCGATTGACAAGATAAATGCCTGTTCATTTTCAAGTAGAAGCATGCCTTGTAGTGTAGAAGTACATTCATATCTGTTTGTGTATTTGTGATTCCAAATTGAAGCCCATTATCCAGAACGTCAGCTCTTTTCCTTTTAGAAAATTAACTCTTACAAATACTCTTTCAGAGGAATTAAAATAGGCACTCAAGTCTGGAAGCGTAAGTTGGAATTTCTAGGACATTTCTTAACAAAGCATATGTTCTAGCAGTGTTGGATATTAGGGCAGGGCAGCAAGTTTAGGCTTTACTATGGCCTGTCTTCCCTTTGATAAGTGACTTTAAATAGGTAGGCCCGAAACATATTCTGTTGAAAAGCACTTTGAAAATCTTTGAAAAGAGACCCTGCTATCAGGCCTAGGAAGTGGGGCTTTCCTGGAATTGTAGATGTAACACCCAGCAGAAGCTGGCATCTAAGCCCACTGTGAGTTTCCAGGCATACACGGTGAGGCAGCATTGAAGTAGTTAACGTATTTATCAAGGCACATGGCTACTACTCCAGCACTTCTAGCAAAAAATGAGTAGTGTGATCATCATAAACATTTATGGGATTCTTCCAGTGCCCCAAGCAGGAACAGAGGAAGGACGCCTTTCTGAGAAAACCTATTGGCAAAAGTTACAGAGGAGCCAAAGGGTGAGATGTGTTAGGGTGGAGATGGGAGAAAGGCATTAAAGAAGGGGAGTAGCTGGGAGGAGAAACCCTGGAAATTTGAGAGGTTTTACCAGCGTGAGAACTTGCTGGGAGAGGTCAGCTTCACCCTACTTTACACTTCTCAGAGTACACAGAGAGCAGAGAGTACACTTCTCAAACCAGTTGGGGAAATTATACTTCTGACAGCCTTTTCCAGAACGAATCTCACAGTTCTGTGATGCCCAGTACAATAGCCAGAAGCTACATGTGGCTAGTTAAGCTTAAATAAGAATTAGAGTGAAATAGAACTAAAATTAAGTTCCTCGCTCCAGCCACAGTTGCAGTGCTCAGTTGCCACATGTGGCTAGTAGCAGCCTTATTTGGACAGCACAGATGCAGAACATTTCCATTATTGCAGAAAGTTCTATTGGACAGCACTAGCACTGTTGCAGCTGCTGAAAATGCAAGCATGAGGTGGTCTTAAAATCGTTCTGTGGTGCGTGCTGCAGAATACAGTTCGGCGATTTTCCTCTTCAGGTTGATTTTTTTTTTCTTTTTTCTTTAAATCATGCCTCAGATCATCCTGCTAGATCTTCTTGCATGTGACATCCTACTAAGTGTCTCAACTTCCTTTGGGTAAAGCAGTTCTTTTATCTGAACTGTTTAACATTGGGTCATAATCACCTTTTAATTTATTTGGAAGCAGTATTGACAAAGCCTAAGATTCATTCCAACAAATTGCTTTTTATTTTTTTCCTACCACACTCCTGTGAAAATGGCTTCTTGGAATGATTCATATGTCCTCACAAAATGATAATTATTGGTAAATTGTCTCCCTGACAGCCTATAGACTAAGAGAACATGCTCATTAAAGAGCCATGCTCAACACTGCAGGTAACCTCATACACAGGTCTTGTCAACAGCGTTGCCTTTTCATTTAGGAATTCTTACCCAGATGCCCAATTAAAGCAGAAGTAATCTGGCAGATTAATTTAATTTTTTTGTTGCTGTATATACAACCAAGAACCTTTTCAGCCTCAGAAGCTAGGCCTACCAACTTAGCTAGAGTCTGGAGGCCAGAATTGGGGAAATGCTGTCAGATGCGAATTGCTGTTGATTTTAAGTGCATGCTGGCTCCTTGCCACAGCTGTGCATGTTGCGGGGCTCTGTGGTTCTGTGAGGGGGAGTGACGCTCAGGGAGCAAGCGGTGCCAGTTGGGGTGGGCAAGGACTGTGGGAGGAGAAATTTGAGAAAGGAATAAATTAAATCTTGCTGATACCCTGTTCTTGTTCCTAAATGTGCTGCATCTGTCCTCAGAGAGACAGACTGGTTTGAAGTGATTTGGAATTAGGACATTGGTTAAGCATTCAGAAGAAATGGAATGGTCTGATGGGTCTGTTAACAGGTCGTTACAGTTGCACGCTGCTGCCTGACTTCCGACCTCTGCAGCAGTGCTTTGGGCGCGAAGCCCCAGAGCTACACTCCCCCAAACTGATGACTCCTTAAGGGCGGAGCCTGTCCCTGGTCATCATTCTTTCCCAGCATCCTCACTGTATATAGAGTTAGCTCAGTAAATATTTTCTTGAAGGAAGGGATGAGCCCAGATAGAATGGATCTTAGTTTCTTTAGGTGCTGATTTTATCACTTTTCTGACATTGTGTGAATCGACTTTTAGATCATCTTTGTTCTCCATATCTTGAGATACAGCTTAGCAGAGAGTAAGGACCGCATTTCTCTAGTCTTTGCCCAAATGGGATGATGGGAGCCTTCTAGGAGAATTACAGAAGAGAGATCAGAAACCTTATAGTGAGATAGCAGAATTCAGTAATTCGTCTCATTCAGCTCAGTGAAGGGATAAGTAGAAGAGGGACATAAATGCCCAAATGGGGAATTGGATGCATTCAGGAGTAAAGGCTCCAAAATCCTTAATGAGAAAAGAGGATTGGAAAATGAAATTGTCAGGAGTTCTTAACTGATGAATTAGTAACATTCTAGGAACTTCCTTAGAAGAAGGATAAGAGTAGGAGTGCCTGGGTGGCTCAGTCGGTTAAGTGTCCAATTTCACTTCAAGTCATGATCTCACAGTTGTGAGTTCGAGCCCCACATTGGGCTCTGTGCTGACAACTCAGAACCTGGAGCGTGCTTCAGAGTCTGTCTCTCTCCCCACCCCCCCGCTCATATTCTGTCTCTTTCTCTCTCTCAAAAATAAATGAGTTGTTTTTTTTTAATGGAAAAGGATAGCAATTTTTTTCTAAGGATTTTAAGAATAGTGTTTGAAACCCATCTTAATGAATTGAATATGTTTTAGTATCTTGTGCTATCTAGTCAGTAACCCCGAGGGCTTATCTAGCTGCTTTGTTCCAGGATTCTGGACATTAAGCACTCTGATACTAATAGGGTTCCGTTTCTCCTGGTACTGCTGACTAATTTCTGATTCTGGGATTTAGCACAATCCCACAACTTCTCCCAACCATGGCTTCAAAGTGTGGTCTCTTCTGACTCCACCTAGAAGAAACACTAATTCATTGATAATTCTATGAATTAGACACTTTGCTATAAGCTTTAACATAATTTCATTTGATTTCAAAATGGGCCTATGTGACAGCAGTTCCCATTTACAGTTGAGAAAACTAGGGCTGATGGGAATTGTGGAGGGAGTAGACATAGGTATTAAGCACTGTGCAGCTACCTTTCACTGGTGACTTCTGACCTTGTTTATGATATGTTACAAACAGAACATGATATTCATAAGGCACGTTGGGTAAATGGCCTAGCCTAGAGATCCTTCCACTGGACTGCCCTAAGGGCTGCAAGGATCATTATTATCTCAGCAGGTCTGTAACTTAGTCACAAGACACTGGTTGGGAAACTTGCACACATGTCATCTCAATTAGTCTTCACAACAACCTTTTAATCTCCATTTTCTAGAAAAGGATCCTGAAGCTCAGCAACATTGAGTAACATCAAATGTGGTTACATAGCCAGTAAGTGACAGGACTTGTGTTGAACAGTCAACTCGGAAGGATTTGCTTTTATTGTGATTAAACTCACCCTCAGCATCTGAAACTTTGGCAGATGGTAAAACAAAAAACAACTTACCCATTTATCTTTTGGTCTATTAAATGGTATACTTTCCCCCAGTAAGATAAAACATATCTTACTCCCCTCTAGCTCCTTGGTTTTAAGCCACAAAAGTAAATAACAAACACCTGGTCTTGGAATTGACACCATCCTGTTTGGTCTGTGTCACGCTTGGTATGGTCTCCTTGTTGGGGCACAGAGTTGTAACTCCCATATAACTTCTCAGGAAGACTCCTTTGGCCCAGTGTTCTCCTCTACAGCCTGTCTCCTCTACAATCTTTTGTGCAGCCATAAATAGTAAACTAAAATATTAATGGTGGTTATTTGACAGATATTCCCAAGTCAGGCAGCCAACCACTTAGGATAGCTCTTGGTAAGCAACTTCTCCCTGTGGTTAGGGAACTTCACAGTCTAAAGAAATTCAGAGTTTCAGCATTAAAATGTTTATCGCTTAGAACCTTAATGTTTTTTATTTATACCTAATTTTTCTTGGTCTGTTGATGAAGTAGGAGAGTGGGGGGGAGTTCAGTCCTCCGTTGGCTGAGTTAAAGCCTAAAGATTAAAAAAAAAAAAAAAAAAAGACCCAACCACCTACTAAGTGATCCAATATGGACTTTTACAAGCCTCCACCCTGACTTTTTGGCACAGCCACCCTTCCCCAGGAAAATACACTTTGGTGCTTCCTCCCATTGTGCAGCTTCTTAATATTTCGTCTAAATGAGCCATAGATTAATGTTTGTGCTTCTTCTTCCTTTGTCCTTGCTTTTTAGCGATGAGGAATGGTGGTTGGCCATTCATTGCCTTTGTCTCCTGGGGTGCAGTTTCAAATGAAAGATCAGAAGCAACTTAAATTTTCATTTCTTTTTTTTTTTTCCCATCATATTCTGAACTCACTGCTTCCCCGTAAACACACCTGATGCTTCCATTCTTAGAGACTCCCGAAGTGTTTTTCCTAAGTCACATATGGATGGCTTTGAAGGAGTAGGGTGGAACTTCATATGTGACCTGTATAGGTTGATTTTTCAACGGGGACTAGCATATGTTTAATAGAAGCCAGTTTCCTGGAAAGGTATTGTTTAGCATCTGTAGCAGCTTTTTAACAGTCATAAACCACACTCTATATTCCATTATTTCCCAGCAACCCTGGAGGGCAACTCAGTCTTGGTTCCCTTTACAGGTGAGGGAGCAGAGATAGTATAAAAGATATGTTCTTGATTGTGAGGTCTTGAGCAAATTAGGCAAGGATAAATGTGAAAATGTGTATGTCTTGTCTGCTGGTCCATAAAACAAAGTAGAGTCATTTGAGTCATAGGTAGCTAGTGATAAAACTGTGGCGTCTTCCTTTGTTTCCTACCATTGGGCTTGCAGAAGTGGGGCTATCACATAAGGTAGCTTTTCACAGGAGGTTAATTGGCCATTATTGTTTATAGCTAGGATGTATGTCATGCTTTCTAGGTAAGAACTCAGCAACATTTATCAAATAGAAGTTTACATACCAGGCTGAGCTGGCAGCTGCACAGAAAGTATCAGGCTGTCGTCATTACCTTCCAGGATAAGTTGTTTCGTGTCCGTTCTCTTGCTTTATCTTTAGCAGTTCTATGAGGTCAGTAGGGTCATTGTGTTCTCCCATTTTATAGGTGAATAGGTGAGAAAATAAAGGTGTGTGGATGTTAACTTGTCTGAAAAACATGGTCTTGATGAAAAGCTAAAGTTGAAAAATCAGAGTCCTGACTGTTCCCAGTGATTTCACAGTGTTACTTTGTGCTGCGCTTTCTGTGGAAATGTCACACTGTAATTTCAGAACAAAACAAAACTAGGGTAGAACCAGTCAGAGAGGACTTCATGGAGGAGAGTGGTGAGTACTTTGGTGACATAAAGGGAGAGGAAACGATGTGTAGGAAGACTTACAAGTTGTCTTCGAACTGATACAGACTTTCTGTTTTGTTTTATGGCCTGAGATCATCCTTTCATCTTAAGTATATTAAAAACCATTCTACATTCTGTTTAGCAGTTTTCCTGCTGAATGTACTACCTCTGTCTCCATCACTACAGTCCTGTGGAGGGAGACACTGATCAAAAGATAGCATTTTGTAGTTCACATATGCAAAGGTGTATATCATAGTGTTAAGGAATTCTAAATTGAAGTTAAGCACCAACCACGGCAGAGATTCGACAGCAGCTGGAAAACAAAAGCAGTACCTGTCCTGCTTCCTTTTTGTATCCTCCACCTTAAGTGAGCCCAAAGGTTCAGGTACATGAGAAAATGAATTGTGTACTCAGATCAGCAGTCAGCATAAAATTGGTACTGAATGCTGTGATCTGAAGTAAAGCTCAGGAGCCTTTGCAAGGCCCCTGGAAGGCAAGCTGCAAAACAACTGTCTTAACTAAGGGACTCTTCTTTTGTTTTGCAGTAACAAACCAGAAGCAGTAGAAGTAACATTTGCAGGTAAGTGTCCTTACTTCAACCTTGTAAAGCTAATACAAAAATAGAAAAACAAAATAGCTTCTAAAATAAATTTTGACATTTGGGGTACAATCCCTTGATCGTGAAGGCTTTTTTGAGGTCAGTGTTTCAGATGACTATTTTATGGATTTATTGGACTGTGTAAAGTTAACCTGCTGGTACCTTAGAAGGTTGTGTTTAATTTTGTGGTACAAACCGTAGTTTGTTTAATTTGGAAATACTAAATTATCTTCAAGTAGCCTTCATCTCAGTTTGCCTAGCACTAGAGTAGTGGGGAAACATGGAAAATGCTAGAGACCTGTTCAGCAAGTCAGAGATTATTGCTTTCTATTTCCTGTAAAGAATTAGATATTGATACTACTCACTTGCTGTGTGAACTTCAAGGAGTTAAACAGTCACCCTCCATAAAATGAGGGTACATGACTAGATGGTCTTGGAACACTTCTTGCAGCTCTAGTGCTATGACAGGAGTCCGGGTACCATCCCCGTCCCCTCCTACTAACTGGCAATGCCAGATCTCCCTAAAGTGGTGGCACTCAGCCCCTGGTTTCAGGAACTACACAGGGTGAGTTCTCTCTGTACTGCAGGAAAATAGCCAAAGAGAGGGGAGACCTACATAGAGATTAGAAGAAACTTAAGAGATAACCAAATGCAGTGTAGATCCTAATTCAAATAAGACAACAGTATTTTAAAACTGTTTTTTTGTTTTTTGGGGTTTTTTTGAGACCAAATATTTGAAGACTTGACTGGATATTTGATATTAAGTAGTTTTTAAAAATATAGGCATGGCAACAGTATTGTGGCTGTGTTTTCTGAAATTTCTTCTTTATCATTTAGAGATACATTCTGAGATAATTATGAATGAAATGATGTGATGTCTCAGATTTGCTTCAGAATAAATCATTGCGAGGGGGGTATCCCAATAAGATTGGGCCGTATTGATCATTGGTGAAGCCACATGGTGGGAACTAGGAGTTCATTATACATTATCTCGTATGCATATTTAACATACATCACAACAAAAGCTTTTTAAGAAATAACTTTCAGCACCAAGCTGTGATGAAGGTGAGAATAACTTTGTAATTTTAGTAAAGAGCAAAGAGGGGCACCTCGGTGGCCCAGTCAGTTAAGCATCTGAAACTTGATTTTGGCTCACGTCATGATCTCACAGTTCGTAAGCTTGAGCCCTCGTGAGCCCTGTCTCGGGCTCTGCACTGACAGGGAGGAGCTTGCTTAGGATTCTCTCTCTCTGTCCCTCTGTCCCTCTGTCCCTGCCGCTCCCCTGCCCCTTCTGTCTCTCTCCCGAAATAAATAAATAATTTTTTTTTTCCTTAAAAAGAGCAAAGTGGGGCATCTGGGTGGCTCAGTTGGTGAAAACGTCTGACTCAGTTTCAGCTTAAGTCATGATCTCACGGTTTGTGGGTTCGAGCCCCACGTCAGGCTCTGCACGGACAGTGCTGAGGCTGCTTTAGATTCTGTCTCCTCTCTCTGCCGCTTTTCTGCACTTGTCTCAAAAATAAACATTTTTTTTTTATTTTTTTAAATATTTTTTTTTAAAGGGGGGACAGAGATAAGTACTTGACAGTTCTATCTCAGTGTTTATACTTTCTGCATGGATTTAAACTTTTGCTTATCTGCACATATTTTGCTTATATGCCTACTTACAAGGGAGACCTCCTTGTGGCCTGTAACAAGGTAGCCAGGTGCCTTAAGGTCTTATTCCCCATTCCCAAGTTAAGCAGTTTTATTTGCTTTCTTCACAGATTTCGATGGAGTCCTCTATCATATTTCAAATCCTAATGGAGACAAAACAAAAGTGATGGTCAGTATTTCTTTGAAATTCTACAAGGAACTTCAGGCACATGGTGCTGATGAGGTATGTTCCACATCATTTTCCTCAGAACTCTTATTTCCTTGTCACCTTTAACTGGCAGCTTGCCACTCATAGAAGGTCCATGGCACTGACCACCCCTACCGGCACTGGCCACTTTGGACAGCTTGCCCACCTAACCAGGGCTCTTGACTCCATTGTCCATAATGATAGAAAGGGTGTTTTTTAGAAAAGGCTTTGGCTGTTTATTACTCGGGGAAAATAAAGATGGTCCCTAACTAATGAAATGAAAACTTTTGTTCTCCAAAAATGCACTGAAGAATATTTCTCTGACCAACATAAAAATAGCTACTGCAAGACTGAGATAGGTTCCGTTCTGTTTCTATGATATTGTGAAGCATGTATGTAACTCTGGCCTTAAAGGTTTATGATCTTAATTTCATACTGTAGAAATTTAGGCACAAATCTACCCTTTTAGTTTTTTGGTTTAAACTTCTTTAGAGCTGGCCTCTTTAAGTATCTCTTCTTCCTTTTGACTACTGTACGGGAAATAAAAAGATGTCTATGCATTATGAAATTCTTGATGGCCATGCCTCATTCACTGGCTTCTTTCTATAGCTAAAGTAGCAGGTTTGGTTCCTGTTGAACTGTATTTGCTCTGGGGAGAGCCATTTATGGAAGAAAGAAAATGCTGTTACACCAGTGTGCACACGTTGTGGTTGGGTCTCAAAGCAGGAAGTATGACTCAGTTCCTGAATCAGTTTTCAAATATCTTTTAGTTTTAACAAGCTAGGTTCTCCTTAATCTGGTGAATGAAGATATGGCCATTTCTGTTTTCTTTGTGATTAAGGATAGTAGTTTTTCAGTTATTTAAAATTTATGCAGTGAAAAGGCTGTTGGCAAAAAAAAAAAAAAAAAAAAATCAAAATCTCAATAATATTTTGGTATAAAAACTAAAATTAATGTTAACCAAATAGAATACCAAGAGCCATAGGCAGTCACTTAGATATTCATATGCAATTGATCTGTCCCGGCATTTTAAGGGAAGAGCCAAAACCTTTTCTGATTTGCCTCATAAGTTCAACGGTAGAAGAAATGTTTACAGAATTTGTGTTCAGGGTTGTTTTACATGAAACAAAATCTTCAGCAAGAAGACCTAGCCTTATAAAGCATAAGAAAGATCATTCTATAAAAGCTAGTGGCCAACTCTTCTCTTTACCACATTCAGAGCAAGAAGAAACAAGTGGCTGTTAAGGTGGCCCTGCTTTTGATTAACCATAAAATAACGAGCTGTAAAGAATTGTTAAACCTTTGAACAGACAGCTCAAAGTTGTGTAACCGTTTTCCCTAGACAGTCCTCTCTGTAAAGATGCAGGTGTGGTGATAACAGTAATCCTTGGGAGGGGAAGAAAGTGTAACAGCTAGATTTCTTAAATCTCCTTTCCAGACTGCTCTCCATGCACTGGAGCTCCATAACAGCACTATTCTTGTAGCTCCCACAGGGCCAAAGAGCCAGCTCCACCCACTCAAGTGGGTGGAGCAAGTAACATTCACAGTTCAGGAGCAGAGTGCACAGTAAATGGCTCCCTGAGTTGGTTAAACAGTGACCAGCCTGTGATAACCAGAGGCAGCTTGTTACTTTGAAAGCCTCTGCTGCTAGGGTGGGAAGGTCTGATGGTGAGCATCAGTGGGTTGCCTCCACCCATCTCCTGGTGTCAGGTTGGAAGATGGTGCTCATTGAAAAAGGGAATCCTACAGGGTTAAAAGCGCAAGTGAAATAAACAGGGAAGCATCCGTTGGTTTCACCAAGGGGGAGGGAGCAGAGGAGTTGAACGTGGCTAAAATTTGGCTGTAAGAACCTCTCAGATCTCAGAATACTAACTTTGCTTGGAATTAAACTAAGAATTAGGAGCTGTGGTTTTTTTTCGCCCACATCTAACTTTCCCTTTCTCCTGGTACCCATAGTGCTCACAGTACAGAATTGTAGCTCAGAGGTGGGATGCCAGTGAAAATTCTTCAGGGATGTGTCTGTTACTTCCCTACCCCCACCCCTTCACCCCATCTCCAGGACTCTTTAGGAGAAGTGGTATATAGGACACCTGAAGATCAGACCTCCCTGTGCCACCAAAAAAACTCTGTGACCTTGAACTTCTCCCTTCAGTTCCTCTTCTGTAAAAAAGATAACCTCACAGTGGCTATATGGTCACCAGATCACAACTGCATGTGGCATTACTTGTGTTTTGCCTTTGGACAAACAAATGTGATCGCTGATCCATGCTTTGAGGTCCATTTCATTATCCACATTTACAGATAGAGAATTTCTTCCAGCTGTATAAAAATGGTTACATAAATATGTGGAATCTTAAAGAATATTTAAGAACAGAAGGAAAGAACTTCACCATGTGAAAAATTTTTCAAATATGACTTAAATATATGGTTTGCTGCTGATTTTTTTTAATCTCTGAAGTGTACATTGAAAGTAAGAGTCAAAGAAAACAACAGTATTCACTCAGCTCTGTTTATTGAAAGTCCCCATATGTGGGCGCGTGTGGATGCAGAGACCACAGCAGTGAGCAGGGCTGAGTGCTTGCTTGCACAGAGCTCCCCTCTAGTGCTCCTGTGTCTGCAGTCCTTTTCTTAGCTGATGGAATTCTGTTTAAGATGCATGTATAACTCCTACAATTGAAAGTTAATGGCTTTTGTTTACTTTTAATTGGTAACTTGTCAAGGATTAAGTATCCTTTTTTTTTTTTTTTTTTTTTGGCATCCCAGAAAATTTCAGAGGATCATTAATGTGTCTGTGGTGAGATAGTGTTAAGAAATTGACTGAATGTCAAGAGACAAAACCATGCAGCCTTTTATATTACTGTTACATACACTGTTAAGTATACTGGCCTCAGTTTTCCCTTCTTGTGAAATAGTGGTGACACTTTCCCTCCCTAAGTATGTTTTTAATGAGGGTTAAGAATAAGTCATGTCTGTGTTTAGTCTGTTAGTCATATAAAGACTACTAAATACCAAAAAGGTTACTAAGTTCTGACGATTCTAATATTTACTTTTTGCTGTCTTCAGATAGCTGCCTTTCTACTGCTTATTGTATTCTATATAACATTTAAGTCTGAACTAGGCCTTCCAGAATGAAAGGTTTGTTTCTTAAACTGTCAGCCTAGGAGAAATTACCACCAGGTGAAACAGTCGTACTGACAGAGAAGAAATAGGAAGGTGTAAAAAGGGCTCTTATCATTTACTCCCCAAAGCTGGAGAGTAGCCAGCAGTAAGTATTGGTTTTGGAAAAAAAACATTTAGAGAGTACAACCTTCTGTGGGCCCTCCAGTATAAACAACTGGCTAAGGTGCAATTATCTGTTGTCTTTTGCATAAAACTGGTGATGAACTAAATAATTTGAAAGCTTACAAGATAAGCAGGCTAACTGGAATCCGATCCCAGCAATTCTGGTTTTTCTCTCTTCACTCACCTCGTTACTGGTTTGGCCTGTACTTAGTTGATAACTGACGTAATCTGTCACTCAGGTTGGCATTCTTCTGCAGTCTTAAAAACATGATGGTGTGCAGTATATGGTCTGGAGGAGAACAGAGAACATATAAAGGATGTGACTGAATCCTGAAAGAGTAAAAGATGAGTCTTGACTGAAAAACAGATCCTAGATTAATTAACCTTTTGTATTCAGTCTCAGTTCTGTGAGTGATTTGCTTGGTAACTCAGATACATGTGCTTCTCCAGTGTATATCCAGTGTCCCATCCACCAAATGAAAGTTAAGAAATCTGGCTTAGAAGAAGCTTGGGAAATTCAGTGCTTTAAAAAAAAAAAAAAAAAATGACATTATCATGACCTTTGGATTAACACTTGTTTTTGTATTTTCTAGTTACTAAAGAGGGTGTATGGGAGCTTCTTGGTAAATCCCGAATCAGGTATGTAGTCCCGTAAGCAACTGTGGAGTGACCTGGAAAGAGACCTGTCCTGTTTGTACTCTGCTTTTTTTTTTTAAACAAAGCATTTCATTTAAATAGTTTTCATTTTACAAATATTTCTGCCTGAGCCCAGTTCCCACTTCAGTCCTCTCCACAAAAATAAAGCTGTTTCTAAAAGCTAAGGGGCTTTGCACTGTCCAGTAATGGTTCACAGTGTGGTATACAGAACTGCTATATGTTGTCATTTTTAACATTTACTTGCTGGGGCCAAATGACTCTTCCTTAATCTTTCAACCAGCGGGCCATTTTTCTTTGCTTGCTCATGGTGATGAAAATGTCTTTTGAGATTAAGCAAACATTGGTTTTCACCCCAGCCCCCTATTAACACCATTTTCTGTGCTCTGCACATGTGGAGAAGGAAACACAACTGTTCTCACATATTCAAGTAACAAAAATTTCAACCCCTTCTTTTAATCTGTTCTTCTAATAAAGAATAAATCGCCTCTTTGCAGCCGCGGGAATTGAAAAGCACCATAGTCTTCCTTAATTGCAAGAGCTATGTTACACTGCTTTATAGGAGAGACAAAGCAAAAAAACTGAACAATTTTTTCCTCCTTGTGAATAGGTGGTAGTCTCAAATTCTGAGGCGTTTAGCTGGACCCCCCGATGAGGACCAAGTAACATAGTATTGCTCAAATGTTGTTCCTGTGGTACTTTGCAAATTTTACCTGTGGTGCTTTGCAAATTGTTCTAAGAAGGAAGGTGTGTCTGTGTCTTTTAACAGCAGTTATTACTTTTGCTGGCATATTTCCTTCCCCAGCCTTCGTGGCATTTTTCTTTGTTTTCATGTTTATAATATGACATGCTTCACCACTCCCAGTAGAATACCTTCTCCTGTCTTCTGTATGCTACTCTGGAAACAAAAATAGCAAATACAGAAAGATGCCTTTGGGATATAACTTGTTACTAGGAGTACTGTGCGTGGGAGCATTGACTGCAGTCCAGAAAGAATACTAAAATGTGTTCATCCCCAAATTGATGTAAAAGTGTATCGCAGAAATAAAAACCAAAAGATAAATAACATTATAGGCTTTAAGAGGAATCAAGGAATTTCAGAAAGAGAGTGAGGAAAGGGAGGGAGGAAGGGAAGAAGCAGAACTAGAACAGAAAAAAATCATATAGGAACTCTTGGGCATGCTTGTCACAGCTCAGATCAAGCAGTGTGTCAGAACCACTGGGGTGTAACACAGAGGTTAGGTTTCTGTCCCTGAGCCTTTTCTTACACTTCCCGCTAAAGCACAGGCAATGCCAGACTGCAGACCTTGTGTTCATACAAGTGCAAAATATAAAAACTGTGGAAGTAGTGTGTCTCCTGTTTCTCTGTGAGTTTATCTAGGCAAGTTTGGGGAACTCACCAGGCCGTACTAGGTCTTTACTTTTAATCTATTCTCAGGATGTTCTCTTCATCATATCAGAGCCTTCTTAAAGTCTGACTTCAGCTGTAATTTACTTAATTTGTTTTATTTGGCTTCTTGAAACTAACCTCAACTTTAAATATTTTATTTTTCTATCTAATCTTACAGTCTGTTTGCTTATCTGGTTTGTTTTCTGGTACCCAAAATGGAATGGTGGTTGATATTATTTAATATTGGAGTATCAAAAATGTGCTAAGTACAATCTAGAATAGAGATTTAGATAGCTCATGTTCTCAGTGAGGATAGATCCAACAAAAAACACAGACCTGAGGAATGCTCTTAGAAAAAAATTAAATAGTAACAAAGTATAAATGTTTAAGATACTCCTTACAGTTCTGGTAAAATTATTTCCAGCACTTACCTAGCATGTGAAGTGATACTCAGTGATGTACAGATACTCTTACAAAACTGTCTGTATACTTTTTGGGGTGTATTCATCATTTGATCAGATAATCAGTTGTCCCCGCCTTGTTTGCTGGGACTCGTACCCGACATGCTGTAAAGAGGCAAAATAGTGTGTGGTGGTCGCAGACTTAGCTTTGGGGCCCATTTATTGATGACCTACTGTGTTCCAGCCGCTTTAAAATGCTATTTTAATTTCCCCAGGTGCCTCTCCCATCTTACCACCCTTTTTAAACAGATGCCAGAATTATAGAGGTTATGTAGTTTGTCCAAGATCACAAAGTGGCAAGGCCAGAATTTGGATCCCATTCTATTCAACTCCAAATAGAGTTGCTGACACCTCTATATCCTGCTGCATTTAGCATGGCACTTTGCTCCTTTGAACTTCCTTTTCCCTCTAAGATGAGAATAACCGTATCTGGCCTGCTTACTTCAAAGAATTTTTACAGAAATTAAATGAAGTAAGATATTTTAAAACACTTTGAAATTTTTAGTGTATACAAGGGAAAGCTATTGGAGAGGTATACACACACACACACACACACACACACACACATTATATATATAGACATACACACTCTTAAGGTTTTTCCATACCTTCCCTCCTTCCACAAAGGGTTTGTGATGGCATGCAAGAAGTTGTATTGTGTTTTTATCCCCAGCTGTTGACTGTGTTAGCACTTGGCAGGTTAAACCATCGAAGAAAAATATGTAACTCATTATAGCTTGATAGCTATAATGCAAGCCCCCTTCCCAACAGTGTCTAAAACACTAAATTTCTAATCAGAGTTCCTGGATTATGGGTTCTTCATGTTCCTTATTTGTAATCTGTCATCTTTGATATTGATTCAAATTTTTGCAGAGAATTTGTTAATTAGCTGTGTATATTTACAGTGATTTTACAAGAATTGGGGTTTTATTTGCCTTACCTCATTTGCCATATGAGGCGTATGGGAATGCACAGCAATCTACCTGGCTTAAAAGGCATTGAAACAAAATAAAATGTCATTAGAACCTGCAAAGTTTTTTGGTTTTTATGTGTTTTTTTTTTTTTTTAATATAACCTCTGGATTTTTCCCCCCCTTCCAGGATACAATGTCTCCTTGCTATATGACCTTGAAAATCTGCCTGCATCCAAGGATTCTATCGTGCATCAGGCTGGCATGTTGAAACGAAATTGTTTTGCCTCTGTCTTTGAGAAATACTTCCAATTCCAAGAAGAGGGCAAGGAAGGAGAGAACAGGGCAGTTATCCATTATAGGGATGATGAGACCATGTGAGTATAGGACTTGGCCCTAAAGCCTGGGTGTGGCTGTAATATGCCCTTACTGAAAGACACATGGTTAGATCAGACCTTAAACTATTGGGTGAATATCCCTAACATGTCTTTCTCATAAAATTCTTAAAGCCAAGGTATAGATGATGGGGGGGGGGGGGCCACTTCTGCTAGTCTCCAGATATCAAAAGTTGGCTAAAGAAGAAAAGTGAATCCACTGCTTTCCTTTAAGACACCGCTGTTGAAGGTTTCCTTCAGTAATATAGCCTGAGTAATGAAGAGGTAGAGGGTGACCATGGAGTCTGTGTGTTTGCAACTCTTGAATCATCTACATACTAGGAATCTCATAGTATATAAAGAAATAAAAGGGGCACCTGGGCGGCTCAGTCGGTTAAGCATCCGACTTCAGCTCAGGTCGTGATCTCACGGTTCTCGTGGGTTCAAGCCCCGCATCGGGCTCTGTGCTGACAGATCAGAGCTGGCGCCTGCTTCAGATTCTGTGTCTCCCTCTCTCTGCCCCTCCCCTGCTCATGCTCTGCCTCTCTCTATGTCTCAGAAGTAAATAAATGTAAAAAAAAAAAAAATTGAAGAAAAGATGTTTAGGAGTGAAGTTCTGAGAATCACTAACACTAGTAGATTCCACATCTTACCACATAGACAGATTAGTACCATCTACTTTGGGTGATCTTCACCTCCTACCCCTCTCAGGGCATGCGTGCATTATATAGACTTCGCTGGTCATATATGCTTCGTCTCCTTTGGCATGCCTTGTTTTATGAATTGAAAGATTTATGACTTTACCCGCCTATTCCGCTTCGAGATCAAGTTCTTGACAAAACCCCATTCTGATTCTGTACTTACTACTTCATGGGTTGTGTTCCCCTCAGGTATGTTGAGTCTAAAAAGGACAGAGTCACAGTAGTCTTCAGCACAGTGTTTAAGGATGACGACGATGTGGTCATTGGAAAAGTGTTCATGCAGGTATGGAGTGGACATGTTTTGGGGGAGGGATGCCGCAGCGTGGCGGTTTATACTGTGGCACCAGAGCACACCATAAGCATAGAAGAGGAGAGCTGGCGGCTCTGCCGATGCCAGAACTTGTTGAAGGTGTAATTAAACAGCTCCCACCCAACCCACTGCATGTAGTTGTTCCTTAGTGGTTTTAGCCTCTGCAGGACTAGACTGAAAGAGTGAATGGAGTACCAAACATACTAATGCTATGACTAAATATTAAGCACCCTTGCTGCCACTGAGTCTTTGATTTAAAGCTTGGTCAGGTTTCCTACCCTCTTGTCAAGTTTCCTGAGGTTTCTGGCAAGGTCTGCTCTTGGCTTGGTTTAGTCCTAAAGTCTTTTCAGAACAGAATCCCTAGAAAATTCCTAAGTAGTAGATAGTACATTAATAGGCTAGAGTCCTTGAGTGGACCGTGAAGCAAATTGACCCGAGTTTGCCTGAGGTCACTGTAGAGCTCTTTCCTCAGAAGCAGCTCGCCTACCAAGAAGAGAGTAATGGGGCTCAGCGGGACATTGTGTAATTGGATTTCTGGTACACTTGGACTCTGGTCTGGTACAGTACCACATTGTGGCTTTGTCATGCTGTCTGCTAACCAGTTGCTGACTCTAGGACAGGAGAGCTCGTTGGTGCAGTGGTACCTAGGCTGATTTCTTCTGAGGTGGCTCAGCATTCAAAATCTAGCTCAGTGCTTATGTTTTCAAGCACCTTTTGTACATTCGTCCTGTCCCTCAGCAGGCTGAGGAGATTTAAGGATTCTGGACAGCAAACCTTTTTGCTACATAAGAGCTGAAAGATAGTTGTGTTTCATATAGTGAGGATATTTTACTTGTAGCCTCTCTAAAGTGACTAGGGAAATACTCAAAAGTGATAGCCCGAATTTGATCCATCTCTAGTGACTTTTTGTGTTTAGTCTAATTAATCAGAAATGCTGATTTTAGGGGCGCCTGGGTGGCGCAGTCGGTTGAGCGTCCGACTTCAGCCAGGTCACGATCTCGCGGTCCGGGAGTTCGAGCCCCGCGTCGGGCTCTGGGCTGATGGCTCAGAGCCTGGAGCCTGTTTCCGATTCTGTGTCTCCCTCTCTCTCTGCCCCTTCCCCGTTCATGCTCTGTCTCTCTCTGTCCCAAAAATAAATAGACGTTGAAAAAAAAAATTTAAAAAAGAAATGCTGATTTTAGAGTCCCTAGGCAGAAAAATTGGAATATTGACACTTTGAACATTTGAGAGTACTGAACTTTATGAGAGAGAGAAAACGAGTATTGTGTGTGTGTGTGTGTGTGTGTGTGTGTGTGTGTGTGTGCGCGCGCGCACACAGCTATATAGACCTATATCGTGGGTCCTAAATGTAAGCTTCCAGACAGGCATTTCATGTGTTTTTACGCAGAATTGACAGGGGAATTAAATGCAGTAGCTTAGAAATTGGGCTGAATCCAGACTGACATACTAATTTTAAAAGCTATGAAGTATATATTTAGATTTAGCTGGTTTTTTACCAGTCTTGTTCCATTTTATTCCTGGCGACATCTTATTTTTATGCTTTAAACAGATCTTATCTTGGAGAGCTTACAGGAGATTTGTTCCTTAGGAAAATTTTGTGTATTTTTTGCACATGAATTTAAACTCCTCCCTCAAAGTACATGTGGTAGGGGCACTGGTCTAAAAGGGAAAAGAAAGTCTGCATTTTTACACTGACGGTGTCTCCAGTTAGTGACTGGACTGGCACCACGCAGACCCATCTGGTGTCCAAGAATGTGAAAAGGCTGTGCTCGGGAAGCCATCTGCTTTGCCTCCCTCTCCAAAGTCAAAGGCTGGGCAATTTATTTGAATTGACCTTTAGAATCCTGGGCTTATTTTGCTGGATTTTACCCCGAGTAAATCATCTGAGAATTTTCCTGGGCCTGGTTATTTTAAATTTCTAGGAGAATGGAGAATAGCAGCTGCCTAGCACAGAATGCTGTGACCCAGGGACGCTATTAAAAGTTCCCCCTGGTCACTGACCTGCTTGCTGCGTATCTTTGTGGGTTTCTGGATCCTGGAGTGGACCTCCAGCCTGGGCAGAACACGTTTCCTGCTTCTGTCATTCAGCAGACTCTGAGGGATGCTTAATGCCCTTGGGAAAAAGACAGAATTTCCATTGCATACTCACATGGATATTCTAGTATTTGCCTTTGGTGCATTATCTCTGTAGACGTGCAAGCTGAGCGCTAAAGTCTGATATCATTTCACTGCTTATTCCATGGAAAGCATTAAGAACGATACAGAATTTTGGAGATAAGAGTATGGTGAACTAAAATATCTTTCATATTTCTAGATCTTAACTTAAGTCAGCCCAGTAACTGAGAAAAGTTAAGTGGAAACCCCTGGTTTCTCTATGTTCAGGGACAAGACACAACCAATCTGCCTCTTAAGCAGTAGTGAAGATACTATGTTGAGGACCCTTTCTACATGGATACCTGTGTGATGATAGCTGTAGGATATTTTCCTGTACTGGGAGCACTGAGTCAAAGTCGGTAATTTTGGTAGATATTGCCAAGCTCCACGGAGGTTGTACCCTTTTCCCTCCCACCTACGATGCATATTTTCCCAGAGTATGTTGTCAGACTTGCGGATTTCTGCCAATCTGATCGGTTTAAAAATGGTATCTATATTCTCTTGTGAACGAGGTCCAATATCTTTTCTTCTGTTGAAGTCTGTTTTTCTTTTCCTTTGAGGTGTCTCTATGCCCTTACCCATTTTTCTATTGGGTTACTAATCCCCATTTCTTTCTATACTAGAGAGATTAGCCTTTTTATCTATGGTAAGAGTTACAAATATTTTTTCCAGTTTGTCATTGGAGTGTATGGGTTTTTCTTCCCTCACACAGAAGTTTATTTTCACAGAGTTGAATCTCTTCTGTGGCTTTTAGATTTTGAGTCCTTGTTGGAAACACTTTTTCCTACTCTAAGATTGTAAAGTTTACCTGTATTATTTTCCTAGTATTTTTACAGTTTCATATTTTACACATGATCTTTTGATTATGTTTGGAGTTTCTCCTGGCATATGGTATGAAAGATGGGTCCATCTTTTTTTTCTAAATGGCCACCCACTGGTCTCAGCAGTTGTTTAAAGGCCCATGTTTATACTACCGATTTAAGATGCTGCTTTTTATCATTTACAGGACTCAATTTCTGTATATATTTGGATTTACTCTGAACTTGCTATGATAAATCATGCTTTGATGGAAGAGAGAAATGATACTGTGATATTCAAAAGACATCCTAGTTGGAGGGGGGAAAAAAGAGGCATCATTGCTGACGTGCACTTAACAAAGACCCTAATGAAAAAGGAAAGTGATTCAGTCAGTTAAGCATCTGACTCTTGATTGCGGCTCAGGTCACGATCTCATGGTGGTCAGGCTCTGCACTGACAGCCTGGAGCCTGCTTGGAATTTTCTCCTTCCCTCTCTGTCTCTCTCTTTCTCTCTCTCTCAAAATAAATAAGCATTTAGAAAAGAAAAAGGAGAACTGGGTGGGTCGGTTGATTGTTTCTTAGGTATTATTTAAGAGAGAGCACAGAGGAGCAACAAAGACACAAAGTTGGCCAAAGGGTAGTTCCCCACATGGGAGTATCCTCACCCAAATTTTGAATGTATTGCTTTACCTATACAGAACTGATGAAATGCTAATAAGTCACCGCAGGTTTACACACGCCCCATCGGGTTATGAATGCCACAGGTACCAGTGAATTGGAGCCTTCAAGAAGCTTACTGAACACAAGAAATTGCCAGCAGTTATTACCTGTTCTGTTTTTTCCCCTGGAGCTAAAGAGTAAAAATAGTAGAAGTTAGAAAACCTCCCAAACCCTTTGCAGAATGAAAAGTGTTTTCTAGAGAAGGGTAACCTCAGAAGCTTTGCTTTAGGAATTACCATTTGAATGATCTTGACTCCTTCCTTACCTCTCCAAATATTTTTCCTTTGAGGAACAAAATCTACAAGAGAGTAACCTAATCTAGCTATGTTAGTTTATTTTCCACCAACCTTTAGAAGCCAAGCAGTGCCAGCTCAGGAGGCAGGGTGGTGGAACAGGCGAGATTCCAGACTGGGCATTAAAACTCCTCAGGTGTTACCCTTCTTTTGCCATTAATTTGCTGCGGGCTTGCTGTATTAGTCCCCATCTCTTCCTTTCCAGTGTGACAGCAGTAAGTCAGCTAGAGTAGAAGTGCTTGCTTTTTCACTCAGCAAGCCATGTGCTGTCCAGCCTCTTTGAAGGAAGAGGAATGGATACAGAGTAATAAAGATCCCTGGCTTGTGGAGCTTATAGCTCCTTAGGGAAGCCAGACGCATTAGTGACTAGTAAAGTGTCAGAGTCGAGGCTTAGAGAGAAGACATGGGACCTCCCAACAAGATAGCAGCCAGCTCCCCACGTGTGTTAGAGATGGCGTGTTAGAAGAGACCATATCTGAGCAGCGGTAGGAGAGTGTTGCAGACCAAACAGCTGTATAAACATGCTTTCAGTACGCCTAGAACTGTGGATGTACATAGCCCTTGGTTCCATTCTTCTGTTATCACTCTGGATTTGGATCACCCTGTTTTACTGGCATGGCTGGAAAATCTGGCTCTGTTCTTGCACATCTGGGTTGAGACAGGAATGCCTTGTGTCATTTTCCTGTGTACACGGGAATGTGTGTGTCAGAGAAGCTTGAGGTTTGGAGATTATGGAGATTAGAACATAGGGGGAATGGCCTGGTTTTTACATCCTCAGTCATTTTCCTGTCGTTTGATGAGGATGGGTACATTTTGTTAAGGGAAATAAGTCCTTATGCACAGTGGTGGTGGGCGAGTCCATAGCCATTCAAGACCAGAATTAACAATCAGGCTTTCATTTCTCATGTCGCACAGCCTCCGCCTGTCAGTATACCCTAAAACAACTCAGCTTCTTTAACTCCGTTGTCTTCTGCCCCCAAGAAGGGCTTACATTTAATCTGAAGTGCTGATTTCTGGATTCTAAATAGTAACAGTCTAAGATGCCTCCATGAAATAGGACTTGTGCAAAGGCCCAGAGCCCTGAGAAAGCATGATAGTCATGAAACTGGAAGAAGTGGAGATGGGGTAAGGAGGGGTGAGAAATGGGTCAGCTCGTAAGAGGCTTTCACACAGAGATGAAAGGAGTTAAGATTTCATCTTGGGTCTTAACCAAGCTAGAGCCTAGGTTCCATGCACCCTGAAATTTTAAAGATTTCCTGAAAAATATAAACTCTTCACATTAAATCTAAAGAAACTAATATGCATTAGTCCTTAATCCTAAAATGTAATCTGGTTCTCTCATGCTTTGCAGTTTGTTGTCTGTGTAGTCTCAGATACACTTTTATTGCATATGTGGTTCCAAAACAAGAGAAAGGAAAAGGGATTAAGAATGCTCTCATCACATTTTGAAGATCCGACTTGTTAAATACTCTGTGATCTCCTTTTTGAGTCCAAATCGCATTGATAGCAGCCAGCACTTGTAATATTTCATATTAGGTGTTTATTTTTAGCTATCTGCCAGTCACACCCCACGGGGCCAACCTCATCGCATGAGTCGCCACTCTTCTTACATCAGATTCTCTTCTGGTTGCTTTGTGCTTCTTCCCGGCAGGAGTTCAAAGAAGGACGCAGAGCCAGCCACACAGCCCCACAGGTCCTCTTTAGCCACAGGGAACCACCTCTGGAGCTGAAAGATACCGACGCTGCCGTGGGTGACAACATTGGCTATATTACCTTCGGTAAGCAGGGTGGGATGCTGAGGTTGGGAGCCTTTGATGCATTCACACTGCAGGATGCCAAAACCCAGACAGACCTTTGTTAAAATGTAAAAGGGGCGAAAGCAGGCGTACCACGTCGTTCTTAGCCATTGCTGTGGCTGCAGGAAGGTGTACCGTAATGATTTTCTTTTCTTCCTGTTGGTGTCAAGTGTTGTGAGTTGGGACCACACAAGCATTGCTGAGTAGCCGACTGGGAGTTCTCAGTCGTTTGGCATTTCTAAGCCAGAACTCCAGCCTGGCTGGAGTTCACTTACTCCACTGAAGAAATTTAAGCCTTCCCTTCTCACAGTCGCTCTAGACCAGTGAGCCGGCTCATTATTGTAGCTGATAGTGCAGAATAACAGCTCATTCACTGCACCTGATGCCACTAAAATGTTGCCTTTTATGAAGTTTAAGTCCCCTCCATACTGAAGGTGTACCCGTTTATTGGTGATGAGCCCACTCATGTACCATATTTCATTAAAACTGAGCTCCGCTTTTTTTCATGTTACTGTCTTTGAGGTTGGGATGCAGCTTGGAGTTCGTGCATGCCACACAGTTTAGTTGGCAGCCTTTCTCTTTATGGTGTATAAACTGAGGGTAGACTTAAAATTGTTGGCATCTTAGATTCTGTGCCCTGTAGTGTTACTACCTCTTGTTTTGCTATTTGTTTCTTTTCAAGGTAAATTGACACAGAGGGCCTACCCTTTCTTATGAGGCATTCCTTTGCATTCTACCAAAACCTCATACTTGGAGGATTTTATTGTTCCCAAGACCACGGAGTAGAGTAGGTGGAAGAGACGGAGAGGATTCTGGGAAGCCAAAGGGAGGGGTGCAGAGGGCGAGGCTTCAGCTTATAGTGCCGAGGGAGGGGCTTTCCTCATCTCCTAGCCGAAACAACTTCTACTGCCATGCCCATCGAGAGGGTTGAGGCCCTTAGGGCTTCGTGTCTAGTTTTCACCACAGGACCACAGAATCTTCTCTGGAAACGAGTTCCTTTGGGCTCACTGTGCCGCAGCACCCAGGGACGTAGGACAGTCAGGCTTTGTTTGCTGATCATGATCACTTAAGGTGAAGTGTTTTCTCTAAAGTACCCCCCAGATTGCCTGTAGTATCACCTAAAGAGGCTGCTGTGCTGCAGAGGCAGGAGCCAGCAGGTGGGGACAGATTCCAGAATGCACGGCCACAGGATGGGATCCAGACCTGGAGTGATGCCCGGGACCAAGCCCTTTTCTGGGGAGCCCTGGTTTTCTACCATTGACCTCCTCCATTTTTCTTGACTTCCGGCATTTGCACTCACTGGTACCTGTCCTGGTTGTGGTATTTATCCTTTCCTCGTCTGAAGGAGGAGGATACAAGTGCATTGCACTAGGCAGGGAGAGGCTGGAGCCAGCTGTAGGCTCTGACCTTCTATCTCTTTGGCTTTGCTGTTACACCCGGACGCCTTGTTTGTGCCCCCACCCACAGTGCTGTTCCCTCGCCACACCAATGCCAACGCTCGAGACAACACCATCAACCTGATCCACACGTTCCGGGACTATTTGCACTACCACATCAAGTGCTCTAAGGTGAGAAGGGACCACAGCACCTTCGCTCCTATGCACCGGGTAGTTCTCTCCACCAGAGTTAATAACATAAAAAATCATTTCTGTGTGGGGCACACCTGGCTGGCTCAGTCGGCAGAACACGTGACTCTTGATCTTGAGGTCGTGAGTTCGAGCACCATGCTGGGTGTAGAGTTTACTTAAAAAAAAAAAAAAAAAAAAAGTCATTCCTGGAGTCCAGCCTGTTGCTATGAACCCTGATGGTCCTAGAGACTTTAAGATATCATGGCCTTTCTTCCATCTCTTCCCCATAGTAAAGAGATGAATCTCTGTCTCCAGGAAGAGTTGCCCTCCTGCTTCCCTGCATGACCTTATGTCGCTCGTAAGGCATATGTTCCCAAACCTTCCTGATAACTTCTACTGAAAGCAAAGCTGTCTTTCTAGAACATGACTGCTTCAGTATCCATTGTGTCTGTTTCCAGGCCTATATTCACACACGTATGCGGGCAAAAACATCTGACTTCCTCAAGGTGCTGAACCGTGCACGCCCAGATGCCGAGAAAAAAGAAATGAAAACAATCACGTGAGTAGGGCAGCCTCCCAGCAGGACTGCCATCCTCTCCTAATCTCACCGAGAGGGAAATGGTGTTGGAGACCTGGTGCTCCAGGTGTCTGGGCAGCAGCTACATGTGAAGCAGGCAGGATGGGGGCCTGTAGCCACCTGACTGACTAAAGATGCAGTGGACAGGTTTTCACTTCTGACGGGGATGGGCTGCGTTCCCTTGTTTCCACATCTTTGTGAGCTAGGAGAATGGCAGCTAGGGGACGCACAGAGGGACCTTTTTACTGAGATAGCTGTGTTCTCCTTGGGCAGTCTTGTCCTGTCAAGGTCTGCCTGGAGAAATGGAGAGATTTGCTTAAGGACGTTGAGTTGAGTGAATAGGTCTGGAGCCGCCCACTCAGTGTTTTGATCCCCTGGTCTGCTTCTCAGCAGGAATTTTGCGTGAAGACGAAGTTGTCTCTGAGATGGAAATGTGGACTGGCGCTCCAGTGTTGGCCCTGCGTGCAGGAGAGTCAGTGTGCCCTAGAGCCTAGCTAGAGATTGAGGTCTGTGGGCAAAATGTCAGGTCTTAGTTCCCCTTCTGCTGAAGCTTAGGTGATCCTGTTCTCAAGATAAGGTAACAGGTGCTCATATGCCAACCTTTGTGCCCGTTCAACGCAAGTCTGGAGGCGAACGAAGCTTCCCCGTACCCCTCGAAGCCAGTGCATTTGCCGACACCTGGTTCTCTTGGGGGTGACCTTTGGCAGGTGTGGTGTGCATAGGACCCCAGGTACCCTCCCCTGACATGTGAGGCCTCTCCTGCCAGACTAGTTTCTGCTGCCATTTGACAGGATGAGAGAGGTGCCTGACTCTTGGTACCTGAGCAGAGGATTTCCAGTCTCCAATACAGGCAGTTGAAGTCACTCCTGACTTCTTTAGGCAAAGGCTTAGGGGCTGCCCATCTCATGAAATTGGTACCCAAGGCCTCTCTTCTGTAGTAGCTCTGCACCTCCTGCCCAGAGCCTAAGGAGGGGTGTTCAACCTATAGCTGGATCCTCTGCTTCCAGAGAGGCGTCCAGATGCTCTGGTTACAAAATGGCAGCATTATGCCTTCTACCCTGCAGCTTCACGGCAGGGCCTAAAATGGGCAAAACAAATCCAGTGGGGAGGGTATGTGTCCTGGAACACACATACTCTTGCTGTCCCTCCAGAACCCTGCCTCCCTTCTGGGGTTTACAAGTTCCCCTTCCCGCTCCTCCCCCCCCCCCCCCTCCCACTTTCCATGGGACTACTCTTCTCACCAGGCACCACTTTGGTGACCTCAAGTGTGAGGCAGCTGATTCTGTGCCGTTTTCAGGGCCATTGGAGAGACTAAACTGGCAGCTAGGCACAGCGGAGGGGAGGCTCGGCTCTGTAACTAGTCAGTCATGGGGCTGCCTGTGCCATCTTCGGCCCAGTAATCTCTTGTCTGGTCAGAAGAGCCCACCAAAGCAGCCACCACCCATTGTCTCCCCACAGGGATTCTCCCCTCTGGCCCCACTGGCAGGTGGCCTTGCGGTTGCCACAGAGCAAGTGCACCTGTCTTGGGCTGGGGCAGGAGCAGCTCCCAAGTTATCTGTGAGTCTCCTTCCTGGGATACACGAAGAGCAGCTTTGCCTTTTTCTGTCCTGTGATCTCTCTCTAGCAGAGATGGGCCTCAGAAAGGGGAGGGGGAGGCTAACAACTGCATCCAGGCTGAAAACCAGATCGTGTTACTAAGGATGAGTAGAAGAAGCCAGGACCCTCACACACAGCAGAGAAGGAGGGTTTGCATGGAACAGGATGGCAGGCCTGGCTCAGAAGCCAACTGTACATGTCCTTGCCCCATGGTGCTCTCTGCCAGAATCGAACACTCATGAGCTTTGCACGGCGGGGGGAGACGGGGGCTGATAAAGTATGGTTTCGTTTTGGGGTAAGATGTTCAAGGCAGGAAATTTTAGCCCCCATATCTTTGCCCCAGTTTTCCATCGTTCTCAACCCCAGCTTCCAGGCTGCTTTACCAAATAACTTCTGTCTTTGGGAACCAGCCTGTTCCCAAAGCTGGCCCTTCGGAGAAATACCAGGTGGGACAGAACAGAGCACCAGGACTCAGGAGCCTAACGTCAGGCGAGTGTTCTGTAACCCTGGGGTATGGCCCCACATGGCAACACAAAGTGCCTGTACTTGGAAAGTTTGAGCATCTTGCTCCCATGGTGAAAAATTTAAGGGACTGCTGTCCGCGAGCCCGAAAAGGTTACAAGCTGTGCAGGAGGAGCCTGAGCTCTCGACCAAGAAGAGGGTTGAGCCCAGTCTGAGATTCAGGTTGGTCTAGGCCGTCCAGAAATTGTGGGCAAGGGATCCTCCCATCTCACTTGGTATATTTAATGCCCTTGTGGGCTTGGCGCAGATGCTACCCGGGACCCCAGAGTATCCAGCACGAAGAGCTGACGAAACTCTCTGAGCTGGGTCTTGTTCCGGGCCTAGAGGTCCTACGTCCTCTCTCTGGGATGTCATCCCTAGTCCAGGAGGGTGGGGTGGCAGGAAAGGGGACCCAGAAACCCTCACACTTCTCTCTGCTTTTGAAGGGGGAAGACGTTTTCATCCCGCTAACTCTTGGGAACGGGAAGAGGAGGCGGCTGGCAACTGAAGGCTGGAACACTTGCTACTGGATAATCGTAGCTTTTACCGTTGCACCTCTTCAGGTTCTTAAGGGATTCTCCGTTTTGGTTCCATTTTGTACACGTTTGGAAAATAATCTGCAGAAACGAGCTGTGCTTGCAAGGACTTCATAGTTCTCAAGAATTAAAAAAAGAAAAAAAAAAGAATTCCACTTGATCAACTTAATTCCTTTTCTTTATCTTCCCTCCCTCACTCTCCTTGCCTTCCCCCCTGTTTTCCAAGCTGTTTCGCTTTGCAATATGTTACTGGTAATGAGTTGCAGGATAATGCAATCTTAACTTGTTTTCTCCTAAGTATTTGAGTTCAAAACTCCTGTATCTAAAGAAATACGGTTGGGGTCATTAATAAAGAAAATCTTTCTATCTTACGTGAGAATTTGCTGGGTTTCTAGACTGAGTCCAAAAGAGAGAGGAGGGTACACGTGGCACTACCCTTGAGCCTACAAACCCAATCTGGAAAACCTTACTTTCAGGAGTGCCTCGGCCCGCCTTAGAGGAGAGAGAGAATGGCTGGCTAGTGAGCTCTTGGTTGGCGTTTCTGAATAAACTTGAACCTGTTTCCTGTATAGCTTTGTTACTAAGTCTGTCTGGCTGTGGCCAAGAAGCTACTGGGCCAGGGACAGTTACATTAAAGTGTTTCTGGCTTACTCTTATCATGAGTAATGCACAGCATTCCCAGAATGTGTTCCATGGCCTGTGTTCTTCTGCAGGACATTGATGGGTATCAAGGTGTGGACTTAATGCAGACCAACTGGCCACCGTTTCTCTTCTCACACAACAACCCAAAAGACGGGCCCTCCACAAAATTCACTTTGGGAGATGCTCACCTAACAGTAGAGAGCCTAGCAAAGTATGCTGATCCCCAAAATAAAATCAGTTCAGAAAGCTTGCTTGGTAAAGAATTATCAGGAGAATTTTCTGAGTACCTGAAATGATCTGAGGGCCAGCCAAATGGTTTCTAGCTTTTTGCTTTCCCTTCTAACTTGTCTCCACCTAGTGCTGTACGTTTCAAACTGGTTTGAGACCCATTAATGAATTGTGAACTCCTGACTTTTTTATTTCCTAGATGGGCTTGAGATCATTGTAGGTTCATACGCAGTTACAAGAAGCAATACAGAAATCCTGTATACACTTCACCCAGCTCCCCCTAGTGGCAACATCTCGTAGGACTGTAGCAAGGTGTCCCCACCAGGACGAAGTCATAGACACAGTCCCGGCCATTCTCATGCACATGCACACGTGTGTATATGTGTGCCTTGTGTGTTTCTGTGTGTGCCTCTCATGTGTGTAACTTCATCACTAGCGTTTTTAATGGGATGGCATGGATCGGAGTGCACGACATTTCTTAAGGGTAAGTACTGACTTTGGGTTGTGTTTTAGTTGTATACACGAAAAACGTCCTCTTAACTGTGGTCACAGTCAAGAAATCTGAAAGCTACGTGTCATTCAGTCCTCTGGACTTCACTGAATCAGGACTCCTAGCTCAGGACGTAGCTAAGTGCCCATCCCAACAAATGTGGGCCCTGCGGACTGCTGGCCCTGGTGGGACTGGGCCCTTGTCACCTGTTTCTGGTGGGCGGAACACCTATTGACTGCAGCAGCAGCCCTCTTACGGGCAACTGGCACTTAGTTGCCATTTCAGTTCCCTTTGGTCTCCTTGGAAGTTAAGACCGTCTCAACAGTGAGGCTAAAGACCCAAGCCTGGGTCTGCTCTGGGGGCTGTTTTGAGTTCAAGCGATGCTACCCCTTTTTGGAGATCACCTAAAATCACCAGTGTCTGTGGCTTTTAGGGAGCCATGGAGAATCTGGTTTAACCCTAACAGGAAGGACCAGGGTTTCTTCTGCCCGTAGACCTGACTTAGGGTTTTCTGAGGCCAAGATCCCGGCCAGGATTATGCCCGGTGGCTCCCAAGGGCTCGTTTGCTCTTGTCTACAGGGAGTGAAGTTTTGACAGCGGCTTCTGGAGGCCAGCCAGGGTCCAGGAAACCGCAGTGCCCTGTCACTTCCATTCATCCAGTTAGTACCCCCAGCCCTCGCATACCGCATCCACCCAGTCCCAGGCACCGAGGGTCAGCAAAGAGTTTCAAATATCCCAAGGGATAGAGTGAACGGAGGAGGCCCAGGAGGATTCCCTGGTGGGATTTGGCCCCTTGACCTAGGCTCTACCTGAGGAAAAGAATGAGGACCACGAAGAGGGCTCTCCAGCCTGCAGCTGGAATGAAGCATCTGGAAACCACCTGTACCAGAGCCCTCCTGTGGGCCTAGGAGAGGCTGGGGATGAGTCCGGGCCAGAGATTGATGGGGAAGCAGAGAAGGACTGGATGGTCCAGTAAGGAAGAGAGAGGGCTGAGTGGGGACAGAACCCAGGCTTCCCAGCTCCCATGGCCTAAGATGTCCCCTTCATACGTCATCCCACACACAATGTTTAGACAAAGCAGCAGAGAAAAAACACAGACATCCTGGATCTCGTAGGGAGGAGGCCATGGCTGGGAACAGAAAGATGTCTGTTTATTCCTGGCAATCCAGTATTTGAGGGGCCCCACACCCACTTCTGCCCAGGCCCCAGGCTGAACTCTCCCAGAGCCTCTGACTTCTGCTCGACCAGATAGCGTGGGTCTGAGGGCCAGCTGCTGTTAGCCAGTCTCCGGCAGCCAGCTCCCTTGAGGATGGGTTTGAGGCTGGATGCTTTCCTCCTCCCACTTTTTGTCCCAACAGAAGTTCTGCTCCCCAGGTCCCCCCAACCACTGTGCAGGACTGGCAGAGCTAGACCCCTCGGCCCCCAGCCTTCAGCCCAGGTCTACCCCACCACCACCCCCGCCGAGGGCACAGAAGTCCCCTGGCTCAGTCTACCTGTGCTCTTGAGCACGGAAGTCTTTGTCCTCATGGCTCATCTCCAGCTTTCTCGCAGTTTCATCCTGCTCCCTCCCACTTCAGGCCTCAAGGGGGTGTAACTGGCTTCTCTCCAGCACCCCAAGACCTCACCTGATACAAGTGAAAATTGGAGCATCATGCCTCTTGTCTTGCTAGCCTTGAACTTGCCCTTCCTCTTCTGTACCTGGTTTCCCCAGTGTCTCTCTGGTGCAAAAGCACCCTTCCCTTCTTGCTTTTCGCGAGCTGTCTTTCTGCCTTTCTCTACAGAGTTCTTTCTTAGAGGATACAGGTGGCTGGAGGAAGGGACATGCAGAGAAGGGCAGAGATCCTAAGATGTTAATAGCAGCTGCTTTTCATTGTGTGTTGGTGTGCCTAGCGCTTCATCCTCATCACACATTATCTCGGTTAGTCTCACAATAGGTGAACACAATATATTCTACAGATGAGGAAACTAAGACAAAAGAGATTTAGTACTTTGCCCAAGTTCACACAAATTAAGAAAAAAAAAAAAAGGATCCCAGCCAGGATTCTGGGATTCAAACCCAGGCTTTCTGATGCCAACACTAGCTCATGCCTCTTAATCATCGTGGAGGTGGAAGGAAATGAATCATTTGTTGAGACCCCCACCCCCACCCCACATTAAGTGTCAGGCACTGTAATATATGCAGCCACACATGTTGCTCTGTGATATTCCTCACAACAGCCCAGAGAGGTGGTTTTACTTTGTTCCCATTTTAACAGATGGGAAAATTGAGGCCCCGGGGTAGCTTGCCCAGTGTCACACCCCAAGAGCCATTTTTACCTCATAGCCCAGAACTTGACTCAAAGTAGTTAAGAAAAGTGTAGGCTGACCCCAGGTTCTAGAAGGCAAGGCTGGCTTTTATAAGCTGAAAGGGATCGGATGAGAGCAAAGTTCCAAACACCCCTGCCACTGCCACCATCAGACATGGAGCTGGAAGTGCTGTCAGCTGGATGGCCACTCCAGGGGGTTAAAAATGTAAATGTATTGGGGCTCCTGGGTGGCTCGGTCGGTTAAGTGTCCAGCTCCAGTTCAGGTCATGATCTCACAGTTCGTGAGTTCGAACCCCACGTTGGGTTCTGTGCTGACAGCTCAGAGCCTGGAGCCTGCTTCGGATTCTGTGTCTCCCTCCCTCTCTGCCCCTCCCCCACTCACGCTCTTTCTCAAAAATAAATGTTTAAAAAATAAAATAAAAATGTAAATGTATTAGCTGGGGCAGGAAGTGGGGGATGAACAAAGCCATTTTTATTCATTAACTGGGATGCATTTCTCAGATTAGCTAGGCTAGCGGATGATGGCTCCAAGTTGGGTGACCTGAGGTAGAAGATGGCTGGCGGCTGGAGAGGGGGCACGCTGGCACAGGACAGGGAGAGGGCACTGGACTCAGAGGGGAAGGCCTCGCAGTCAGCCGCTCTGGGTGTGCCGGGTCCCACCCCCAGGGGCGGGGCCGGGCTGAGCCCCACCAGCCCCGGCTCCATCCCTCCAGAACCCAGGCAGGGGCAGAGCCCGGGCAGCAGAGAGCCCGGGGCCCTGCTGTCCCCGGGTTGTGGAGGCACCATGCCCTCACCGGCCGGGACACCAGACAGCCCCAGAAGCCCTGCGGGCCTGCCTGCAGCAGCTCCCTGACACTCTGAGGAAAGCCCAGACCGGGCCAGCAACACCTGTCCACAACAACCATGTGAGTAGCTGCTCCCCTCCCCTCCCCCTGCCCCCACCCAGCACCCAACCTCTTCTGGACACCTCAGCCCCCGATCCTCAGAGGCCATTGCCTTGGCCAAAGAGCCTCCAGGGGGTGCAGGTCATGGGGCCAGCACTCTGCTGGGAAGGTGGCCCTGGGGCTGTCCCTGCCTTTCTCGCTGCACTGGTGGAGGAGGGGTGGGGACTCACGCCAGGGGAGTCCTTGGGAGCTGGAGCTCCAGAGTCCAGGTTGGAAGGACCGGACCCTGAGGTCTCGTGGAGTTTCATAGAGTTGGTGGCGCGGGGACAAAGGGAACAGAAACCAAAGGGCCTGCTAGAGAGGGAAGGATGTCCTGGGTAGAGAAAAGGGGTAGGGGTGGGGGAGGTTGAGGAAGAGGAAACAGGCTGAGGGGAGGGGAAAGGGGCAGCAGCCTGGTGGGGCTTGGCAGGCCTAGGGGGACTGGGAAGAGGAGTAAGGCAGCATCTCCTGAGCTCAGGGTGGTGGTGGTGCCCTCGGTTCCTATGACCTGGGGGTGGGGGCAGCTGGGAATCCTTTCTGTGTTGACTTAATCCTAGCAACTGCAGCTGCTCCCCGGTTGACAGCAGCAGGAGCTCCCCCGGGGCCAGGACCCTTTTTCCTCCCCATGATGTGGCCCCAGCAGCCGGGGTGTCGGAGGGGGGCCGAGAACACAGAGCCAAGAAAGGGAAGGAGAAGGACAGATCAGAGTCACAGAACGGCCAGGCCCTGCCCCGCGGCTCCCCCTGCCCCTCCTCTGGGCTCAGCTTCAGCTCCCCAAGGCGTGGCGGGGTGTCCTTGCTGCTGGCATCTTCACTCTCCCTCCTCTCCTCCTCCAGTTCCAGGAAGGGCCCTGTTGCTAGTGTGGTGCGGATGAGTCAAGTTTATGGGCTGGAAGTCCTACCCGGAGGCTGCTCATTGAGCTGTAACCAGCTACAAAGATGGCCGAGGGGCAGGGCAGGCGATGCAAGGGACAGAGCACCCCGCTTACTGCTGCCACCCATGGCCCTGGCCTGTCACTAACGCCAGCGCTCAGCGAGCCCTGCCTTTGCCTCCGCCTCTGACTCACTCCTGCCCCCGCCCCGCAACCCTCAGCAACCCACCCTCTCCTAATACTCTGGTGCCAACCAGGCTGTGAGCATCTAGGGACAGGGACCCCTCTCCTTTATCTTAGCACCCACCCCTAGCACTGGCCCCAGCCCAGCCTGAAAGGGGCTCTCAACTGTTGGCCGGCCAGAAGACCACTACAAGCCAGCCAGACCTCCCTGTCGGCTAATTTAGAGGTCTTGCCTTGTGGATCCAGAGATGCTTCGGGGCTCTGGGGCTGGGTGGGTTGGCTTTTCAGTCTAACCGGAGGCATAGACACAGCTGCCCCGAGGGGGTCAGACGGAAAGTAGCCATGGCCAACACGGCAGGATGGGGAGCTGGTCAGCTCCAGCTGGTGCTACCCTGCAGGACATACTTGTTGCTGGACAGTTTTGAAGAGAAGCCAGAAGAATTTTTATGTAACTTTTTAATCAGCCACTGATGGGAAAAAAAAAAAAAAAAAAATGTGTATCAGCAAACAAGATAAGGCCCGCAGTCTGTGGGTGTGCAACCTCTGGTTGCATGTGCAGCGCCCCCTAATTTTGGCTGCCGTCTTCCATCCAGGCATGCTGGCGGCTGCTCCAGGCCTCCCCCGTCCCCAGGCCCAAGATGACACCCAACAGCACCAGGGAGGTGCCCAGCCCCATCCCCGTGGGGGCCTTGGGGCTCTCCCTGGCCCTGGCAAGCCTCATCGTCGCTGCTAACCTTCTCCTGGCCTTGGGCATCGCCAGGGACCGGCACCTGCGCAGCCCACCCTCTGGCTGCTTCTTCCTGAGCCTGCTGCTGGCCGGGCTGCTCACCGGGCTGGCGCTGCCCGCGCTGCCCGGCCTCTGGAGCCAGAGCCGCCGGGGCTACTGGTCGTGCCTCTTCCTCTACTTGGCGCCCAACTTCTCCTTCCTCTCCCTGCTCGCCAACCTCCTGCTGGTGCACGGCGAACGCTACATGGCGGTGCTGCGGCCCCTGCGGCCCCGCGGGAGCACACGGCTGGCCCTGCTCCTCACCTGGGCTGGCCCCCTGCTCTTTGCCAGCCTGCCTGCTCTGGGCTGGAACCACTGGGCCCCCGGCGCCAACTGCAGCTCCCAGGCTGTCTTCCCAGCCCCCTACCTCTACCTCGAAGTCTACGGGCTCCTGCTGCCTGCCGTGGGGGCTGCCGCCCTTCTCTGCGCCCGCGTGTTGGCCACCGCCCACCGCCAGCTGCAGGACATCCGCCGCCTGGAGCGGGCAGTGTGCCGCGGCGCGCCCTCAGCCCTGGCCCGGGCCCTTACCTGGAGGCAGGCGAGGGCGCAGGCCGGGGCCACGCTGCTCTTCGGGCTGTGCTGGGGGCCCTACGTGGCCACCCTGCTCCTCTCGGTCCTGGCCTACGAGCAGCGCCCACCGCTGGGGCCCGGAACTCTGTTGTCCCTCATCTCGCTGGGCAGCGCCAGTGCGGCGGCCGTGCCCGTGGCCATGGGGCTGGGTGACCAGCGCTACACGGCCCCCTGGAGGGCGGCCGCCCAGAGGTGGTTTCGGGTGCTGCGGGGAAGAGCCTCCCAGGGCGGCCCCGGCCCCGGCACTGCCTACCACACCAGCAGCCAAAGCAGCGTGGACCTCGACTTGAACTAGGGGAAGGGCCTCCGCTCGCTCCTACGAGAAGCAGCCGTCCATCTCGGCCACCGCACCTAACTCCTCTCATCTCCTCTCTGTCCCCACACCTCTGGATCAGACACCTGCCCTGATCTGACCCCACCCTGACGGAATAAAGCTCCTTCCACCCGGTTTATGGTTATCTCATTCCACATCTCAGAAAAGGAGGCAGGTGGGACAGCAGCAGAAGAACTGAAGCCATTCGAGCATCGAGGGAGACGGCAACCGAGTCACCCGGAGGGGAGCACTCGCCACCGCCTGAGAGGCTGGGCTGAGACACCTCGGAATCTAGCAGATTGTACAGCGCATCTCACCCTGACAGGCCCCCGACTGGTTCCTCATTTCCAGGCGCCACAAAATCCACACACACACGCCATCTCTGGGAAGTATATTTTATTTACATTTTTAAAATCTGTAACTAATATCTCTTCCTCCTTTCCACCCCCCGAGACTTGGGAAGGGAAAGAACGGGGACCTCAGAGACCTACTCCCCACGTCCAAACACACACCCCCGTGGCTCACACCAGCAAATGAAAGTGAAAGAGAAAGAGGCCTGACCCCCCCCTGAAGGGTCCGCAGGTCTGGGCGAGGGTAGGGGGGCCAAGGGGTGGGTCTCTTAAGAGAGGGGACAGGGGGGCAAGTCAGTTTGAAGGGGTTGGAAAGTAGTCCGAGGCCCCCCCTCCTCTTCCCTCATACCCTACCACCTCTGCTGGTGGGGTTCTCCCTTCACCCCTCAACACCAGACACAGAGCAGAGGCTGCAGCCATTAGCGGTCAGGTCTCTGGACACAAAATACTTTTGCTTTGTGGTCTCCTGACGTAGTCACCACCAGGGAGGCATCTCTGTGGACAGAAAGCACAGGTCGATGGGACGGAATGACCTGGGGCCCAGCCCCAAGCCTGCTACCCAGAGGCCCTCGGCTGGTCTCCTCCAGTGCATCCTCAATTCTAGATCAGTAGTGCCTGGCGCTGGGCTGCTGGGCACACATCGACTGAATACACTTGGATCAGTAAGGGTCAGCCCCTTACTGTATCCAAGAATACACTTGGATCAGCCCTCAGTAAGGGGATCAGAAAAGAGCCGCAGCAGCGAGGGAGACGATCCCCGCCCCTCAGCCCTGGAACCGAGACGTGAGGCCCCGGGTACGTCACTGTCAACCCAAAGTGACAACTCCCTCAGGCTGCCCAGCACTTCTGCCTCACAAGCCACCACCAGGCCTTGGCTCCCAGCTTCCCTCAGGAATCCCCTCCCGCACCCCAAGGACCCTCTGGCCCCCCATGTGCTATTCCCACCTTCCGAGTACACAAGGAGACTCTAGCCCTTGCCCAATTCACTTACTTGCTGAGGGCAAAGTCCAGGATCTCGGCCGTGTGGCCCCGGTAGTCAGTAAGCAAGCGGCCGGTCCGAGCGTCCCAGAGGCGCACGATGCCATCCAGGCTGCAAGTGTAAACCACGGCGGTGCCTGCCTCCCACAGCAGTTGCACGATGCCCGACTACGCCAGGGTACGACAGAGACACAGCGGAAGTCAGGGGCGGGAAAGCTGACAGGCGTGTGCCCCCACCCGCCTCACGGAGGGAGGAGGGGAAGAAAGAGCCACAGCCATAGCTGCGGGTGGCCTGTACCTGGTGCTGACACTGGTGCCTGAGAGTCTGTGTAGACAAGTCATAGATGGCCAAGGTCCCGTCCAGGTAGCCAACAGCTGCAAGAGGCATCCTGGGCAGAGAAGAGAACCATGAAGGCTCGCAGAGGGACCTGGACTCGCGCACTCTTCACTCCTCCCCAGTTCCCCGGCCCAGGCACCTCTCGCCAAGCCCCCTTCTCCCCAGCTGCCTTTGGCTCCAGGCCGAGGCCTTTCTCTCACTCACACGCTGCAGAAGCCCAAGGACTCCACGGAATTGGACTCGCTCTCCTCCCCTTCTCCCACGCTGGGCTGGGAGGCCACGGTTTCAGGTCTGAAAACACCCACTACCTGTAAGTCACAGGAGAGAATCAGAGGATCAGAGGAAGGCTGACTGGAAGGCGGAAAGGCAACGGGAAAGGGGCCGAGAGAATAATCAGAGAGGAAGAGGAAGACACAGAAAGCAGAGCCTAACAGCCAGGCTCCAGGTCGCACTCACCTTGCCGGTAGTGGCACTGACCAGCTTGGCCTGGCAGTCCACAGAGCCAGTTAGGATCAGGCTGCCGTCCTGGTTGGTGGCGACACAGGTCAGAGGGCCCTGGTGACCCTCAGTCCCTAGGATGGAGCAAATGGCTAAGTCAGGCTTCCTCCCGGCCCCTGAGTCCTGCCCCAGGCCTTCTCCACAGAGGCCCGGTTAACCCTTCCCCTGCCTTGGATGCTTTTATTTACTTATTTATTTTAATATTTATTCATTTTTGAGAGCGACAGAGACAGCGCAAGTGGAAGGAGGGGCAGAGAGAGAGGGAGACACAGAATCCGAAGCAGGCTCCAGGCTCTGAGCTGTCTGCACAGAGCCCGACGTGCGGGTCGAACTCACAGACCGTGAGATCATGACCTGAGACAAAGCCGGACGCTTAACCGACTGAGCCACCCAGGTGCCCCTTGGATACCTTTTAATACATGGATTGGGCTTCCCTGCTTCAGGTCCCAGATCCTGATGGTGCCATCTTCATAGCCGACCACAGCTCTCTTCCCTGGAGGGCCACAGGCACAGACGGAGAGAGAAAGCACCCTCGGGCACACCCAGCAAGGGGGGGCGGGGAGATGAGAAAGTAAGGGAACAGATGCTGCCCCAGGGACTAGTGGAGAAAACCGAGTTCGGGGTAGGAAAAGGGAAGCGGTCCTGCTCTGGGGCCTGGGTCCCTGCTCCAGACAGCAGGCCTTGGAGTCTGCAGGCCATGGCTTGGGAAGGAGCCCAGGAAGGTGAGTAAACCTGGATCCCACCTCTCCGCACCCAAGACTCACCATCAGGGAGGACTCGGCCACAGGTAGCTGGGCAGTTGGGACCTTGGAAAGTCTTGCAGTCACCGTTTGGGACCTTCCACATCCAGGCGTTGCCATCAGCTGTGCCCGCCAGTAGGACAGGTGCCCGAGGGTGCCATTCCATCCACTGGACAGAGAGGAAATCACCCTGTCGCCCCATTCCACCCAGGAGCCTGTCCTATAAGCTCCACCCAAGCTGCCCCTGCTTCCAAGGTCAGCACGGACGGCACAGGGAACAGACACAGACGCCCTTGCTCAAGGCACCCTGGGAGCGCACTGGCTTATAGCTGGCTTGGTCTGGTAAAGGCCAGACCGGACCCCCAAGTTCTCACTCTCTACCCGAAGCCCCACGTAGCTGAACACCACTCTGATGATCTCACCTCCAGATCTCCTGCTTCAAAGGACCAGACCTCCTCCTTGGTGTCTACCTGCCACACTTTCAAGAGGCCACTCATGTCCCCTGTGGCCACTAGGGTAGAGTCGTGGCTGAAACCAGCACAAGTAACCGAGTCTTTATGGCCTGCAAGGGAAAGTAGGCAGAAAGAGAGGAAAACATCAGGATTCCCAGGTGTCTCGCCCCCAAAGGACCAGCTCGGTAGAAAAGAAGAGTGAGTCTCACCACCCCACCATAACGGGTGATCAAACTCACTGCCACTCCAGGAGTCGATACCCCCAGATCTCCTCAGGGGCGAACGCTGGCTTCCCACTCAACCATGCCTAGCCCGGCCTATGTCCTGCCCACACTGTCTACTCCACACCTCTGCCCAAAATACCCACTCCTCCTCCCTGCCTAACTATTCTCACACGAGGGCGCCTGGGTGGCTCAGTCGGCTGAGCGTCTGATTCTTGGTTTCAGCTCAGGTCATGATCTCACAGTTTCGTGGGTTCGAGCCCCGCGTCTGACTCTGCGCAGGCAGCACAGAGCCTGCTCAGGATTCTCTCTCTCTCCCTCTCTCTCTGTCCCTCCGCTGTGCACGCTGTCTCCGTCTCTCTCTCAAAATAAATACATAAACTTTAAAAAAGTTCTTAAATGAAACAGATAAAGAAATAAATATTCCCACACCAGTGCTACCTCCTCCCAGACCTTTCCCACCCTCCTCTGGCCAACAGTGGCTCCCTCCCCGGTGCCCAAGACAGACAAAGTTACTCTGCTTTGAGAGCCTCAGGCCCAGCACAGAGCTGGCACAAAGTGGGGCTCACTAAATGGCTACTGGGTGCACAACCACTGCAGGCTAGCCCCCTAAGACCGCTACAGGAACACGACCTCACCCGCGCCCCTCACCTGCACACTCAAAGAGAAGCTCCCCATCACTGAGCCTCCACACGAAAGCTTTGTCATCTTCACCCCCTGTCACCGCCAAGGTGTTGGTCTTGGGGTCCAGGCTCACGCAAAACACGGATGCTGTCCCAAGAGATATTCCGTAAATGGACAGGGCTCCCCGCTAAGGTTCTGTCCTTCAGAACCTTCAGGAAGCCCACCCCGTTCCACCCAAAGCAGCATGTATATCCTCCTGGAAATGAAGGGCGCATCCAAGTGCTTCGAAGTTTCAAACATCAGGTTGTTGGAGAAATCCCTCCGAAAGCTTGCCAAGCCCCAAGTCCCTCCCCAGGGCTGACCCCTTCACTACCCCAGACTCGTGCATAGACAAGAGGAGTGTACATGTGCAAGGCTTCCAGTTCTCCGCACGGGCTGCCACCAGGCTGAGCACAGAGTGGGACAGCACCGTGTGACTTACCTTATTAAGAGCTAATATTGGAAAAGATTATATAAAATGCGCTCAAAACGGTACTATCGTCCCTAATTTACAACAGGGTAATTTTCTGACAAGAAACTAAGACCCAGAGAGATTAATAAAGATCGTAAGTCAGTAAGCAGCCACAGGAGAATGGGAACCCAGGTGTCCCGGCTGGCTCAGGAGCCACGCTCTCTCCCATTCCATCACAGTGTGAGCTCCAGGCCCTTCTGTTTCCCCATCTCCACGTCCCTTCTAATGCTCCGTACACAGCAGGTGTCTGATGTTCAAATGCCCACCTGCACTGAGTTTCTGACGGATCTCCTCAGAGACCTACCTGAGTGCAATGCAAAGGTGACTTCGCTATCATCTGGGCCCTCCATGCTGCCGACCACCCCTTCCTGGGGTTCCAGAACCCAGCCCTCCTCGTTGCCCTCTTCCTCTTCTTCCTCTTCTTCAAAGTCCACATCTTCCATCTCTTGGGCCAGATCATCTGCTTCGGGGAGAGGGTTAAAAGATGGGGCTCGGCAGGCAGTAAGAAAGAGGGCAGGGGAGAGGTGTGGGGAGGCCTGACGCTGGCGTGCAGCAAGAGGGTCGGCTGAGGTCAGGCAGCCAGGGTGAAGCGGGGGCGAGAAGCGGCAGGGAGCAGGGGGCATCTGGGACGGAAGACAGGAGAGGTCTGAGGACCTGGGGTTGGCCAGAGACAGTGTAAGAAGGGAGGACCGAGGGGATGATGGGAAGGGGGTGTGTGAGGGGAAGGGCCAGAGGAGGCGTCAGGGGAACCCCCACCCCTGCCAGGCCTGAGAACTAAGTGTGGGGGTAGGGCAGGGGGGAAGGGCGAAGGAGGTCGGTAGGAATGACCGGTGGGGAGGGGAAGGGAGAGGGGGGAAGCAGGGGTCAGGGGCCAGGGGTGAGCGCCTCCTGCCCCACGGCCTGAGGAGCGGCAGTTCTCACCTGGGTCCGGCGGACCAGGATCCAGTTCTACCACCTCGATAATCTCCTCATCACCATGGAAGCTTAGGGTCTCCAGTGGAGGGGTGTCAGCAGCGGCCCCGCTCTCGGATTCGGACTCCATGCGGCGCAAGCGGCCGATCCACTTCTTTGGGCCCAAACGCCTCCCAGAGTCAGCTCTGCGCGACGACGCGGAACTCGAGCCCCTCCTCCCGGGAGGAAGTAGGAGTAAGCGACTCTCCGGCAGGAAGAGCGGCGGCCGTTAGGCCAATAGCGAAGGGGGCTGACTGGCTGACTCACCAATCACAGGGCAGAGTTGGGAGACGGGGACGGGGCGTGGCAGAGAGAATCCAAACTCCGCCCGGCCTGGCTCCGCCTCCAACAGGAGGGAAACAAGCGAGCGTGCGCGCCTCCGGGGTCTCCTGGGAAGAGTAGTTCTCCTGGGTCCCCTCGTGGGCTTCTGGGAGTTGTAGTTTCTGGTCTGTAGGCAGGACGGAAGGTGCGGGGGAGGCCCCTTACGCAAACTACAATTCCCGGCGGGGAGCGCGGTGAAGGGGGGTGGGATCTGAACATGGCGGCGGTGGTAGCTGCTACGGCGCTGAAGGGCCGGGGGGCGAGAAATGCCCGCGTCCTCCGGGGTAAGGAGAGGGACCCCGGGGAGGGCAGGACTGCAGGGGGTCCCCCTTTTTATACATCCCGACCAACGATAGCAGGAGGTCATGGCTGTCGGTTCCTGCCCGCACCCCTCTGCAGGATCATAAAGAGTCTGGGGGCTAAAAGATGCTCTCTAGAGGTCACCCAGTCCATCCCCCTGCCTTCAAGTTACACGACACCTCTAGGGTCATGCTGCGAGAGGGAGCTCCGAGGAAGCCTTTTAGACTCCCGCGCTCCAGGTGTTTCACACTCACCGCAGTGCAGAGGAAAGAGCCCTGGAATTCAGGAGGCTTGGGTTCTAGCCCCGGATAATTAGCAGTTTGACCTTGGGCGAAGCAGTTCATCTTTCGGGGCTTCGGTTTCCTCTTCTATAAAATGAGGGGATGGAGTAGACTACCTTTAAGCTCCCAGTGCTAACATTCTGCAGTTTGAAAACCTTTTTCTCGGATTTCCTTCATACGTCTTATGTGAGTCCCACTGCAGTCCTTCACATCCTGTCGTCTGAGCAGATGAAGAACAACGAAGCTCGTTCTCCTGGCACCAGGGTGATGAGCCTGCAGTGACGTGGAAGTGGCTTCCAAAGGTGCCACCTTGATGGCAATTTTCCCATTTCCCTTTGGATTCTCCCTGGCACTTGTTACTCCAAACTGCAGTCACTCCCCTTCCTCCCGCGGGCTTTCTTCTCATCCTCTCTTACTGACCTTTCTTCCTTCCATCCACAGGGATCCTCTCAGGAGCCACAGCTAACAAGGCCTCCCAGAACAGGACCCGGGCGCTGCAAAGCCACAGCTCCCCAGAGTGCAAGGAGGAGCCTGAGCCCTTATCCCCTGAGCTGGAATACATTCCCAGAAAGAGGGGCAAGAACCCCATGAAAGCTGTGGGACTAGCCTGGTGAGTTTCAGTTAACTCTTTGCCCACCAATGAGGAGTGGCACAGGGGAGGGAGGGACCCAGAAACTTCTCTTAAGTTTCAGGTGGTGAGTTGAATCCAAGGTTGTGGGGACAGAATTGCTTGGTGTGAGAACTGGAATCTCAGAGGAATGGGGCAGGGGAGTTGGGAAAGTATGTGGAATTGGAGAGACAGTGGGCTTTCTGTGTAGTAAGCTGAGCTAATCTGATGTGAATTTGGGCCCCTGGCCTCAGTCACGCTTTTGGGAGCTTGGGGTGAAACCCAGTTGAGATCTTTCATTGAGGTCGTGTGAGATTACATTAGGTGTATAAGTAGCATCTACAAGGTGTTCAATACATCATTATTTGGATCTGACTCTGGCCTTAATATGTGTTGTTGGTCAATATTAAAAAGAAAGGAGAGGGACATTAACATATTTTTCCGCACCTCAGGTGTGCTGGTACTTTACAGTGTAACGTTTTAGCTTTTCTGAGATAAATAGTACATCCCCTAAATACAAAAAACAAAAAGCATTACAAAAATTACGTCTCATTTCACAGGAGGGAACTGAGGCTCAGAGGTGGGATTCTCACCAGGTCTTGTGACTCCATGCCCTTTCCCCCACACCAAAGTGTCTCCCAAGTAGCAGTTACTGAGATTAAGAGGGGGAGCCTGGGAGGGGATGTGGGGCAGTTAAGGTAGAGGGAAACTTTGCCAACACTTGGAGAAGGAAAGAGGATGGGTTGTCTGGAGAACCTTGCAGAGTCAGTATGGCATGATTGCGGGACTCGTGTTGAGGAGTGTCAAGCTATAGGGGAGAGGAATGGAAAGGTGGACAGAGACCCAACCACACTGGGCTTTTGGTGCTGTGCCTGGGAGTTTGGATTTGGCCAGAAAGTGACGGAGCGCTGTTACAGAGTCTTAAGCAGTGCAGCAGCAGGCTCTGATTTGCTTGGGACCCTCCAGCAGCCAGTGCAGAGGCTGCATAGACACAAGAGGTATTGCAGTGTGCGTGTCATCGATGAAGCTGGAATGAGAGTCCCCCGGCTCCACTGGCTCAGGCCTGGCCCCTCCCCAAACCCCATGCACATCTCCCCACCCCTAGGGCCATCGGCTTCCCCTGTGGTGTCCTCCTCTTCATCCTCACCAAGCGGGAAGTGGACAAGGACCGTTTGAAGCAGATGAAGGCTCGGCAGAACATGCGGGCATCCAACACGGGCGAGTATGAGAGCCAGAGGTTCAGGGCCTCCTCCCAACATGCCCCGTCTCCTGAAGCCGGGTCGGGGGTGCAAGCCTGAGGAACACTGCAACCCTCCCCTAGACCGTATTGACTGTGGCCTCCAGAGCGCAAAGTCCTTTGGGTTTGGCCGTGATTCTGGTCCTTGCCTGTGAGGTCCACCAGAGGGCGCCTGATGCCCAGGCTGCTGCCAGCCCCTACCCCACCCCTCTGGAGAAGCCAGCCAAAGGCAAATAAAGTTATTAAGTGTTTTGAGCCGAAAGGAACCAGGACTGGGCTTGTGATTCCCTTGGGATGGGAGGGGCAGAGGGAGGGCTTGGTTACTCACATATGCTCCCTCTCACAGAAGCACTCAGTGTTCCCGCCTGGCTGGTTGAGGAAACCACAGAGACTTAAGTACAACAAGCCTAGGCTCAGGCCCTGGGGACCAGGCCCTCAGAGCTGTTGGCCCGGAGGGTGGAGTCCTACTGAGCCTCTAACAAAAAAAGAGAATCAAAAAGGGCATTCAAGGTGTGGGGGAAAAAACACGACTCCTCTTGGTCTAGTCCAAGTGACTCAGCCTCTCTGGGCCTCAGTTTCCTTGTTTGTGAGAGGGTTTGGACTAGTGGTTTCTAAGACGAGTTCTAAACTTGAACCTGTGGTGCATCTCCCCTCATCAGTGTGAAAATCACGTGTACACATACAGCTTTGTGAGTAAGAGAGTTCCTAGCTCTCGTGTGCTTTTGTGAAGGGTCCATGATGCAGAAAAGGTCACGTTACCACTCTCATTCAGAGAGAGACCATTCGTCCGCGCCAGACCCAGTATTGCTAAGGTTGAACCTTTACCGATCTACTGCGTCCGTCACCAGGAAGCACTGGGGCAAAATATGTTTTGTGATCTTAGGCAAGGTAGAGGAAACCAAGCCAAAATGCAGAGGTAGGAAGTGGACGGTTTGGACAGAGCCAGACCAGCCCTCCCAGAGTGGACACCTTAAAGAAACCAGAGCCAAGTAGGGTTTTAACTTCGAAACACAAAACTTTATTACGTTTCTACTTATGTCCTTTTGTGTGATATATTTAGGACCAAGTACTTAAGAGAAGTCCTAAGTATACCCTTGGGCTGATTTGGTTTCTACCCCCACTGACAGAAGGACTCTTGTCCTCCTTCCCCATTCCAGCTTGAGGCACTTGGTGTCACGAAGAAAGTGGCAGCTGGCTGGAGAGATGAGGCTCAAGTCTAAAATCCCCCAGCACAAGTTAAGAACAAACTGAGAGGGGAAGTCTCCTTTTGCTCAGGATCCTTCCCAGGTTAGCACAAGGAAAGAACACAGAAATTTCCATGGACACCACAGTAGGCTTTCATACCCCTCAGATCAGGGAGAGGACCCCAGAGCATTTTCCTGCCCCCAACCTGACCTTTCTACACCCTGGTACTTCCTGGCCCCACTTATAATCCTACAAACCACCCCATCTCCCAAGCTTTGCTCCTCACTTTCTTCTCTGAGCAGCTTGAGCACAGGAAGCAAGAGGTCTCTCTGACCAGAGATCTCAGAAGCCCCCAAGGAGGCCCCAGGGAGCTTTGGAGAATGGGGACCAGATGGCTGTGGACAGGCCTGCCCTCTCCACCACCACAAGCCATGAGGAAGCCCAGGGTAGACGCTGTTCTGTCTTGGCCGTCCTTGGCTTTGCTTACTCTCCTTGTCCTCCCCTATTCCAAATGAACAGTATGTACATGCCATCGAAAGAAGAGGGACTGAAGCAGGGGAGACCCATGGGCACAGATCTCTTCTACCTTTGTGAGCCGGAAGGCACCAAGGGTTGTCAGAGGAGTACAGGATAATGGCCAGTGAGTCCAGGAGGCTGGGGACAAAGCTCTCTGGCTTTGTTGGGGGTTGAGGGAGGAAACAGCTTCAGCTACCAAGCCCAGAAGCCTATGGCAGAGGTGGGAGAGGACACCTCATCACCCCGAAGTTACTTCTACTTCTCATATTCCCTTTTGGCTGTAGAATAGGCTTTTTCTGTCCTCCCTGCAACCCCAGCAGTCGAGAAGAATTTGGTGCCACGGAGTGGGTGGAAGGAGAAGGCACGTCTTCTGCCTGGTCCCTGCCAAGTCTACCAGAGGCAAGAGTTAGTCCCCGGTTCCTCCAGCCCCGCCAGGTCCCTGCACATCCACCACCACAGAGGCCACCCATCCCAGGACAGAAAGGAAACTGGGCACATTACTGGAGGGGAAGGAAGGGGGTCTGAGGTCCGGACTCCAGTCACAGGGCCCAGCCCTCTAGGGAAGGGAGAGCCCACAGTGGGCGCACAGTGGGGTGGAAGGTGCTCCTTAATTGCGGTCCCCCACCAGCTGCAGCACAAAGGTGAAAATGTAGATGATGTCAGTGTAGATCTGCAGGGCGCCAGTGATGTAGTCCTCCGGGCTGATGGTGTGCTTTCGGTTTCCCAGGACCAGCTGCGTGTCGTAAGCCAGGAACTGCAGGAACAGGGAAGGCTCGAGTGAGGACCCAGGGGCTCAGGGGCCAGAGCTCCTGTCTGGTTCTCGTTTCATAACCACATCTGTCCTAGGAGCCTCCGTGCCATGCAGTGTACTTAGGGACTCTTTAATGACCAGAACAACCCATGGCCTCTCCCCTCAAATGGTTCAGTCTAGGAAGGCAGAAAGACACGCCATCATCTATAATACAGCCTGCTGGGTGTTCACAGCAGGCGAATGAACGAGCGATGGCAGCAATGCCCAGGAAATCGGTCACCTCTTGACCGTGGAAAAGGAAAGGGCAGCTGTGGCCCCACTCCCTGGCTCCCAAGCAGCCTAACTCCTGCTCCACCTGTTCCTCTTCTCCAGCTCCCACTCCCCTTCCTAGAGACAGCAGGGCCTTACTCACCAAGGTGAAGCAAATGGCCCCCAGGGCAGCATAGACCATGTGGAGCCAGTAAATCTGGGGAGAGGGGACAAGGACAGTGTTAGAGATCTTAGTAAAGCACAGACCCAGGCAGTCCCTCAGTGCCATTTCCCCCAGAATTCTGGCATCTGAGTGGGGAGACCCAGGAAGGTAGCTCTGTGAAAGGACTACTTCTGCCTTCCACATCCTGAAAGAAATTAGGAATAGTAACATATTTGGGGTGCCTGGCTGGCTCATCTGGTAGAGCATGTGAGTGTTGACTTCAGGGTTGTGAGTTCGAGCCCCACATTGGGTATAGAGATTACTTAAAAAAAAGAACAGTAACATTTGGCAGAGAAAACAGAGGCCATCCTCCAGGGGTCATATAAAACCAATCTCCAAAGTTAGTTAGGTTACAGAAATGTCCACTGTACTTCTGGAAAAAAGCAGGTGGTTGAGCTATAGCTCTGGGAGGGGCAGGAGCCAGGCAGGTACAGCTTGAAGAGCCCTACACATAGTCAGCATTCAGTAGAGTGGTTCCTGCGGCCTGGTGTGGGAGGGAAACCCCACTACCACCCTGACGACTGTCAGAATCATGGACCCCCAGGGCAGCCTGCTCAACAGCCCTCCAGGTGCCTGTCCACAGAAGGGTAGGGCCAGCCATGGTCAAGTAGGCAGATGGCCCTCCTGATTGTACGCCTCCCTTCCCAGCACCACACTCCCCTCCTCGGGGGTCCCCTCCATCGAAGCCCATCTGCCATCTCCCTCCTCGAACCTGACTTCAGCTGCCAGACACATCTCACCCACTGTTTCCCATAGGAATTCTGTAATGTCATCCAGGGCTTCAGGTTCTACGGTGCCCAGGGCCTTCCATCTCCTAACAGAGACGACCCTAACCAAAGGATGGTGCTCCAGCATTGGTGCCTTTTCTAGCCAGCTGAGAGCTTCCAGAAGTCAGAGCCTGCCCGGATGCCTGGGGCGTGGGCGTGCTGCAACACTTCACACCGGAAGTCTCCTGTGAATGTTAGGTTTGCGGACTGCAGCTCTCCCAGGACACTCACATATTTGAAGGACAGCACAATGGCGGTGACAATCCCAGTCACCATCATCACAATTCCCAGGACACAGAAGAGGCCTGTGCACGAGGTGAAGTCCACCTGCCAGGAAGGGAGGAGGAAGCACCTGTCAGACAAGTGTCACAACTAGCAGCCCAGCTAGACTGCCCTGCCTCCCCCTCCAGGGAGTCCCAGTGCTGCTTCTTGGAAGGCCTGGGCGTAACCATGACGTTCTAAGGACAGACACAAGAAGCAGTTTTATAGCTGCAGACAGGAGGGGAAGGGGACTAGACTCTCCAAGGGAAATCCCTGGTGTAGAGGAGTCTGGGCCCTCACAGGCCTGCTCAACTGCCAAGCCTGGAGGGCCAGGTTTATAGAAGAAAGGAGGTGGGGTGGCCAGGGAAGGGCCCTCCATACCCTCACCTTGGTCTGGAAGCAGAAGATGGTGACCGAAATGGACACCACGGCAGTGATGATCATTGCAATGATGACGGCTTTGGTTTCATACACACTGCGGAGAAGGAGTTGAGAGAGGCCAAAGGGATAGATAAGTCATGTATGAATGACTTCAAAACAATCCCTTCTAGAAGGATCTTGCCCAGCATCCACCCATGCAGATGACTGCCAGCCCAGGGATGCCCCACTCCCACATAACAGACACTTCACAAGAGTGCAGTGGTTTGTCCTGGAATATACCTGGAAATGGTGCCCGTCATGAAGCCCATGGCAAGAGTCTGAGGGAAGGACAGAGACAAGAGTGAAACACATGAGAAAGGTGGCATGGAGGCATGGCCACAGTAGATTGCCAGAGCTGGGGGGGGGGGGGGGGGCGGGAAGGCAAATGTGACTGAGTAGGAAAGAGGCAGTGATGAGACCAATGCCATGGGTCAGGTTAGGGTCGGGGAGAGAGCCAGGGACATCTTCCACAGTGGTGTCCCCAGCCCCTTCCCTGGGACCAACTCTCTCTCTCTCACACCATCTCCACACCCTCCCTCAACCCTTCTAGACTTACAAAGAGGGTCAGCAGGATGATATTCCATGGGAAACGGCGTCTGAAAGGAAAGAGACCATGTGTGATTAAGCGACTTGGGTCTAGCCCGGTATCAGAGGCTCCTTTAGCAGAAGGAAGTTCTTGGCTCAGGTGCGTAGAGAATTAGGCCTTGACTTGGGGGTGGGGAGGCGGGCATGGCCTTTGGTAACTGCTGGGGGTTCTATGCAGGGACAACATGGGGCAGTGGGACCGACCTGGGCAATGGAGCCACAAACACCTGGGTCCAGTTGCAGTTCTTACAAGGACTGCGTGACCGTGAGAAAGTTACTCAACCTCTGAGCCTTGGGTTTTCCATATGTGTTAAATGGTTAAAACGTTAAATACCTTGCAGATGTACTGTAAAAATTACAGCCGCGTGGCTGAATAGATCCCACCCACCCAGGGGACTTTGTACGCACCTCAACTTCAACCGCACCCATGACCACGCAGCTGCTCTAGGGATCCCCTTGCTTCCCCAAACACTTGCCCCCACCTCGTGCCCCCCACCATCCCTTCTCATCGTCTTCCAGGACTCACCTGGGTCCCTGGCAGCACGCGAGGGTCAGATAGGTGCCCAGGAAGACAGCACTGGGGAGAGAGAGATGAGGAAATGGACAACAGGCCCAGCCTGCCCCTCAGCCCCATCTGGGCCCCGCCTGGTGGCACTCACCAGGCCGGCAGGCTGGGGGCCGTTGGGAAGTCTGAGGGGAAGCCGCCCAGGACAAGTACCCCCCCCAAGGACACCAAGAACCTCTGAGACGGGGGCTTGGCCAGGAAGGAGGCTGAAGGAGACCGTGGCAGACAGACTAGGAGAATCCGGGGACCATTTGGCAGTGTGCATGCAGCCACCAGCCCCCCACCCCCTGCTCCCAGGAGCTCTGGGGTGCTGTTACTCCTCACTTGGTGGCTCACATACCAAGAGTCTCACCCACCCTTGCCAGCAAAGCCGGCAGCCTGGAGGGCCCCTCAAAAAGCATTTTGATCGCTGACCTGAGAAAAGCTGGTCAGTTGTCTCCCGCTCATCTCCCTGCCCCACCCCCAACACACACACACACACACACACACACACACACACACACACACACACACAGCAGACAGGCGCAGAGACTCACTAGGACACATAGTAGACAAACAGGTTTCTCCTCACGAAATCGCCAACTGGTTTCCTGTGGAGCAGGGGAGGACAAGGGAGGGGAGTCACACACCTCACACTCCCTGCCCAGGCCCTCCCAGCAGCCTGCGTTCCCGCCGCCCGCCCTGGCCACCACATGCAAGCTCCCCTTCCAGTCCATCTGAGCACAGGGCCCGGCCCCACCCGCAGGGCCCCCGAGTCCTCAGACTCACACAAAGGTGAAGATAGCGATGATGGCCACCGTGATGAGCAGCTGGATGGAGATGATGCTGTAAACCTGGAACACAGGCCAGGGTGGGGGCAGCATGTGTCACCATCCCCCGTGTCCCCCCGGGAAGCAGCCAGTCCCCCCCAAGAGCCCCAAAGACCCTATACCCTGCCCACGTCTTTTACGGGGGGCGAGGGGGCCCCTTCTTAATGGTGAAGGATCTCCTTCTTACTTCATTTCCACTAGGGCCCTCCTCGGCTGCAGCCTGGCCCGAAGGCCCCCCACCCTTGAGGAGTCTGGCTCAGATACTAGATGCACCCTCAGAGCTGACCCCCACCTCCAGCTGCTCCCTGACATTTCCCCCACCCCCTGTCCAACACTTAGCCTCAGTTCCCCACTTACTCCCCCTGCCTCGCTGCACTACCGGGTGTGGCCTCCACACTTCTGGGAGTTCAGTGTGACGTCTGTCAGGTATCTACCTCCTCGGGTATCCACCTACTCAGAGCAGGGCACCGTGCAGATGTGAGATGGGGGAGGGATGGAGTATAAAAGAGTTTGATCATTCTGACTTCAAGTTGCTCACAGTCTAACAGGAGAAAGACGTTTGGGGAGGACAGAACACTTTGGCGAAGCCCGCCTAGATTTTCCCAGGTTGAATCTGTCCCCCACCACAAGGTCAAGGAAGAGAAGAGTGAAAGGCGGGGAACGTGGGTCAGCGGAGCTGGGGGCCCCTCTGAGGGCAGGGCAGGACTAAAGAGAATTCGGAAGGCAACAGCGTATCTGCATGGGAATGAGTGCCCCGGAACTAATAGTGCCTGGCCATCTCCACCCCCGGCCCCACCCCATTCCCACAGCCGACGTACAGTGGCCTCCCCGCCCATATCTCACCTTTCGGATGAAGGTGTGTCGGACTTTCCTGTCATCCCATTCTCCAGGCCCGAAGCTTTCACTCACTGCTCTCTCCTCCGCATCATAGCCCTGGCCTGGGCCTGGGAAGAGATCAAATATGACCAACTGGGGACCTGGGACATGTGGCCTCAATCCCAAAGCCTGCATGACATTATCTCAGAGTCTCAGGGATCTCCAGCCAAAAGACAAGGGTATAACTCAGGAACTCCTCACCCAAATCAGGTCCTCTGGATGCCCTCAGAGTAACCCAGGGATGGCCTGGGCACCATGCGGAGCCGAGCGTCCCTGTCACAAGGGGACTTTGGTGTAAGCCATTCCATCGGTGCGCATTCACTGATGGCTCCTGTATGGGGGTGCCCGGCCCACACCTGGGTGCTCTGGGGGATGAATACTCATGATCTTCAACTAGGGGTCACGATCTAGTGAGGAAGCCAGGCAGGGGCAGGGCTTGGGGCATCAGCCAGAGGAGCTGGCAGGGCCGGAGCAGGGGCGTCACGGATGGAAGGAGGAAGAGGAAGATAGAAACATAGCGTATGTGTGGAGGGTGGAGAACAGAGTGAGGAGCATAATCTGCATCCGGCAAACATCAGCACTCGGGGATGCCAGCGGCCTGCGTGCACAGGACAAAGCATGACTGTGACCGTGACTGATGTGCTAGTATTCCCAACAGACCACAGATGGCCAGCTGAGAGCTGGCCGTGCCCCAGAATTCCAGAGGCTACAGGGCTCAAAACATTCCTTCAATGCTTCCTTGGACACTGCTTTCAAAATCCGCATGTGAGCCATTCAGGAAAAATCCCTGCATTCTAATCTCTCATTTCTGACCAAACAGAACATTTACCTGCCATGACATTTATCAGACATCCAAATGACTTCTGGATGTCTGTAAGACTCAGATGTTACCTTAAAGGACGAGGACTTGTCAGCATCGAGAATATTTAAGGAAAAAAAAAAAAAAGTGCCTCAGGTACCAAAGGCAGTTACTAGAAGAGAGGAGTCCAGGGGGTGGCAACTGTCTAGCTAGGACACGGAAATGGCCTCCAGGAACCAGTTGCCTTACCCCACCACTTTCTCATCTGATATGGAAGTTCTGGTGTGTGTCTATGGACTCAGTCTCCTTGCTGAATAAAGGGGCTAGTAGGTGGCTCAGGGCCAGGTGCTAAGGGGATGGGGGGGGGTGGGGGCAGGTAACAAAGATCGTGAAACAGGAGAGATCTAAGGAGAAGATGAAAAAAGGGATGGGACAGGAAGCTGAGATGGAAGGAAAAGAGGTGGCCTCATGTGGTACAAGTGCTGCCTCGTCCCCCCCCCCCCGCCTCCAGCTGCCCCTCGGGGACTCACCACCGTAGTTCATGGGCATCGGGTGGATGGGGGGCATAGGCTGTGGATAGCCAGCAGGGTGACCGTAGCCAGGCTGTGGGTAGGCCGGGTAGGCCGGGTAGCCACCAGGCAGGACAGACGGCTGCCCGTAGCCCCCCTGGGGCGGAGGGCCAGGGTACAGAGGGTTGCGGTCCTCATACGGAGGGGGGGCACTGGGGCTGGACATGGCCGCTCAAGGGCTGAGGGCACCTGAAATGGAGATGAGAAAATCAGTCAGGAGTACCCGGACCCAGCTCACGGGGCCCCAGTCCAGGCTGCCTCTGTGGAGGGGGGACCCTCACATTTTCTCTCTTGATCGTGATCACAGTGTCATCCTCTGCCCACAGGCCATCCTCCCCATCCCCACCAGCTCAGCCCCTGTCCCTCTGCCTTCATGCCAGCTTTCTGTCTACGGCCCTCCCTCCTGTGCCGCTTCGTGCCCCCAGGAAAGCAGAAGGGGGGATTTGTGCAGGAGCCCAGAGCAGTCACTGGGCATCAGTGGTGTGAGAGACGAGGGACGGAAGCCCAGGAACTCCCCTGTGCTCATTTAAGAAAAGTTTCCAGTGACCACAGAAGAAGCTTGATGGCCCCAGCCAAGCCTGGGGGTGAGTCACGCGGCCAGCCAGGACCCATTGAAGGGGTCAGCCCAGCCCCCACAGCAGCTGGCAGAAGCCTCAGGCCTGAAAGGCAGAGCTGGGGAGGAGCCAGGGCTCTAAGTGGAGGGGGAGGACAAGCTAGCCCCAGGGCCGAGCCACCAGGCCCAAGCGGGAGGGCAGTGGGCCCGTGGCCAGTGGCTCCGTGGCCAGTGGCTGAGTCAGGGGACGCCTGAGAGGCCTGGGCGAGTAGCTGCCTGGGGCTGGCCACTCAGGGCTGGGGAGCTGCACAAAAAAGGTGAGGCCAGAGACAGGACTTTCTGGTTCCTTCAAATAACAGCTAAGGTGCATCTGATGGGTGTCGCAGCATATGGCTGCTACTGTTCTCTTCACAGCCTTGCCAGGTAGTAGATAGTGCGTACAGGGCCCCGAAACCCCCTGGGAGGGAGAGACCCATGTTTTGGGCTCTGGAGCCTCTGGTATCCCCGTGATTCCTGCCTGTTCCCCAGCAGGAGCTGTGGCTAAGTGGGGAGGAGAATGCACTGATGAGTCATGCCTCAAGACCCAGCAGGTGTCTTCTCTGTGGCAGGAAGAGTCCCACGGCCAGGGGAGGGCTGAGGAACGAGGAGGGAACCCCAAAAACACAGCTGAGAGGGACCTCCAGGTCTTATGGCCCCAAATGCTCCATTTAGAGAAGAGGAACAAGGCGCAGAACAGTGAAGCGACTCTTGACTCCCCAGGGCCACAGAACGAGCAGGTTAATGGTACAACCGGAACTGAGGCCTTCAGGGTCCTGGGTCTGCATCCTCTATATTAGGCTGTGTTCTTTCTGCCTCTTAGGCCAAATAAATGTCCTCCTGGCCTGGTGTTCCCCTCTGAGGTGGCAAAGATGGGGGCTTGGGAGAAGCTAAGAAGGGGGTCCCTGAAAAGCCTTGACAGGGCCATGACCTCCTCCCACAGCATCTCCCAAGGGGCAGACCTTTAGGACCCCCCAGGGAGGAAGCACCCCCGGATCCAGGCAGGCAGACGTGCTCAGAACCTCTGCTGGAAGGAAGAGAGAACCGGCTTCTCTTTTTAGGGCACCCCGCACAGTCCAGGGATCAGATAAAGAATTGTCTTATCTCTTCTCTCTTAGGAGAACTGGGATAATTCAGAGAGGAAGGTGGTGGGGAGGGGAGGGAGGAGGGATCGGATATCAGGCCAGGGCTCTAAATGGGTTACTTTGAGGAAAGCTGTTCTCCATCTTCCCAGAGTAGATGGGCCAGCACAACAAGAATGTGTCAGGTCAGAAATAAGAAAGACCTTTCTGACAGTGAGAGGGTGTGACAGCAAACCAAGGCTTCAAAAGCAGGGTCATGGCGAAGGTCCTGCACAGTGGAGCAGGGAGACCTGAGGAAATAAGGAGTGAAAGAGAACGAGAGAAGACCAAACACGGAGTGTTGTGAGCATAAGAAACAGATATTAACTGCTTTGGAAATGTCCCAGTCTTCCGTAAGGATAGGGTAATAAGTATAAATATGTGAATCTTAATAGATTTTGAAAAAGGAAGAAACACGAACTGGCTCTCCTTCCCTGAGGCAAAAGTCTCCTTCTCCCTACACCCCTCTGCCCGTCCCTCTCCAAGAATCCCCTTTTAACTCCACCAAGAGAATGGCATCCTGTCTATAGGAAGAGGTGCAAACAGGTCACTTTGGAATAGGGCTATATCTAAAACTTATTAAAAAAAGAAAGGGGTGCCTGGCAGGCTCAGTCAGTGGAGCATACAGCTCTTGATCTCAGGGTTGTAAGTTCAAGCCCCATGTTGGGTGTAGGGATTACATAAAAAAAAAACAAAATATTAAAAAAAAAAAAAAACACCTTACTATGGAGTAGGGCTATGTGTTATTATTACAGCCATCTCAGCCCGGGGTTCCTGTGATGCCCACCTATCTGGGTGATGGCACACAGATGAATAGGCTGAGCATGGCCCAAGAGGCACTGGCAGGAAAGGCCCTGTGGTTTGAAGCCCCAGCTGGGCCACCACAGGTGATGACACCATGACCTGGCCCTGTCTCCTGCTGGGGGTGCTCCTCTATAAAATGAGGTGTTATGGGTCAGATGATCTGTGAGCTCATTTCCTGCTCTAACAGATTGTGAACTATCTGAGGCACCCAGCGACATGGGGCTTGCCCTTTGCCTGGCCAGCAGTGGCCCCTCCCTCCTCCCTCTAAGCCAAGCTGGGCAAACAGGCTCCTTTCCAGACCACAGGGGCTGCGGCCCCAGGGTAAATCATGGAGAGGAAGGTCAGCCTCGGATTGGCCACCAGGTCTCCAGGGGCCTGGTCCAGCTCAGGAGGCCGCTGACTCACGGGGACTCCCTCTGCACGTTCTCACCCCTCCCTTTGACTCTTCTGAGGAATTCACCAGTAGACCCGCCTGCTGGAGACACAGCAGCTCACAGTCCAGTTCTCCAAGGGCTCAGCCACCAGCCCATGCTCACCAGAGATTGGCACTGACCATGTCACCTCACTATGACTCACTGTCTCCACCTGGAGAATGGGTTTAATACTCTTAACAATACCCTTCTCAGAGTTGTAAAAATATGCATAAAGCACTTAGAAGGGTACCTGGCCCCTGATGAAAACAGTAAATGCTGGCTTTTTATAGTTATTATTTTATTAGTCCTTACAGTAGTCCAACAGGGTGGATAATGTTATCCCTATTTACAGATGAAGAAATAGAGGCTTAGAAGAATTCACTTGCCCAAAGTTACTTAGCTAGGGTGTGATGAAGTCAACACCTGAGCGCCAAGACGGACTGCAGAGCCCCATGCTCTCATCTCTCATTTTGATGCCCCATCTATCTAAGCCTCTCGTCACCACTCACGGCTACCCGTTTAAGACCCTCTAATGACAACAGAAGGCTCACATAGCAAAGGACATGGAACCACTCAGGCCCCTCCGTAATTCCCCATCTCCTGGTTCCCAAACACCGCCAGGAGGTTAAGAGGGTATTCAGAGCTAGAGATTCTTAAATGACAGAGCTAAAAGCAAACTCTCTCATCTAAGGTGAGCCAGCCCACTCGCTTTACCAGCCAGACGGGGAAGTTGAGTGACCTCTCCATGGTCATGGTCATGTTGCCGGACCTGAGGCGGGGCCTACATCCCCGCTCTCTGATGTGCAGTCCTGGGCACAGGAGAAGGGGAGAGCATTCAGGCGAGTCAGAGGAGTGGCAGAACACAGCCACACCCACCTCTGAGCAGTGCCAGGCGGGCAGGAGCCTTGGCCCACAGCCGGGCCTGCCCCCTGACAGCTGCCCAGCCTGGTCACTCTGTGTCATGGAGACCTCGGAGAAGGATGAGGTTTGGGGCCCGCCTCTGCCTAGGCAGTAGGGAAAGGGGGAAGTGGTCAGTGTTCACTTTCAGAGCTGTGAGTAATGGTAGGCGCTGGAGAATGTGGAGTTGAAAGAGAAGGAGGGGAAAGAGGAGGGAGACGATCCAGAGATGGGGAGGATGACTGATGCCCAAAGACTAGAAACCAGGAGTCAGGTCATCTGGGTTCTGCCAGTAGCTAGTAGAGGAGCTCACAGTCTCCATGGGCTAAAAAGGGACCTTGAAGGGTCCCCACTGGAAGCATGAATTTTCCTAAAACACAGTAGGCATTCAGTTTCTCCTGAACACACTCCAACAACAGGGAGCAAGGCTGTGCCACTTGCAGGCAGCCTGAATCATTAGAACATTCTTCCTCACCATGCCTGTTATCAAGATGTTCTAACTGCCCCATCCTTGCCATGTTACAGATCTAAGTCTGCTCCCCCATCGTCAAGACCCCAATCCCCCACCAGAAGGAGCCAGAAGCTCTCCTTTCTCCTCCAGACCCAGCCGTCCCAGCAGCAGCAGTGGGCGGGCTCAAACACAGGACTTGTTGGCTGTCAAGGTTTTCAGGTACAGCCTTGGGGAAACAGCCCCTTCCCCCGGAGCCACCTCGGTGTGGCCACCACAGCTCTGGCCAGCTGAGGCCCAGGCTCAGGCTCCCCTGGGCGCACCTGAAGAGTTAAGGCTCTGGAATCTGCAGAGAGGAGGCCTGAGCTACCGGAGTCATAGCAAGCAAGCAAGCAAGCAAGCAAGCGGGTGTGTGTTGGAGGGAGGGGCGGAAAGGAGCAGCTGACTGGTCCAGGCAGCCTGCCCTCCTCGCTGCCAGGAACCGATGCCCAGAGTCAGAATGGAAAGAATAGCTCAGAGTGTGCATCTCAGGAAACCCCACCCAGCAGGCACAGGAACACAGCCCCTGGCCTCGTAGGACGGTCTCCTTCCCTCCCTTTTCCTCTACCTACCCCAACTCCTCCAGCTCTCCCCACCCCCACCCCCAGCCCAGAGCCACCAGGGCAGAGGACTAAAAAAGATACACCCAGGAGTGTCTGGGCAGTCACCAGGCCTGCTGCACACGGACCAAGAGGCCCAGAATCAACTTATCCTTCAGTCTGCCTGGCTTCTGGGAATAACAGGATGACTCTGAGGGGATCTAAAACCTGACGTAAGAGACGGAGTGGCCTTTAGAAATCATCCGGTTATCTAACAGACAAGGAAACCCCAATGCCAAGAAAGTTCCTGTCCCAGCCCACAAAAGGGCCTCTTGGTCATGGGTTTGGAACTTCCATCCCCAGCCCTGCCCAGTGAGGCAGGGCCAGAACAAGATACCCTTTCCCCCCTATCCTCGCCCCCCGCCCCCATCATGCCTTCCTGCTCAGAAGTAGATAAGACTGCCAACCCATGACTTCCGTCCCAGCCCCAGCCCCGAGCCAGGGTGGCCTCTCTCAGATCTGAGGCTAAGAGGGGTGAGGAAGATGCCCTGGAGAGCAGAAGTAACCCAGGCCCCACAGCTTCAGCCCCCCTCAGTGGGTGATAGAATTGTGCCAGCAGTGTGGGTGAGCTCAGCGACCCCAGCCACATCTATGGTCCCAAAGGCTGGGCCATGCAGATGAGGGAGGAGAATTCAGAGACACAGCCCCTATCCACCTCCTCCTTTGGTTTCCTCTCTGCCTCTCAGTTGGACTTCAAGACTAGGAGGGAGCAGAGGCAGGCAGAATTAACAACCCACCATGCAGAAAGGAACGAACCCTTCCCTGTGATAGGCAGGGAAGGAAGAGAACCGCTCACAGCAGTAAGTAATGTACCTGTCATTGGCTACTCAGGTACGTCTGAGCCTCACTGCGGCCCTCTGGGGTGCATGTTCTTACCCCCACTCTATAGATAAAACTGAAATTCAGACAAAAACAGATCTAGGGTCCCACAGCAGGCAAACAGCAGAGATGTGTTTGAACCCAGATTTGAGGTCTGATTTTACAGTTCATACCCTTTGCTTTGACACCTGCTTGGAACAGAAGCCCCTGAGGCACGCCCACCAGCCACCTTTGTGCCCAGGCCAGCACCTGGGGCGGGCTGAGGTAGCAAAGACCTTTTCCCTTGCACAAAGTCAGTCCAACGCCAGAGCTCTGGGTTAGAAGGCAGGAAGCAGAGTTCTCGTCCTGGTCTTAACCCCACTGTGAGTCAGGGTGGGCCACTCCACATCTCTGGACTCACTTTTCTCCTCCATAAAACAAGTACATGGAACCAAAAGATCAAGTCCATTCCGACTCCAAGAGCCTCTGCTTCTGAATGAGCAGTGGGTTTCAGGGCAGAATGACCCACAGGTTTCAGGGCAGAGTGACACATTTCCTAAGGAATCTACGCTGGGGTCACTACTGATGTAAAATGTCCGCAGAGGCAGAGGCACCTGACACATTCCGGGTTTGGGACTGGCCCTAATGCCCTTTCCTCCCAAACTGCCCCCATACTGCCCTCTGGACCCTGCAGCCAGCATTTCCTGGGTGCTCACTTACCCCAGAGTCTGCAAAGAAAGAACGTAACACCGTAGACAAGAAAGATTACCAGGCAGGAAGGCGAGAGACCCGGGCTCAAAAGTTCTAACCCTGCCACCAGGCAAATGCCCTCCCTCGGCTTCCTTTTGCCCCAAATCAGCCCCCATGGGGGCAAAGGGGAGGGACTCGTTACCCAGAACCATGGCATTGAAAGCCAAATTCATCCAGCCAGGCATTTCCCAGACTGCTCTAAAGAACACTACCCCGGGAGATGTTAACAAATGAGCTCTGAAACAGATAAGTCTGAAAAACAATCCATACCCCTTTTGGAAATTCCCAAGGCACAAGGGCATTTTTAGCCTCTGAGAAGCCCTGCCTTGAGCAAAAGCTGTTCAACTTTGTTTCACCCAGTTTTCCTCCAAACTTGCTCAAGCCTGAAACATTTTTATCAGAGCACACCTAATTAATATCCTGTGGGATCCTGACCAGGCCACCTTTGTTTTACAGATAGACCCAACCCTGAGAATGATTCATGTCCCAACTCCTCATATCTTAAAACCCCTGTCCTTCTACCCAGCCCTGAGAGCAGTCACATGAAGTACAGGCATGCCCCCTCACTCTGAGTCAGTTCACTGCCAGCCAGCGTCCACAGCAAGGGTCCTTCTCCTCTCTACCCCCCACCTCCCAGACAGCTGCTATTATATTCTCCATGGTGGAATTTACTGATCTACTGCCAAGGGCTGGGGGGACATCTTCAACTAGCATAGAACCAGGAGACTGGCATCGCCTACCATCCCCTTGCTGTCATGGGAAAAATACAAATCATTAAACACAAGAAGAAGGACTCATTCTTATCTTCCTCCCTGACTGGTGTATGGAGTACCCTCAGTACCAGCACTGTGGCCTGTAGACTTCTGAATATCATCTCTACTTCAAAACAAGACCCAAGTTTTGGCCCAGAATCTCAACTCTTAGGGCTGGAGGTCAAGGCCCTCCCCTGTACAGCAGTCCCAACAGAATGCTCAAGAAAGCCCACATCAGCATTAACCGTGTTGTTAGCGGAGACCTTCTTCCCAGAGCTATCTCGGCTTCCCCTCTCTGACCTTGCCCCTGCAGCCCTCCGAAGACACAAGTGTATGTCCCTTCTCTGGGGCCTCTGCGCTTTCTGAAGGACCCTAGGTGAGAAGTTTGGGGGGTGGATGGAAGTGCTCTGAGGTAGACAGCTTCCAGCTGAGGCCCCTGTTCCCATGGGAGGAGTCTGAGCTGAGGTGGCTATTACCCCAGCTCATGACATGAAGCTCTCCCCACACTTATGGTGTAACCCATCATTACATCTCTGACGTGCCCATTTTTACAAGCGAGGCCCTGAGGTCATGGCACCAGAAGACAGAAGAAGTCAATGCCCTTGACATTTGTGTGGTCCCACCACTTCTAAGTTACAAACTGGGTCCTCTGTTTGGGTCCCATGGCTAGAGAGGCAGGGACAGCAGGCAGGTGAGGAGAAAGTAAGGCTGCCCCTCGGCCCCCGACAAAGCAGCCCCAAGGCAGCACCTGGCTCCCCCTGCCACCACTGGCCAGGCCAAAGGCGCCAGCTTTGAAACCAAAGCTCACTGGTGAGATGAATATTTCAGAGCCCCAGAGAACTGGACACCTGAAGGACCTGCCATGACATCTGGCCCTGACCCTGGTTCCCTGACCCCCACTTAATCCCATGTCCACGTTCCTCAGGTAGAATGCCACCCCCTGGATACCACACCCAGGCCACAGTGGGGTGAGAGGGGATGGACACCCTGGAGGACAAGCTGATGCAGGACCCACAGATCAGGGCCAAGCCTCCCAGAGCCTTCCCCTGCTGGCACTCCCACTGGCTCCTGGCTCCTTCCCCAGCTCCACTTGTTTTCCCCTTTCCCATGTTCCCGTTGGGTTTTTATGCTGACCCAAAGAGGCCATGAGGAGGACAGTACTTCCTTGTAGCTTTCTGAATCCAGCCTGGGCACAGTGGCTGGAAGCAGGCAGGCTGAGGCAAAGTCACGGTGACAGGGGTGGCACTTCCCCACGCCAAGCATAGAGGGCTGCTGACCCCTCCCCCCACTCACTCACAGACTCATTCACCTGTCTACACCAAGGCTGGCACCAGGCTCCTCGGCCGCTCCCCTCCCCCTCCCACCAGCCGAGGGACCTGACAGCCTCATCCCACGCGCCACTGGCCACTCTGGGGGCTCGTACGGGGGACACGCCCTGCGACGCACGCGCCAGAAAGAGGGGGACGCGACACCCACAGACCCTGGCCCGCTCGCTGGTGCCCACCACCCATTGCTCGGCTCCCAACGCCAAACAGGCGCCACCCGGCCTCCCGGGGAGCAGCGGGAAAGCGAAACTCCAAGGGCGAAGGCAACAGATTCCCATTCCGGCACCGCCTCCCCGGGCCGAGCACTCGGAAAAAGTTTGGGGCGTCGTCCCAGCTCTGGCTCCGTCCCCGCCGACATGGGGTCCCCAACTCCCGCCGGCCCCGGCTCCCTGGCTTGCCTGACCGCTCCGACGGTGCGCTCCCGGCCTCCCTCCCGGCGCGGCGAGTCCGGCTCCGAGCGCGCTGACCAGGCCTGGGCTGGGCTGGGGCTCCGCGCCCCGCCCCGTCGTCCCAACCCCGTGGGGCGGGGCCTCGGGGCGCCGCCAGGGGGCGCTGGGGTCCGCTCGGGGTCTCGCCCGCGTCCGCCAGCTGCGCGCGCGTGCGCGCGCGCGCGGCTGCCGAGGCCCCGACGTGATTCTAGTGTTCTCACATTTAAAGGCAGTACGTGATCACTGATGGAAACTGACAAAACACAAAAATAGAGGAGGAAAATCACGTCTTTCCACGCCTCCCGACTCCCTGCGGAAAGCGCTTGCGTTTGTGCTTCTTTGCCTTATACGTCCATGTGTTTCACTTGTCTTTCTGGAGTGGGGTCATATTATATGATGTTTTAAATATTGCTTTTATTTTACTTAACATTTTATCAAGAACATTTTTTCTTGACACTAGATAATTCTTCAAAAGCGTAATTTTAATGCCGCAAAGTATTCTATCACATAGCTGTGCTGATTTATTAAATCAGTTTCCTGCTGGAGGACATTTAAAACTGTTTCCCATTTTTCATTATTAGACATAAATCCCTGAACACCCTTGACAATTCTCTTCTTGTAAGCCGAACGCCCTTTGCAAGTTTAAAACTTCAAACGTCCAAATGTAGAGGGAACTGGGAATCTCTGACCCTGGGAACTGAGACATTCCCCGATTGAAGTTACTTCAACCAGGAAAGCAGGTGTTTGAAAGTCAGAAGGCCTGACTTGGGATGTAGGTTACTAGTATTAGTGTGCCTGTCGTGTCAACCCTCCCGGTCACTAATGCAAGGATGCCCTCCTCGTACCATTTCACAAACCAGGAAGTGAGTTCTGGCAAGTTTTGAAACATTGCCCGGGTTTGTATTGTTGCAAAGTCCATGTTTTTTCCATTACGCCAAAGCTGCTGGTAGAGGAACAGCTTTATTTCAGGTGCTTATCTAGTGCTAATAAGCTACAGATCAACGTACTGCTGAATGTCTTTTACAGCCCATGGGCGCTAACTTTCTGAATGGCGGGGGGTGAGGCAGGTAGACTTGACAAAACACAGCTAGAAATGAATGCAGGTAGACCACCAAGACCACCTGAAGCCCTCCTGATTCCACACGCATCACTAAGCAGTTTTCTTTACATGATTATCTCTGGTGGTCAGTCCAGCTCTGTCATAGAGCAGACTTAGGAAGGAGGGGCCCATGGACTTATCTGGAAGCTTATATGCGTACCAAACATAAGTGAAAACAGCATGCTTACTAGTAAGCATAGTAAGCAAAATTGCCACATAGATTATATGTTTCAAACCAATTAAAATACAGATGTTTTTAAAATTACCACCCCCCCCCCCCGCCCACACACACACATACTATGTATATTCGTATAGATACCATTTAAAAAGGAGTAACGGGGCGCCTGGGTGGCTCAGTTGGTTGGGCGGCCGACTTCGGCTCAGGTCATGATCTCTCACTCTGTGAGTTCGAGCCCCGCATCGGGCTCTGTGCTGACAGCTCAGAGCCTGGAACCTGTTTCGGATTCTGTCTCCCTCTCTCTCTCTCTCACCCTCCCCTGTTCATGCTCTGTCTCAAAAATAAATAAAATGTTAAATATATATATATATAAAAAAAGGAGTTACTTAGGGGGACTGGTGGACATTATGGCAGGCTAACTCCCCCAGCCAACCCAACTCCCAATGTAAATTCAGTTCTTAGGGGGCCACAGACCTCATTTTAAGAAGTCCCCTCCCAAAGCGTGAGCTCACCGGAGCAAGTCCCCTGATATCAGAATAGAGCCGTAGGTGAGATGCAAAGCCTTGCAGAATCTGGAAAGATCTCCAGACACCCCTTCATGTTCTCTACCCTTGGGCCCGTTCCCCAGAAAGTACCTCTCTACTTTCTGGGAACTGCTAGAACAGTCTCCAAGGAGATTTGTTTCCCAGCCAGCAGTCACATCTGCCCCATGGGCAAGTGGAATGTGGGGACACACACCACCAAGCCCCATGCAAGCCTTGCTGCTTGCTTTTTCCTGGGCCTATTTGCTGATCATGGAATCAAGATTATAATCCTAAAAGAATCTGAAACGAAGCATCTAGCCCAGGGCACACCAGAGGCATTCAGTACCCTTCTCTTGACCCCTTTTTATCCCTGGATAAAAGGGATAAACGTGTTATTCATAAGACTCTTAGCAGATCATTAATTAAGCCCCTATTGTCTGTCAAGCAGACAGCAATTTCTGGTTCTGGAGGTGACAAAACTGAAGGACATAGCCCCTGTCCTCAAGAAACTCACAGTCTAGGGGAGATGGTTAAAGACCACCTAATTATAATTTTGACAGTTTGGCAAGTGCTGGGATGAAGAAATGCTTACTTGGGAACAGCATCTTATCTTAAGCAAGGGGTTTAGGGCCCCCTTGTCCCAGCAATCTAAGATTGGGCGGATAGAGTGGGGTAGGAGTGGCAAGAAGTTGGGCTGAGCTCGGAGACAGGGAGTCAGAATTGAGATTTTACCTCCAGGGCAATGGGAGGCATGTGACTATCAGCAGCCACCTAGAAGGAGGTTGGGAAGGTCGCGGGAGGCCCGCTGGCGCCCCTAGAGTGAAGTTGCTGGCTTCAGCAAATAAAGATGCAGGATGACCAGATTTATTTGAACTTCAGACATACAACAAATAATTTTTTCCCTAAGTATGTGTCATTGCCCCATATAATATTTGGAAATACACTAAAAACTATTCCTTGCTTATCTGAAGTCCAAATTTAACTGGGCGTCTTGTATCTTTCTGTCAGTCCTGCCCTGGGAGGAAAGTCAAGTCAAGTTCAGTCAAGTCAGAGGCAGCTGGAGGCAGCGTAGAGGGAATGAAAGGAATCAGGCTGCTGTTTGTTTTAGGGACGGGGTAGCCAAAGCTTAGTGATTGATGAGAGGAGAGGCAAAGGGAGGTCCGGGAGGAGTGGGCCCCTGGGTGGTGTCCCGGGAGCCCAGGTGGAACCAGAAGGGAGTAGGCAGGGAAAGTTCAGCTTTGCACCTAGCCCCAGGGCTCCAATCATCTGTCCTACAAATTCCTCCTGCAGTGTGCCTGATTACTTAGAGTTTATGCATTACTCCACCCAAGAAAGTTCCTTTCATTTATCACTTTCTCCAAAAAGCTGCCGGTCCCCCCCTTTTTTTTCCAGAGGACTCTGTGTTTACTGACTCAAGGCATTTAATGCAGCCTGGGGTAAATATGCCTCTTTCTCCCCACTGGAGGGCTAGGACAACGTCTCATTCATCCCTAGCTTCAGACAGCCCTGCCCCATCATCTGTTGAATTAAAGGGATTCTAACATTAAGAAATTAGAACTCTTTCCCCTAAAAATTAGTCTTATTATCCATAAACATTAGTCAGCACTTTCTTCTTCTTCTTTTTTTTTAAGTTTATTTATATATTTTGAGAGAGAGATTGAGAGAGTGTTCACAAGTGGGGGAGGGGCAGAGACAGGAAGAGACAGAATCCCAAGCAGGCTCTGCACCATCAGGGTAGAGCCCCATGCAGGGCTTGAATCCACAAACCGGTGAGATCATGGCCTGAGCTGATTGAGCCACTCAGGTGCCCCTAGTCAGCACTCTCATAAAGAAATTGGGAGTAGAAAGAAGGGTGGATGTGGATGTCCCAGAAACAAGAGGTTTGTCCTAGCCTTGCCCCTGAATGGCCGTCAGGCCTGGGGCCCATCTCTTTACTTATGAATGAGTCTAATCATATTGTTTTTTCCTACCTCCTGCACTTTTGAGGCCTCAGATGAAATCATCTACGTGAAAAGCATTGAAAATGGCGCGCACGTGGTACTGTTGCTAGTGATCTTAGCAGCTCAATAGAACTGGAGACAGGTTGGGTAAGAGCTCCTTCCCTGGATGCGTCACCTTGTGACAAAGGCTGGGCCACAGAACCCGCCTGGCATCCACTGTGCTGCGGCCAGGGCACCGGGCAATGCTTTCCAATCTTCCCTGACTATCAGAATCACCTAAGGGGCTTGTGAAAAATAGGTCAGTTCCCTTGGGGATACCTCTTCCTAGACTCAGAAATGTGAATCAGCATCTTAGCGGAGGCTGAAACGAAGGCCCCCTGGTGAATCCGAATATCAGCCAGCTTTGGTGCTAGACAGACCTGGGCTCTGTTCAAATCACTTTAGTGGCTGTGTGACATTGGGCGTATTACTTAACTTCTCTGAGCCTTGATATCCTTATCTCTAAAAAAGGGAGATTAGGGGTGCCTGGGCGGCTCAGTCGGTTAAGCATCCAACTTCGGCTCAGGTCATGATCTCAGGATTCATGAGTTTGAACCCTGTGTCGGGCTCTATGCTGACAGCTTGGAGCCTGGCGCCTGCTTTGAATTCTGTGTCTCCCTCTCTTTCTGCCCCTCCCCCACTCATGCTCTGTCTCTGTCTCTCTCTCAAATATAAATAAACATTAAAAAAAATTTTTTAAGGGAGGTAACAATAGGGTATAAGGATTAAAAATGGCAGTCTTCAAATACTTGGAGCCTAGCAAACTCTGCGAATTGCTGTGGTCGGTTGAAAGAGAAGCCCAGTGACTCAGTCAGCGTGATTGCATTCAGGAAGACTTAACAGGACCTGATAGGTGAATTCGCCTTTGTGTAGCTCAATCCTGCCCTCACACCCTGCCCTCCACGGCTGCAGACCTTGATCTCCTCCGTCACCCTGACCCGCTGGGGGATTCCCAGCTTCTGCAGGTCTCTCGTGGGCAGAAAGGCCTTCCTCATATTTTACCTGCATTTGCCTTAAACAACTGCGCGTTCCAAAAAGCCAACAGCCATTTCCTCTTCTCTTATTCCCAGCCCAAGATGATAGCTGCCCTGGAACCTCTCGTTACCCGTAACTGCACCCCCTCTGTCATCTCAATTTCAAGTGCCCACGCCCTGACCATCATCTGTCTCTCCAGCTCAACAACCCCAACTGCAATTGTGACCACACCAGGACTGACAACTCATGCGTCTCCCATCCTCCTCCTGTCCCTCCCCGCTTCTCTCCCCATCTTAACCAGCTTCCATCCCTGATCCCTCGTGAGAATCACCGCACTGCTCTGCCCCTCTCTGCCTGGGGGAACTCAGCGGGCAGATGCTGCCCTGCACGCACACGGCTGAAAAGGAGAAGGAAGGTGCTGGCTGATCTCACAGAGTTCATGAAGACTTGGGTTTTTTTCTCATCATTCATCTTGACATCCCCACCCTAGATGATTCCTCCACACTTCCCTCAATCTCTTCAGCGCTCCAACACCTTCTCCAAAGCCTCACTCTCAGCCTTGGCCTTGCTTCCTATGTCCCTGAGGGAAGAAACACAGAGGACTGCCCCCTGTATCTCCACTTGGCTCTCCCAAACTTTAATGTGCAAATAAGTGATGTGGGGATCTTGTCTAAATGCAGATTCTGCTTCTCAGGGTGGGACCTGAGAATCTGCATTGCTAAGGAGCTCCAGGCAAGTCACTGCTGCCTGGTGGACCGCACTCTTCCAGACGAGGCCATAGGCATCCCAACCTTAATTTGGCCAATGTTTAACTCCTTTTTAAAAATTAATTAATTTTGAGAGAGAGAGAGAGAGAGAGAGAGCATAGGTGGAAAAGGGGCAGAGAGAGAGAGAGAGAGAGAGAGAGAGAGAGAGAATCCCAAGCAGGCTCCGCACTGCCAGCGTGGAGCCCAATTTGGGGCTCAAACTCATGAACCACAAGATCATGACCCAAGCCAAAGCTGGACATTTACCCGACTGAGCCACCCAGGTGCCCCTGGCCAACACTTAATTCCTAATCCCTGTCCCCATCCCTACCCAGTCTGATTGAGGATTCTAGCATCTTCCTTCACCTCCATCAAGGATGCAAGATACACAGGAGGGGCTGGAAGGAGAGATGTCAGAAGAACTCCAGCCTTGAGAGTGTTATTCATTAGAAATATGATTTAAGCCACATAAGTAGTTAAAAATTTTCCATTAGGCCCATTTAAAAAGTAAAAATAGGGGCACCTAGGTGACTCAGTCAGTTGGGCATCTGACTCTTGGTTTCAGCTCAGGTCGTGATTGGAAGTTCGAGCCCCACATCAGGCTCTGCACTGGCGGTATGGAGCCTGCTTAGGATTCTGTCTCTTTCCCCCTCTCTCTGCCTCTCCCCTGTTCACTCTCTCTCTCAAAATCAATAAATAAAATTTAAAAATAAAGTAAACAGTAAAAGTAAGCACGTGAAATGAATTTTAATTAATTATTTGTTTAACCCAACATATCCAAAAACACTATTCCAACATTTAACCAAGTATAAAAAATTAAATTGGCATGATTTTTTTCATGCTAGGACTTTGAAATCTCGTTTACATTTATAGCACATCTCAATATGGACGTTAAATTTTCATCAGAAATATTGACTCTTTATCTAGATGTTATAAAAAACGTGCAGTTGAAAAAGTATTGTTCCATACATATTTGAGTAACTGAAATAAGTGTTGATTTTTATATTGAAGTTTAAATGAATTGAAATAAGACAAAATTAAAATTCAATTTCTCAGTTGCACTAGACATAGTTCAAGTATTCAATAGCCACATGGGGCTGGTGGCTACCATATTGGCCAGCACAGATCTATAGCAGTTATGCTGGTCATCAACTGGAGGAAGAGTCGGGGCCAAGGTCTGTGCTGTAATTCATCGCAGACACCCCCCCCCCCCCGGCTTCTCCCCAGATGCCTTGCATAGGTCCTGAACTCGGCACTTTTTACTGAAATGAATTTATTTACTGAAAAAAAATTGACCTCTAGGAAGACAAGCTCAGTTCCAAACATGACCACTAGGGGGCAGGATCTGACTATCATTGTTTGGCAAGAATTTTTCTAGATAGGTGGAAGATCATCCAGTGCAGTGTCCTTTTATTGCTGATCATGACCCATTAGTGAATTCAATTAAGTGGGTCATACCGACAGTGAAAAAATAGACCAGAAAACAATGAGGATACAAGCACTATTATTACGTGTAACTTTGCTTTAGTTTTGTTGACTCGTCTAGTGTGTATGAGTCTCCATGAAAACTGTCCTTATTGTGAGTCATGGTCAAAAAAGGTTGAAGATCACCCTAATCTTTCTTACCTATGGATAAAGAAACCAAACCCACAAGTTGACCAGTGTTGAAGTTAGAAAACGGGGATAGGAGAGCGCCTTCTAGTATTTTCTCTTTCGTTTAGTGGCTCTAAATTCTCCATAATAAGAAGTCAATTTGAAAAGGAACTGAGCTCAGAGCAGTAGAACGCACACGCGGGCTCACGGTGGCGGTGGCGAGGAGCTGCAGAGTCAGGCCTGACGCCCGGTCCTGTTGTACTAACTCGTCAAGTGCTTCTGGGGGGGCTGAGGGGTGAACCATGCCCTCAGCCCTGCACTACGGGGCGGCTAGACGGGAGGGAAACCGTAAATACAGCTCCCGCCCTCTTGGAACCTCCAGTGGGGAAGACAGACAGGAGCAAGCTCTCTCACTGGGGAATATATCACGACAAACAGTAACACCTACGCCGAAGAGAAATGGGCGTGGTGCCCTAAGAGAGCAGTACATGGGACCTCGTGGCAACTAGAGAGGCCAAGGCAGCTGCCCGACAGGGTGGCTTTGAAGAATTGAAGAGTAGCCTGAGTCAGATGGGCAGTGTGTGTGTGTGTGTGTGTGTGTGTGTGCGCGCGCGCGCGCGCGGCGTACGGTGTGTGGTATGTGTATCTGTGTGTATGTATATGCTATGTGATGTGTGTGGGGTGTGTGGATGTGTGTGTGCGCACGTGTGTGGGGCGGTGGCAGGCATGCTGTGGTCATTCTCCACCGAAGGAACAAGCTGTGAGGAGGCGGTGGAGGCTACCCGGAAGCCGATAGTGCGGGGGAGTGGGGGGGTCCTCGGGGAACTTTGAGGTGAGGGTGAGCCCTGGGGCGTGGCCTAAGAGGAGACTGGGAAGTGGGCGGGGCCCAGATCTACAGGACCTCTTGGTCCCCCTTAAAGATTTTGAATTTTACTTCAAAGAGAAGTCACTGAATGGTTCCGAGCTGGGGAGAGGCATGATTTGGTTCGTATTTTAAGACCATGCCCTGGCTCCGAGAGGAGAATGGGCTGGGGGGGGGGGGGAGGGGGGGAGCGTGAGAGCAGGGAGGCTAGTTAGGAGCGGTTCTCCGCACGGGTCCAAGGCGGTGGTGGGCCTCCACCTCTGAAGAATCAGTGCATTTGCGTCACAGACCCCCCCAAACCCACATATCTTCTTGGGCCTCATTTGGCCAGCCGTCTCCCACGTGCCCCCCACATTCATCTCTACCCTGCTCCGCTGTGCGCAGAGCTGGCCTGTGCGGACACGTCGTCGGTGGGACTTCAGTTCTCCAGCTTCAGTTGGGTTTGGCCAATGGAGAGAGGGGAGGCAAGGAGTGAGCAAAGTCAGGGTATTTGTTCTCCTTCCCCCTCCTGAAGGGTCATCACAGACTGGCTCAGTCCTGAACCAAAGTTCCCAGTATCCCTCAACCCAAGGTCAGGTGCCCCTGTCCACACATCTCTGTTCCTCCAGGTTCCATACCTGCTCCATCCCCTCGCCTGTCGGGCCTAGAGGTGGTGCCAGGGCCTCACTGTCACTAGCCCTGGGGAGTTGCACTATCCCTTGTGTTTCCTACACCGCGCGCTTGGCCTTGTATGCCATTCACAAAGCTCTCCTCGAGTCGTTAGTTGGCGTGTTTCCTGGAAAACTCTGACCGAACCATCTTCTACCCCGGTGGGCAACACAGTGTCAGGGGGATGAGCCTGGGATTTGGGGTCACACAAAACTAGGACTGAATTCTGGCTCTGTCACTTACTAGCTCTGGGATGGGGTGCGTCACTTAGCCTACCCGAGCCTCAGTTTGTCCATCTCTAACGTGAGGACGTCATCGTCTGCCTTACACAATTGTTAGGACGATGAAATAACACACACAAGGCACAGCCCATGCCTAGTGCAGACTAGAGCATCGCTCACCCTAGTTCTGGTCTTCCTTTCCCTGCACCCGAGCCCGCACATATCACTCTGCACTGACTCCAGCACCATGCTAGGTGCTGGGATGAGGGAGGAGACAGGGGAGGCCATAGTCCTGGAAACCACATACAGTGGCTCTCCCAGTGGACCCCCCCCCCCACGACAGTTCAAGGTCAGAAATAGTGAGGGTTACGTTTCAAACTATTCATTTCCTTTTGAAAACTATGCAGCATGCATTTTACTAGAGTCTGGAGATAGAGTAATGACCAGTTGTGATCAGAAGGGGCTTCGGAAAGGAGGTTGCATTTACTTTCAGTTTTAAAGGAGCTGTATACGGGGCACCTGGGTGACTCAGTTAAGGATCAGACTTCAGCTCAGGTCATGACCTCGTAGTTCGTGAGTTCAAGCCCCGCATCAGGCTCAGTGCTGACAGCCCAGGGCCAGGAGCCTGCTTCGGATTCTGTGTCTCCCTCTCTCTGCCCGCCCCCCCCCCCCCCCCCCGCCAACTTGCGCTCTGTCTCTCTGTCTCTGTCTCTCTGTCTCTCTCTCAAAAATATAAAATAAAATAAAATAAAATAAAATAAAATAAAATAAAATAGCTGTACTCCCAGAGAAGACATATCAGTCTCCCTGGGGACTGCCCTCACACTCCTCCCTTCCTCCCTGTGGGAGAGCCTGCAGAACTCCCTGAACTGAGAATCGGCCTTAATTAATTACAGCTATTTCTGGGAGTGTATTAGATCGCCTAGGCTGTGCGGAGGCAGAAGTGTGCCTCAGAGGATTTCTCCAGGTGTGGTGGGGCAGATGTAGGGGGCAAAAACCCCAGGACAGTGACCAGGGCAGGCCGACTGGAGGGGTGGGGGGCACGTGGAAGGGAGCAGTGGGAGCATAAAATGCTGGAAAACTGGGTTGAGGCCATATTGCTAAGTCAAGCAATGTGAATTTAATGGTGTAGACACTGGCTTTGAGCAGGGGGTCAGACCTGATTGAGAGCTGGGCTTCCAAAGGCTTTGTCTGATAGTGCATGTAAGCCAGGGGGGGGGCTACAGGTGTCTGCGGTGGACTGGGTGTTAGGACCCCAGGGCCCAAATTTGGGTGATGGCAGTGGGGAATGGAGGGGGAAGGATCACACCCTTTGTTTGCATCCATTCATAAAATGTGTACTTGAGCACATATGAGGACCAGACATTGATGTTGCAAGAATGATACAAGATTCAATAACAAACATCATTGAAAGAACACCTCCGATGAGCCAGGCACCATGTACGTTCCCTGGGTAATCACAGTTAATCATCAGAATAGCTCCGTATGGATCCTCGGTCCCTTTTGCCACGAAATAGACTGAGGCCCCTCTACACCTGCTCTGCCACACCTGGAGATGACCGGAAAGAGGATGGGCATTTCGATTTGGAACTCGAGAGGGAAGCCAAGGTGTACTTTCCTCTTTGGGAGTCTGACTTTCCACGTCAGACTGAGGCAGGGAAAGAAAGCAGTGAACATGGCTCTGGAAATTTAAGGGCTACGTCATGAACTCTGGGGAACTGGACACGTGAGTGGCAGCAGCAGAACGGGATGCGTATGGGAGAACAGTCGGAAGAGACCATGACAGGAAGGCAAAGCAAAAAGAAGGCTCTGCCCAGAGGTTAGGTGACCAGGACTGAACAGTGACAAAGGGGGTTGACGTTGTAGGAGTCAAGAGCCAAATCAGGATGGACCGGTGGGGGCAGAAGCTCAGCTGAGTGGCCTGAGAATGAGTGGGGAGTGAGAAAGAAAGGCAGCAGGGCGCCTGGGTGGCTCAGTCGGTTAAGCGGCTGACTTCAGCTCAGGTCACGATCTCGCGGTCCATGAGTTCGAGCCCCGTGTCGGGCTCTGGGCTGATGGCTCAGAGCCTGCAGCCTGCTTCCGATTCTGTGTCTTCCTCTCTCTCTGCCCCTCCCCTGTTCATGCTCTGTGTCTCTCTGTCTCAAAAATAAATACAACGTTAAAAATTAAAAAAAAAAAAAAAAAGAGAAAGGCAGGAAGGAAGAGTGCTTTATTTTAATAAAACAATATAAAAAAATGTTTTAAGTAAACCCTATCCCCATCATGGGGCTTGAACTCATGACCCTGAGATCGGGAGTCGCGTGCTCTACTGACTGAGACAGCCAGGCACCCCTAAAATAATCTTTTTGGTTAAAATAATAATACAATCTCATTCTAGAAGGGCAGAAAATATGTTTAAAATATAAAAAAAGAAAACAAGGGGTACCCCATAAGTTCATCAGTCAACAGTCATCACTGGTAGCATCTTAGAGGTTTTTCTATGCATTTTTGTTTACAGAAATCGTATCAATTATATAAAATATATACACTTTGGCATCATGTTTCCCCCCTTTATATTGAAATGGAAATTCTACCCACAGTATTTGAGTGTTTGGGGCTGCAAGTATCTAAAAATAGAAACAGGGGCGCCTGGGTGGCGCAGTCGGTTAAGCGTCCGACTTCAGCCAGGTCACGATCTCGCGGTCCGTGAGTTCGAGCCCCGCGTCGGGCTCTGGGCTGATGGCTCGGAGCCTGGAGCCTGTTTCCGATTCTGTGTCTCCCTCTCTCTCTGCCCCTCCCCCGTTCATGCTCTGTCTCTCTCTGTCCCAAAAATAAATAAACGTTGAAAAAAAAATTTAAAAATAAATAAATAAATAAATAAATAATAAAAATAGAAACAAAAACAAAGGCTAAAAGTGGCTTAAACAATGAGGACAATTTTCTTTCACATAATGAGAAGTCCAAGGGCAAGGTAATCCAGACTGGTTAATACAGGGACTTGGTTATGTCTTCAAGGACACTGGTTCCATCCTCACTTGTGCTCTGCCATCTCCAGTGTATTGCAATACCCTCTTAGGCTCCTTCCTCAAAGTCCTAAAATTGGCAGCTGCCGTTCCAGGCATCACAGGCAGATGACAGCATCCTGGAGCCAAAGAAGCACACAGTCCTATTGTATCCCTTTTCAATCACAAGGAAAACCTTCCCTACAAGGCCTGCAGCCTATTTCCTGCCCCACCTCACAGCTTTGCAATGTGGAGCAATTGACTTGATCTCTCGGTGCCTCGATGTTCTTATCTGTGCAATGGGAATTATAGCTATTTGATTTATAGGGCTGTCGTGGGAGCTGAGAGTTTTCTGCATAAAGGCACTTAGAACAGTGCCTGGCATGTGATTTGTGCTATATAAATATTTGCTATTATTATCTAATGGCAAGAATTGCATCACATTCCTGGGTCTAACCAATTACATGGCGGGGCAGTGAGTGCACCAAGTGGCTTGGACCAATCAAGATCCACCCACTGGGGCTGTGAAGGGGCTCACTTGGAGGCTATGGCAGTTCATAAGAGAGCTAGCAAAATAGGGGTTAGCAAGGGAAATGGGGTAGGGGATGGAGAATGGGTATTAATCAACCAGCAGGATCTGCCACACATGTATTGATAAAAAAAAAAAAAAAACAGCACACATATGAATGGAAATTGCTTTCTAGAAAATTGTACCAATTAATAATCATCACAAGCAGCATATGAATACCCATCTTCCCATAGTCTGTAAAACCTTAGTCTTTATTTTATTAGTCTTATTCTTTTCCATTTGGATAGATGAAAATCATATCTCATTATTTAGCTGACATTTTCTGGATTTTTTTAATTTAAGAAATTTAATTTCACTATAGATGTTAAGAGTTTAAAATTTTTTCATGTATATTAGCCATTTATCCCTTTGTTAATTGGGCTCTTCAGGATTTCTAATTTATTAGAGTCCTTATATTTGAAACATCCTTATTTGGGCACCTGGGTGTCTCAGTCAGTTAAGCCTCTGACTTTTGGCTTTGGCTCTGGTCATGATCTCAGGGTTCATGGGATCAAGCCCTGTGTTGAGCTCCCTGCTGACAGTGTGGAGCCTGCTTGGGATTCTCTCTCTCTCTCTCTCTCTCTCTTTCTCTCTCTCTGCCCCTCTCCTGCTCATGTCCTCTCTCTCAAAAATAAATAAATAAACCTTAAAAAAAAATTAAAAAAAAATTTTTTTTCTTAACATTTATTTATTTTTGAGACACAGAGAGAGAGAAAGCATGAATGGGGGAGGGTCAGAGAGAGAGGGAGACACAGAATCTGAAACAGGCTCCAGGCTCTGAGCTGTCAGCACAGAGCCCGACGTGGGGTTCGAACTCATGGACCACAGATCATGACCTGAGCCGAAGTCAGACGCTTAACTGACTGAGCCACCCAGGCACCCCCCAAAAAAATATTTTTTAAAAAGGGTCTTTATTTATTTACTAAGTAGATTAACTCTGACAAATTTGGGGCAAATATTTTCTACGTTTTTTGTTTTTGGCTTTTTCTCTTGTTTGTGTGTATGTGCATGTTTTCTTTTAATATACAAAAGGTTTAAAAAATTTTAAGTAGCTGAAAGGGTAATTGTTTCCCTTGTTAGGTCTCTAGTTGCTTTTTCTCTGAGTTTAATGGTAATATATACCTATTAAAAAATTAGAAAAATGCTTCTATTGCTTTTAGCCCTAGAAAGTCTTCCACTATCCAGAGGTTGAACATGCATTTAATTTTCTTCTAATTTTGTATGTTTTATTTTAATGTTTATTTATTTTTGAGAGAGAGAGCACGAGAGCACTAGTGGGAGAGGGACAGAGAGAGAAGGAGACAGAAGATCTGAAGCAGGCTCTGTGCTGATGGCAGAGAGCCCAATGCGGGCTTGAACTCATGGACCATGAAATTATGACTTGAGCCAAAGGTGGCCGCTTAACTGACTGGACCACCCAGGCACCCCTAATTTTGTATGGTTTAATTTTATGTCCTTAACACTTTAATTCACTTGGAATTTATTTTGGTATACTCTGCCAGGCACAGGCCTAAAGTGCTCTTTTCCGAATAGCTAATCAGTTGTCCAAGCATCGTTTCCAGCACCATTAATAGCTAAACATTTTTGCTTCCCCTGTCTCCATCAGTGATTGTTGCAATAATGCTGCATAACAAGCAAATCTGAAACTGAGATGTATACAACAATAAGCATTATTCTCTCAGGCATCTGTGGGCAGGCTGAGTTTCAGCTGATCTAGGCTGAACTCTGCAGGGCTGGGCTGGCTTCTAAGCTGGAGTGGGGTCAAGTTGGCTTCATGTTTTTCATCCTCCTTAGACCAGCAAAGACCCGAGGGATGTTCTTACAGCAAAAGGCATGTATATGTATCCATATACAGAGACCGGGTTCAACCACAATTGCATGTTTAAGACCTCTGCTTATATCATGTCTGCTAACATTCCACTGACCAAAACAAATCACAAAACCAAGCCCAACATCAATGGCATGGGGGAGTCTATTTTGCCTTTATGGAAATGTGCATAGTCACATAACAAAGGATGTGTTTACGGGGAGAGATGAAGAATTTCAGAACCGAAGGAAAACAAAAAAAAGAAAGAAAGAATTGAGAACTGAAATACAATCTACCAAACCCATGGAGACTAACTTTCAGGAAAGTTGAGATAAAGGCAGAATAGAATCTAGAAAGGGACCCACAGTCAAGGGACGTTTGTAAGGCAGTGAGATACTCAACTTTGCTCATAGGGTGAGGAAAAGCAGCGGCCAGGAGGAGCACCAGTTGAAGATATGAACAAGGCTAATAGCATTTCCTCTAAAAATTCATATGGAAAAAGCAGAATTTGTAGATGGTGGGTGGGCACAGACCTTATCTCCTCTAAGGATATTGGCTGAAAGTAAAGGAAGTGGAGGTGTGCCTGAGATCTCCAATAGCAACTGGAGGTAATGAGAGGGCATCTCGGCAAAGTCAAAGCACTGTCAAGTATAGGTGTTAGGGGTCCCAGAGGGGTGTCGGGGGTCCCTGAATTGTAGAGGCTCTAATTCACATTGGATGGCCATCTTCTCCAGCTTTGTCCATGAGGTTTGAAAAGGTGAGTGACTGTGAGGTTGGTACAGGTAGGTCTCTGGAGATTGGTAGGCTAACGATGGAGGGACAAGGTGGGTGAGGAAGCTGACAGGTGGTGAGTGGTTCAAGGGACTGAATCCAAGTTCTCACTGGGAGGGAAGAAATGTGGGCAGGAGGGACTGAGGGGCTGGGAGAAAGCACATGGTTTTAGGGGTTAGAGATAAAGGAGTACAGGTCGTGGGGCTGAGGGGTCAGAGGGAAGGACACTGGAGTTGAAGTTTTCAGGGTAGAGAAGTTTGGAGGGTGTGACCACGTGAGTAGGCTACTGAATTGCACCGAAGGCCTTGGAGTTGAGGTCAGGAAGTGAGGCCAAGGCAGCGTTCAGTGTTACCTATGCAAAATGCAGATTCCTGGGCCCCGGCCAGACCTACCTAGTTGGAATCTTTGTGGGAGAGGCCCAGGATTCTGTATTTTAACAGGCTCCCCGAGTAGTTCTTAGATTCCCTAAAGTTTGAGAACTGCTGAGCTGCAAGTTTCAGTGAGCCATGATTGTTGCAATTCCCTGATGGCAGGAAGTAGACAGGAAAACCAAAACAGGTGTCTAACTCCTCAGAGTCTGGGCTGGGTCAGTGGTCGGACTGATGAGGAAGAGTGGAGAGAAGCTTTCAAATGAGGCAGGAGGGGCAATGATCTTGACCTGGAACGGCACATGACAAATGTGGGAGGCTGAAGGTTTCTCCTCCAGAAGGCAGGGCAGCAGGAGGGAGGAAGGGAATAGAAGAGAGGGGTCATGGTCCGTCAGGACAGGGCAGGCTGTGAGGAGGCAGATGTCAGAGGCATTGTTGCTATGCAAACCACGGTTGCAGGGTGTATGGCACACGCCTTGGAGGGAGGTCCACAATGGGAAGGTGAGCTCGGCGTGGGGGCAGCAGATGAGGGTACAGACTGATGTGAATGGGGCTGGGCTGCGTGGGGGCCAGATTATGCTAGCCACCACTGCTGCATCTGGCGAATTTTTCTACACTGAACTCACTGTTCCACCCTGGTCCAACAAGATGTCTCTTTTCTCTAATATTCAAACAGTTCTTCCATATCAGCTCCTTCATGATCGCTCATTGTCACTGGCATTGCCATCATCATCATCATCATCATCACCATCAATACCATGATCTCCTGAATGCCAGCCAAGCACCCGGCATTAAGCTTGAGCCATGATACGAGATGAAGGCAGGCTCTCAATCCTAATGGAAGGTCCCAGGCCAGTTGGGAAGACAGGATTCAGACACCCTGGACAGACGACCTGAGATGGCAAGTGGATAAGGGGCAGATTCCAGAACCCGTGGCCCACCCCAGGAACCTGGAAGGAGGCTTACTCTTTGGGAGTTGAGCTCTAAAACCATCACATCACAGGCCAGAATGGCACGGCTTCTGGCCACCTGACTCAGGTCATTAAGTGAGTCTCTCCTAGGAGAGTCACAGAAGCAAACCTTAGCCTTGCCAGCGCACCCCAGGCTGCTCAAGGGAGGAGGTCATGGGAAAAGAGGAGTTCCTCAGACTTGGCTCTTCTGCAGCCTGCCCTAATGGTATGAAACATGGGCAGTCACCAGGCTGGGTCTGACTCCCTGTTCACCAGCTTTCCTCCTGCGTAGGGCATGGCTTCTGCACAGCCGTCCTGCATGGACGGAACCTATGCTCAGAACTCCAGTCTTGCAACAGTCACGGCACTCAGTGGCAATAACCAAATTATCATTCATTCATTCTTTGTTTCTATCATTCGCTCACTCGTTCAACAGACACTGAACTGGACACCTGCTCTGAGCCAGGCATTGTGCACACCGCCGGGAATACAGTGGTGCAAAGACAGACAGATCCTTCCCTGACTTCATGGGCCTCACATTCCATGTAGCAGAAATGGAATGTAGCAGGGTGGCAGACAAGAATCACAAAATCATGTCATGTTGTGCAAAGTGTGACAAAGGAAGTGAGCAGAGCAGTATAATCGAGAGTGATGGGGTGGGCAACGAAGGCCTCTCAGAGGGTAACGTTTTTTCTTTAATTTGACATATAACCTAAATTTGGTAAATGCACGCATTTTTAGGGCACGGTCTGGTGAATTTTCACATTTGCATATGCAAGGATTTCTCAGTGTCTGTACTATTGACATTTGGGGCTGGATAAATCTTTGTTGTGGGAGCCGTCCTGTTCATCACAGGATGTTTCAGCAGTATCCCTGGCCCCTACTTACCAGATGGCGGTAGCACGCCTCCCTCTCCCTTTTGTGACAATCAGAAATGTCTCCAGACTTTGCTAAATGTCTTCCGGGAGGCAATTTCACCCCTATGGGGAGCTCCTGGTATAAGCCATGCAGTCACCAGTCAGCTCAAGATACAGGCTATTTCCATCCCATAGGGGTTGGCATTTGAGCTGCGACCCAATGGATGAGAAGCTGCTACCTATTCAAAGAACTGAGGGAAGAGTGTTCCAAGAGGGAGCATGAGCAAAGGCCCTGCGGTGAGGATGACCTTGCACATTTGAAGAACAGTGTGCCTGGTCTGTAGAAACAAGGGTAAGAATGACATCTGAGAAGGTGGAAGAGACAGGCTTGGTCCCATCAAGCAGGAGCCTTGGAGTTGGCCATTTCACTTGACCTTAGCCAAAAGGCCAAGAAGCGATGGAGTCAGCCATTTCAAAGAACATTTGTGTGAGGCACTTGGGTGGCTCAATCTGTTAAGCATCCAACTCTTATTTTGACTCAGGTCATGATCCCACAGTTGTGGGATTGAGCCCTCCATTCTGGGAGTGGAGCCCTCTGCCCCTCCCCCACTTGCTCGTGGTCTCTCTCTCTCTCTCTCTCTCTCTCTCTCTCTGTTTCTGTCTCCAAAAGAACATTTGTGAGTATTTGGTATGTGTCTGGTACCACCCCAGACACTGGAGATTCACATCAAAGATGAATAAATTAAACCTTAGTCCCTACTCTTCAGGAAGACAGTAAAGTCTTCAAGACTCTAGAGTCTGAGATAGACACGTACAAAAAAATATACAGCATGAGGTATTGCATTGAAAGATAGCATTATGTACAAGACCTAGTGGCACAAGGGGGGACATGCATAAGCCCATGCTGGAGTGGGAGGGTTCGAGAAGAGCTTTCTTTTTCTTTTTCTTTTTTTTTTAATGTATGCTTATTTTGAGAAAGAGCCAGCGCGTGTGCAAGCAGGGGAGGGGCAGAGAGAGAGAGAGAGGGAGACAAAGAATCCCAAGCAGGCTCCTTGCTGTCAGTACAGAGCCCGACTCAGGACTCGAACACACAAACCGTGAGATCATGACCTGCGTCGAAATCAAGAGTCAGACGCTCAACCAACCCAGCTACCCCCCAGGTGCCCTGAGAAAAGCTTTCTTGAAGAGAGCACATCTGATCTGAGTCTTTGGGGAACGAAGGATGAATGACACTCCAGGCAGAAGGCACAGCATGTACAAAGTCACAAGGGTGTGAAGCAATGTGATGGGTTCAGGGACACACAAGCAGTTGGGTATCATAAGGTATAAAGTGCAGGAGGGGGTAAATAATGAGGCATCAGTCTGGCTGGGACAGAAGATTCTCATGGGAGAGGAGATGAAACTAAAACAGATTCTGGGGTACCTGCCTGGCTCAGTCAGTGGAGCATGAGACGCTTGATCTTGGGGTCATACATTCGAGCTCCACGTTGTGTGCAGAGATTACTTAAAAAATAAAATCTTTAAAGCAGACTTGGAGCAGATGTTGGAAGTCTTCCAGAGCAGTCTAGGGAAGGAGAAGAGGGCTTCCTGAGCCTACGTGAGTCCCCTAAAACACCCACTCTCACCCCTTATCCCTACCCGTCCTGGCTTCATGTATTTCATAAAATGTATCTTGGGTGATTATCTGTCATCTTGTCAATGTGTGTGTGGCTGAAGATTTGGGACTCAATCATTCATGCCTGAGCCTGCATTTCCTGTTTCAGATGACAGAGACTGTGTTTTGATTTCTCAATGTAATGCCTGGCACAGCCTTACCAGAAAGGTGTGTTCATGATGGCTTTTGATGAGGTTTCATAATTCTTCCCTTTACGTGTAGAGACACAGATTTAGAGACACACAAAGTCCCTTGGCCTAGAAGGGCTTTCTGCAAAGTAGCCTGTCAGTCTTCTCTCCCCTCCGCCTCTAGCATGGCACTCATAGGTGGGAAGCTAACGGCAGGGGCTTAATTCCATTCTATCTGATATCTATATCTATATCTATATATCTATATCTATATCTATATCTGTATCTATATCTTTATCTATATCTATATCTATACACTTTTTTTTTTTTTTCCTGACAGCCCTTGGTGGCCAGGCATGGAGAAGGAGCTGAATTGCTGGGCAAGGGGACAGGGAGGGAGCAGGCCATAGGCTCTGTTGCATCTACATAAGAGATGCATCCACATAAGAGAAAGTCCATGTCTGGGGTTTCTGAATGAAACCAGGATTAGGCGTTAGGATTACACTCCAGTCTGGGGATAAATCAACCCATCTCTTGGCTTTTTTGAAGGGTGGGGATGAGGCCTCCAACTCATTGCTCGTATTGATCCTACACTTCCATGCTCTCCACACTGGGGCCCCAGCCTTTAGATCCAGCTGTCTAATCAGAGTCCATGAGAAGGAGAGTACATGGGCCAGTTTATCCAGCCTCTCAGGCCAGAGCACAGGCAGCAGGGAAGAAAACAGGAGCACTGCCTCCCCTGCTACCCTCCCCAACCATCTCCCAGCAGGACAGAGAGCTTACTGGACTGTTGACAGCATTTCCTTCCCTTGTTCTGGGCCAGGGCCAGGGCTGGAGCCAGAAGGTTTGCCCAAATTTGTAGGTGTCACCGCACCTGCCCTCTACTTCCCTCCCACCGACCTCAACAACTTCTGGAATCCATCAGGAAGGCAGCAATGCAGGGAGTGGGAGGCAGGGGGCAGGGGGAATGATGTGGAAATCCCACTGGGCTTGGGGGGCAGGATACCAGGGTCCTAGTCCTGTCTCTGCCACCTATTGTTGCATAATCCTGGTTGAGTCACACCCTCTGAGCCTCTGTGACCTTTTATCCTTCAGGGCATGGTTTACATGTCACCTGCTTAGGGAGGCCCTCTGCCATCTAAATTGGTCCTCTCTGTCCTTCATATCGTTGCCCCCTATGCTCACTCCCTTTCTAACAGCACACTTTGTAATCACACACAAGTATGTATGTATGTATGTATGTATGTATGTATGTATGTGTGTATATAAACATAAATAAATGCATGTGCAATTATATTTATTTGCTTATTTGGTTTGTTTCCTTGCCAGCAGATTCTAGGTTGTAGGCTCCGGGAATGTAGAGGCTGTGTGTCTTTGACCCTTGCACTCTCAGAGTCCAGCATAGTGCTTGGCACATAGGAGGCCAGAGAATGCTAATTTAATGAATGAATAAATGAATGCATGGCAGTTGGCCCAAGTGATCTTCCAGGTTCGCTGAAAAAGTTTGTCTAAGGTTTCCCGCCAAGAGGACCATTCCAGGGACTCTCCCAGAGTCCCCTGTTGGGGGAAGGTGGGAGGAAAGCCGGGCGGGGGTGGGGGGTGGGGGGACCTTCGAGCTTCGGTCCCCTCCTAGGCCACTGGAGATCTTGGACCCGGATTCGCGCAGGTCCGAAGCCCACACCGGCCCCGCCTCCCGGTCGGCCAGAGGGGGCGGGGCCAGGCCGCCACCAGCCGGGTGGCATTCGGGGCTTGCGCCCCACCGACGGTGGCGAGGGGGCGGGTTCGAACGCGAGTCGCCGGGCGGGGCGGGGCCAGAATGCCCCCCACGGCCCCCAGCCCGGCAGTGCAGGCGGCGGGGCCCCATCCCAGACTGGTTCCTGCCAAGGGGCCAGGGCAGAGCCGTCGCCTAGCAACGCCCCGCCCCGCCCGCCCCCGATCCGCCGCGGGCGCCTGCCCCCAGCATGGCCTGGCCAGGCTGGTCCGCGCCGTGGCTGTGGGTCGCCGGCTGCGGGCTGCTGCTCCTCGTTCTGGTCCTGCTCGCGAGCCCCCGCAGCTGCCGAGCGCGGCGGACCCTCCGCAGCCTGCTCATGGCGCGCAGCAAGCGGCTGCTCTTCCGAATCGGGTTAGTGTCGGGCTCCGGCGGGATGCGGGGCTTGGGAAGGCGGGCGCGGGGGGAAAGGGGACTGAGAGGCGGGGGCCGGGGGAAGGACTTGAGGGTTCGGGTGGGGAGGGGGCTGGGGGATCCAGAGCCAGAGAAGGGCGATCGAAGAGGCGGGCTAGAGAAACCACTGATTTAGGGGGACTGAGGAAGAGAAGGAGTTGAGGGGGGCTGGAAAAATGGGATGCGTTGGGGAAGGATTGGAGCGGCAGACTAGGATGGCCAGGGAAAGGCGGTATGAGAGGACAGCTGAAGAAAAGAGCCAGATGAGGGGCTGGCGACAAGGGAACTGGAAAAAGAGGGCAGGTGCAGAACAGAAGGAATGCCTCAGACCATCAGAGTGTCACTGGGAACGGCGGGCTCCTTCCATGTGTCCCTGTCCTTCTCCCCATCACCCAGCTCCCCACCACACAGTGTAAGCGCTTCTGTCTCAAGCTAGAGTCCCAGCTGTGTAGGGACTCTGTCTCTTTCCTTCTATTCCCGGACCCTGGCCCGTGTCCAAAGCCCCAGGCTGTGAAACCCGACTCTACTCACTCAGATCTGTCGAGGTTCACTGACCTCCAATGACTTTTTCCTGTCAGACCCCCTTTCCTGAGTCCTCACTCTTTCCTTCCCCCTACTTTTACCCTTTCCTGGGCCAGACCAGGGCGGTAACCAGCTCTGATCTGCCATGGAGACACTAAGAGCCTGGGAAAAAACCACAAGAAGCCTTCCTAGGGCCCCAAGAAGGCTTCTTAGGGCCCCTAATCCGTACCCACAGCCAGCAGGGCAAGGGGGCAGGACTTCAAGCTTGAGGGCAGCTCTGATGGGGACAGGAACTGTGGGAGCCCTGGCCACTGGCCAGGTTTGGGGGAGGGCCCAAGCCCGGGAATTTCCTGAGCTTCAGAGAGGACATTGTATGATTATCCCTCCTCCCCAGACCACCCCAGGTCTTCCAAAAAGCTTCAGCCCTAGGATTCTACTCAAACTCAGTCTAAGGAGTAGAGATCTAAAGGCCTGGTGGGGGGAAAACCAGAAAAACATGGGGGGAGAGAGAATCGTGGGTGCCTTTGGGGCATTCACATCTCTAATGGCCCAAACATTGGTCATATTCTTTTTTTTTTTTTTTCTTTTTAAAGCTATTTATTTATTTATTTATTTTTGAGTAATCTCTAAACCCAACATGGAGCTCGGGGCTCAAACTCACAGCCCCAAGATCAAGAGTCACATGCTCTAACACTGAGCCAGCCAGGCACCCAACATTGGTCACATTCTTGATCATGCTCCAACCGAGTCACCATTGCTCTGCAAATAGTGTTAAAATAATGAGCTTTACAAGCATTTAAATAATTTCATATCTGGGACCCACAAAATTTCTAGGAATTGTACAGCTCTATTTGGGGAAGGATTTTTAAAATTTACTTCTGGCTTTCAAAATCGGTAATGCTGAAGTCATACAAACAGCCTGAGGAAGTGGAAAATAGATGTTTCCACAAAGAACTGGAATCAGAAGTCCTGAAATAAGAATTCCCAAGATTGCTGTCCCAGAATCCTGAGGTCTTGGATATTCGTAGAACTTAGGACCTGGGAGTTTCCAAATCCCAAAACTTGGAATTCTCGGAGAACTTCTTTGGAATTCAGTATTCCTGTTGGGCTTTCCTGTGTCTGGATTTCACCATTGCCTTGGGATCACCTCCCAAAATTTGCAGAGCAGAAGGGCGTGCCTGGAATCGGAATTCCAGACCCTGCCCCTCCATGGTCTGGGAAACAATTAGTCCAGTCCCTTGGGGGAGAGGCCGCTTGCTGCTGGGAGGGACAGGGGGTGTTAGCAGGAAATGGTCTGGGGGAAATGGGCAGGTGTTGCTGCTGTGGGGTTGCCTCCAGGAAGGAGGGGGGGGGGGGGGGCGACGGGACAGGCCGTGATGGGAAGGGGCAGAGTTCACGGGCACACTCCACCCTAAATGTGTGGCTGAGAGGAACACAAATAGAAGGTTCCATTGGGGGCTGGAAAGCAGGTGATGGAAATACTAAGAGAAGAGTAATTATTATCATTAATAACAGTAATCACTGGTGTTTGACAATTTTATAAAGGGGTTTCCTCAAACATAACCACAGCTGCCTTGGGATGGGGATGACTGGGTACCGCGGAGGGTAGATCCAGGCTAACCTGAGATAGACACACACATTCGAGACTCTGCAGGGCATGGGAGACAGTGAAGCACATGATATGCGGGTTCAACAAATCTGCTTTTGAATCCTAGGTTTGTTGCTTAGTAACCATGGGGCCCTGGACAGATAGCTCAGCCTCTCTATGCCTCAGTTGTTGGCTTCTGTAAAATGCGCCTGGTGATAGTACCTACCTTGTGGGGATCCTTTGAGGATCAAGTGAAATTGTGCATATTAAGTGCAAAAGGTCTGGCTCATAGTAAGTGCTTGGGAAATGTTAGCATTCGCTCATTCTGTAGCATGGAGAATGGATGTGAAGGTGGCACCAGCTAGGATCTTTCTGGAGCTTTCTTCCTTACTTCTCCTGTTTTCCAAGCCTATCCTGTCCACCCACCCCTCAGGAAATCCCACATCCCTTTATTCATTCATTGAACTCCTAACTCTTCTGGGTTGGGATTGTGGGATCACAGATATGAACAGAGTCTGGTTGCTGCTTTGCAGGAATAAGGGAAAGGAACATGTGAAAGGGACCCAATCTGGGGCAGGAGACAGGGCATGACAAGTTCCCCAGGGAGTGGCAGGGTATGCCTACGGAGGCTGGGGTCAAGGGTGTGGGACTCTCCTATGTGTGCCACCTACTTCGTGCCTCAGTTTCCCTTTTGCCCCTTTGCCTTCTCAGTGGTAGTTGAGGGGGGTGTTGCAGAATGGGGCCCTGAGCAGAGCCTCAGGGGGCAGGGGTGAGTGGGGAGCAAGGCTGGGCTCATCCAGGGCTGGGAATGTCTCACAGAACTGAGAAAGTAGATGGTAGCCAGCCTTTGGGGATAGACAGTCCTAGGTGGCAAAGCCCTTCTACCCTCCCTGACCAAACCCCCTCTTCATTCCTAGGCATAGAGGGTCTTTCTTGACTCTCCCAACCTAAGTAAGACCAACTGGCCCTGGGACAAACCTTGCTTGCTCCACTTCTGCAAGAGGAACGCCCTCCTCTGGGGCCAGTAAGGTCCACTGACTTGATTTCAAGGAGTGGCAAGAATCCTGGGCTGATGATTCTTGAGTAAATGACCCACCTGCTTGTGACCTGAATGAAGGCTGGGGTAGAGGCAGTGGGCTGGGCCAGCCCCTGCATGAGGGGAGCAGAGGGTCCTTTTCCTTTCTGCAGGCCTTTGGGACCCTGGGGAGCTACAGCTCCAGCATCCACAGTGGCCTCTTTGCTGCAGGGTAGTTTCCAAAGCATGGCCCTGAGTGAGTGTTTCCTTCCCCAAGGCACAATGCCTCCAGAATGGAGTCCACACCCCTCACCCAGGCCTTTGGGACCCTGGTACACCCCCTCCACACCTGGCCCAGTGCCATCTTCCCCAAGCCCTGAGCTCTTTCTATACTTCTGTCTGGGCCTATCAGACCTTCCTTCCTCCCTACATCTCTACCTGTCGAGTTTTGTTGCATCCTCAAAGCTCACCTTCAAAATATACCCAGGGGTGCCTGGCTGGCTCAGTCAGTAGAGCATATGACTCTTGATCTTGGGGTCTTGAGTTGAAGCCCCATGTTGAGTGTAGAGTTTAGCTTAAAAAAAAAAAAAAAAAAAATATACCAAAACTCGAAAAACCTTTACCCCCTTTCCCTGTTTCCCCCCCGGGCCAACCCACAGTCTCTTCCCAGGCCTCCTCCATTGACTCCTTCCTTTGGCATCTGTACCCCCAAAGTATTCTCAGCACGGCAATTGGAACAAAACCGTTAAGATTTACGTTAGAAATGTGCCGCTTCTCTGCTCAGATCCCTCCAGAATGGCTTAAAGGCCCTCTGAGAGCAGCCCATCCCCCACCTCACCTGGTATGCTGTTCACCTTGCTCATTCTGCCCAGTCGGCCACTTCACTCTTCCCGGAACACTCCAAGACAGGGTTACCTCTGCGCCCTGCCACTGCTGTTCTCTCTCACTAGAACCTTCTTCCCCCTGATGGCCACATGGTTTGCTGCCCCACTCCCTTCAGCTCTCTGCCCAAACTTCACCTTACTGGGGAGTCCTGCCCTGACCATCCCCTGTAAAAATAGCAGCACTCACTCCCCTGTACTCTATCCCCTCTGCCCTGCTTTATTGTTCTCCATAGTACATATCACCATATGACATCCTATATATTGACATGTCTATTTGTTTATTGGTTTTCTCCCCCAACCAGAATATGAGCCACACAAGGGAAGAATCTCCTTTCACTCCTGTATCTCAGCTCCCAGAACAGTGCCTGGCACAGAGGTGGCCCTTGTTACAAGTTTTTGGAATGAATGAAAAGCTTGGCCCCGGTGCCATCTTTTCCATGAAGCCTGCCCTTGCTCCCCAGTCAAAATTCATCTCTGCCTCTGTCGTGACCCTTGGCACTGGCATCCCCCTTAAAGCTTTCATTACACACTCTTGCTTGTTCCTGCATTAGGTGTTCCCAGATCTGATTCCCGCACTGGACTCCAAGCCCAGGGAGCAGGACTGAATCAAGAGGGCCTGGCATTGGGATGAGGGAGAGCAGGGGAAAGCTGAAACAGACCAGAATCCAAATCACACAAAACCCAGGGTTCTTGGCAGGGATTATAGGCAGGGAGACATGGCCAAGAGGCCTCCAGCAATGGCTGTGCCTCTGGTCCTCCCTCAGAGCCCTCAGCAGTGACTTCTCCTCCCTCTGGGGGGTATGGATGGAGTCCTGAGAGGGCTGTGAAGGCTGCAGAAGCCCAACCCGGGACAGGCATAGAGACTGGAGATAGGCCCCGTGGTCTCCCAGGCAGGCTTGTTTTTTGTTTGTTTGTTTTTTTAAGTTTATGTATTTATTATTGAAAGAGAGAGTGCACAAGGTGGGGAAAGGCAGAGAGAGAGAGAGAGAGAGAGAGAGAGAGAGAGAGAGAATCCAAAGCAAGCTCCAGGCTCTGAGCTGTCAGCATAGAGCCCGATGCGGGGTTCGAACCCGTAAACTGTGAGATCACGACCTGAGCCGGTCAAATGCTTAACTGACTGAGCCACCCAGGCGCCCCAGGGCAGGCCTGTTTTGACCATGTGCAGGTACTGCCCCTCTCCTGGGCATGGAGAAGTCTCCCCCCCC
>NW_024412395.1:95450721-95454910 GCF_014898765.1 Herpailurus yagouaroundi
ACCAGGCATGCTGACAGCTTCAGGAAACTCACTCTCTAGGGCCATTTTAGCTATCTCATTAATTTCAGTTTCCTCAGTTTTGAGAAAGTGTAAAACATTGAGCCTCTTTCTGTTCCTAAGGGTCCTGGGAGCAGGCCTGTTCCAGCACAGCTCTGTGTCCTGGTCGCCTTCCAGGCCCCTCGGCCCTCAGACAGCGTTTCTGGGTTTGGTTTCATAAAGAGCGTCAGGTCAGACGCAAAGCCTGGGGCAAGCTGGGTCCTGGGGGATCAGAGGGCAGATGCCCAAAGGACCTCTTGACCAGAGGCCTCAGCCACCTGGGCTTGCCCATCGGGTCCCAGTAGAGTCTGGGGCCCGGGCTGGATGGGAGAGCTAAGGAGAGCCCTCAGGCCTCTCTCGCCCAGGATAGGGAGACTGCCTGAGGGAGGAGGGGAAGAAGAGCTCCATTGTGTGCTCTCCCTGGGTGTCTGGGGGGGGGGGGGGGGGGGGGGGGGGGGGGGGCCCCCGCCCAAGGGGTTGTGTCTCAGTCCCCAGCTGAGGCCCCATGGGGCCTCCCAAGGGGCTGGAAGTGCAGACTCAGAAGCCGGAGAAGCCACACTCTGTTCAGTGCGGCTGGGAGTGAAAGGTGTGCCAGTGACCCCTCACTGGGGTGGCTGTTGCTGTGTCCCAGCCCTGACTCCTCAGGGCAACTGCAGGGAATCACCGAGGCAGGCTGTCCCCCTCTCCCCTCTCCCCCTCCCCCCTCCCCCCTCCCCAATCTGCACAGCGTGGTTTTTCTAAGTCCCAGAGGACCAATTAAGGAACTTTCTTTTCTTTTTTAAAAAAAATTTTTTTTTACGTTTATTTATTTTTGAGACAGAGAGAGACAGAGCATGAATGGGGGAGGGGCAGAGAGAGAGGGAGACACAGAATCCGGAGCAGGCTCCAGGCTCCGAGCCATCAGCCCAGAGCCCGACGTGGGGCTCAAACTCACGGACCCCGTGAGATCATAACCTGAGCTGAAGTCGGATGCCCAACCGACTGAGCCACCGAGGCGCCCCAGGAACTTTCTTTTCTTTTTGGTGAGGTGACAGTGGGTAGTTCTGGGCCCCAGAACTGCTGGATGAGAATCTGGGTGGGGGTGGGGGTGCAGGCAGAAGAGGAAAAGGTAAGAATCTTCTGTTTAACCAGCAACCCCAGATCACTCTAATGCAGCTGACCAAGGCACGCATACATCGCAGCTTCCGACAATGCCTGGGAACCCCATGGCAGAGAGTTTGAATCCCACATCGGCCCTGGGGTGTCAACATCATCTTGTAAATCATGTGACCTTTCGGGGCTGAGCTGCTCTTTCAAGGAGGAGGAGCACCCGGTTTCACTGAGAAGGAAACTGAGGCTTGGGGAGTGAGTTCCTGCTTCTTGCCTCTGGCAACAAAAGAAAGGAAGCTGTAGGGGCCCATTATATGGGGCAGTGACTTCCGGCTAGGTGGGAGGGTAGGAGATAGGACTGGTTCTTCCCAGTAACTGCTTCACATTTCCTGCCCAGGGTCTGTTCTGCCTTCCCACTCTTCTGCATCTGGTGCATGATGCCACCCATGGAACCATCAACCCAGTCATATATCCAGGATTAGGAATCAGTCGAGATTTGAAAGGGGCCTTCAGGATTCTCCAGTTTAGGGTGTCTTACCCTGAGGCCTATGGGGTCTCGGACCCTCTGAATTCATGGGTAAAATGCCACACATGTAATAAGTTCGGCCCAAGTCTGAGTCTCAAAAAGGCTAAAACCAGGGATCCAAGAGGTTCCAGTGGCCAGATCCTGGGTTGTGTGTCTGGGTCACTGAAAGTGACCCTAAAGTAGCATTTTTGTCAGCAGAGGCCCTCAGAGGCGTTGGGTCTGCCCCCAAATAGTTCAGGCCTACTCATGTCATTCTTCCCCCTGATTTGGGTTTGGGGGGGTGCGGATTCTAGCGGTCAAGGGTGTGTACTCCAGGATCAGGCTGCCGGGGATGAATCTGTGCCCCACCGCTGGCCTTGGTGTGATCATGGGTGGCCCCCTCCCCACCTTTCCGGGCTTCAGTGTCCTTGTCTGTGAAATGGAAGATTGGTAGCAGCTGCCTCCAGGTCGCTTGGAGGCCGACTGGAGGCGATTGATGGGAGGCACCTCACTCAGCTTGGGCTGCCCTGAGGTGACGTTGGGGAAGAATGGACCAGTAAGCTCCAGAGCTCAAACACACAACGTTAAACTGACAGACACACTGTGGGGAAAACAGATGATCTGACAATAGTTAACCTGCCTGTGCAGACCCCCATCCAGTGCTTCCTCCAGCTCCTCCATTCAGGGGCCCTGGGTCCAGACCCCAGGGTCTGGGCAGCTGGGATTTTGTGCCTTGTGACACAGCCCACCCATGTCCTTGGGTCCAGTGATCTGCTTCTCAGAGCACCTTGCTTGGCCAGGTGTTTGGGTGCAGCAGGGGGAGGGGAGGACTTGAGAGGCAAGTGGGGGAGCGGGGGAGGGGCAGAGGTGGTTGAAACTTGGGCCCCACAAGCCCCCACTGGGCTTCACAGGGTCCACAGCTGGGCCTGGGGCCCACTGAGCTGAAGGAACACCTTCCGTTCCGGTCACTTTAACACCTGGATGTTTGCCCCCTCCCCCCCCCACCCCCCCACCCCACCCCAGCCTTTCCTGGGCACTCAGCCAGCATTTTCTGAGTGCCAGTTCTGTGCTCTACTAGTGCAGGGGGCCTCCCAGGGGGGTCCGGAGGAGACACGAGGAGCAGGCTGGGTCACCAGCCAAGTCTGCCTGCCCCATGCATGGCACTCACTGATTAGACACCGGATAGAAGTCGATAAGGTCCCTGCCACTGAGGGGCTCAGCTCCTGCCACCCCCAGGGGTGGGGGTGGGGTGATGGGGGGTGAAGCTGAATGTTCTAGATGGAGCAGAGGAAAGTGGCTTTCTGCTGGGGTAATCAGGGTGGGTTTGAGCAGAGTCCTGAAGGATACTTAGGATTCCAGTAAGAGGAGGAGGCCTGGAGGGTACTCGAGGCCAGAGACCTGCCGGAGCTTAGGCAGGATGGTAGCTTGAAAATTTAATGAGTTATTTCAGGCATTCAAAAGAAGATGGATAATATAACAACCTCCACCCCCACCGCCCAGCTTAAGGAACAAAATATTACTGACACTGTGAAGTCCCTGTGGCCACCCCCGCAGCCTACTTCCTTCCTGCCTCCGAAGGAAGCCTGCTAACCTGCACGTTGACCATACGCTCAGATGCCTTTATTCTCTGACTACATACATCTATCTGTATCCCCAAACAGTACAGATAATGGTGTGGTGTGCTTCGGCATTTTTAATAACTATTGTCAGATTGTCTGTTTTCCCTACAGTATGCCTGTTAGTTTAATGCTGTGTGTTTGAGCTTTGTGCACGTTGAGTGAGACCTGGTGCTCCGGATGATCGTGTGGTGACACTCTCCTGTCACCAGTGGGGAGCCAGCAAAGGCTTTTGAGCAGGAGCAGAACTCTTTCAAAGGTGGCGTTTTAGGAACTTACATTTTTCCAGTGGTTTACGGTTTGGTTCAGAGGCAGAGAGCTGAGGAAAGGAGGCTTTCGTACGGGCCTTGTGAAGAGCTTCTGGGGCCTGTTCCCTGGGGCAGCCCGTCTTGGGGTTGGGGGGAGCAAAACTGAGAGGGTTCTGTTTTGGTAGCATGTGGCAGGGACAGGGTGAAATGGTGGCCTAAGCTGTGCCACTGGGAGGATGACGGGGCCTTTCCCAGAGACAGAAGACATAGCGGGAGGGGCTGACGAGCATGGTTTCAGACCCCGGTGATGATGACACCCAGCCAGCACAGGAGGCAGATGAAGAAGAAGCCACAGCTCTGGGACTGGAGAGAGTCATGTGGGGGTCACTGTCAGGGGAAGAGCAGGCCTGAGGACAGGATCCTAGCAGTCACTAGGTCCTTGCCCCCACCCCAGGTCCTTCCCCTGCTCTGGACAGTGATCTAGACTCAGGCCCATAAGGGCCACCTTGTCCCTCTCCCCCACAGCCAAGCAGGGCACAGATCTCAGGCCTGGCGTCCGTTCCCAACTTTCTCCATCTCCCCACTCCTCCACCCTGCTCCCTTAAACGGCTCCCTCCAACACTGCAGGCCGGCAAGCTCCCAGAAAGGGAAGTCAGAGCATGTGCCTCCCCGCTTTAAGAACCACCAGCAATTGG
>NW_024412395.1:95455010-95500876 GCF_014898765.1 Herpailurus yagouaroundi
TTGGGATTCTGTCTCCCTCTCTCTCTGCCCCTCTCCCTCTCCCCACTCGCTGTCTCTCAAAATAAATAAATAAACATTAAAAAAATAAAAACCACCAGCAGTTTCCTGCCCCCTTCCACTGCCTGGCCCTGCCCACCCCTCTGACCCCTCCCCTGGCACTCTCCATCCCTCTGGCCCTGCCTACAGACTCCGAGACCTCCTGGCAACTCCCAGAACATGCCCCACTCCTGCTTGCTTCGGGGCCTTAGTGCTGCTGCATCGCCCAGACAGTCCACACTCCCTCTCTGATTTCCATTCCCAGCTCATTTGTGACCCTCAGAGAAGAGACAGGCCTTCCCTGAGCACCCTGTCTCCAGTAAGACGGGCTGCCCTCTTCCACCACCAGCTGCTTGCGATTGATTTGTTTCCTGGGTTGGTGTCAGTTGGCCACTCCCCTCTCTATGTTGGCAGGGCCCTGCCTTGCTCTCCGCTGTCTGCACCATGTCCAGCACGTGCAGGAAATAGTTGCTGAAAAGAGTAAATGAAAGAAAGCGGCCTTGTTCACGGCAGCCTCTCAGGGCACAGTCCCTCCCTTTGTGGATCTTGACCTTCGCTGGGAAATCAAGCACATATAATAAGCATCCAATAAGGAAGACAAGGGAACATTTATCAGGTCCCTCCCAAATGTGGACAACCACGTTCTAACAGCTGTGAGGGGTGCCCGGCTGAATTCGGGAAGGAAGCGACAGTTGCTGAGCCTTCCCCCCACCAGGCCCTCGACCGACTGTTAACATTCGTTATCTTGTCTCATGTCACTGGATTTTCACACAGCCCCGCGGAACTAAATAAGTCATGGTATCACCACTTTATAGATGAGGAGCCCAATCTAAGAGACCAATAACTTGCCCAAGGACACTGGGCTGAGGGAGCCAAACCATGACTGGAACCCAGGGCCCCCACGCTTTCCATAAGCCTAAGTAGGAAGAAATGAAGTCAGGAACAGGACTCCAAGCACAGATGCGAGGTGGTGTCGGGGCACAGAGGAAAGGGTGATTTTATTCCCTGATTTATTATTTTGTAAGTTTTCACTTTGAAATAATTTCAGACTTGCAAAAATAGCTCACGGGATTCCTATACACCTCTCACCCTGCTCCCCTGAATGTGACGTCTTCCATAACCACAGACAATGAGCAGAACCAAGAAATTGACACCCATAGAAACTCTTTAACTACCCTCCAGACCTTACTGAAATCTTTCCAGTTGTCTCACTGACATTCTTTTTCTATTTACGTTGTCCCAACCAATCCTCTCTCGTTGGGCACAGAGAATCAGCAGCCCCTGCCAGCTGGCTCCCTTCCTCCCTCTGGGGACTTTTACACTTCCGGTCTGTCCAGTTCTGGGTGAGCCTTCCCCACATTCTGACACAGCATGCTCCCTCACTTCTTGGAAACATTACCCTCCAGAGAGGCCTTCCCTTGATGTCATCATTCTCTGTTCTGTTGCCCGGTTTTATTTTGTCACTTTGACTTGACATGTCTTTATTCTCCTGTCTGTCCCACTAGAATATAAGCTGCTAGAGGGCGGTGACTCTGCCTTACTCACTGTGCGCCCAAAGCAGGCTAAGAGCAAAGGTCTCACTAACCATGGTTGAATGCACAGAAGTGTGAAGCGGCTGGAGCTGATTTGAAAGCACAACAGAGGGGGGCCTATGAAAACTGCACATCCAGACACAGAAAGCATGGCCAGACCCTCCCGTGGTGTATCCAGATCCCAACCTGCACACGTGTGTGGGTACCCAGAGCAGGGATCGCAATGATCAAACTCTGGCAAAATCGAGGAAACCTGCTTGGGTTTTTGAAACACGTGTATGCAAATCAGCCAGCTCTTCCCAAAGGGGGGCCTGAAGAGGGGCTGCCCCTGCCCCCACCACCCCAACAGAAACACAGCAAATCTCTGTAGAGATTTAGGGTGCATTATCGACCCCCCACCCTGTACCTCGACCTCTCTGTCCCAGGCTTAATCAGCCAGAATCTCTGCCCCTCTTCTGACTTGCTGTGCAACCCTGAACATTGGCACAGAGGCTTTTGGAAGCCCCCACCGCCCTCCCAGCACCTGACCACCCCAGCCTACTTCCATGTTCCCTTCAGAGAGGCCAGCATGTGGGACAGCTCCAGGTGGCTCGATCTGAGCCGGCTGGGCTGCTCACATTATTTGCAGGGCCTGATGTAAAATGGAATTTGGGGCCTTTTGTTCAAAGAGCAGGAAAAAGGTGCCATGATAGCTACTAAAATATAATAAGCTTTTCCTTTCTTCTACAATTTCTCTTTTGACCTGTCCTCATATTTTTAGTTTGCTACTTAATGTCATTCTAGGTAAAGAAAAATTAAAAATCTGAGTCGTTAACATGAATTTTGCCTTTTGCCTTAGTCTTAAATGACATTTAAGTCATATGAAATCACTGAAACTACGTAATTCACATTTCTTAGCGTGTACGCAGATAATGTGTTTTGTTCTTACCCGAGCAGTGGAAAATGCCACACAAAACGAAGTTACCTGTTTCCATCCCTTTTGACACACACGCATTCTGCCAGCTCTGTCGGCCTTCAGCTCACTCAGGAGCGAGGGAGGACAGAAAAGATGGGGCAGATAGGTTACCCTCTTTCCTTTTCCTTCTGTAGCATCTTTTACAGCGTAAGTGGTCGGATCATACGGGGTAATAACACGAGTGAGAAAGGATGGACAGGGCTTCTTGGTCATTGGCGTTTCTTAGAATGCCACTAACTTCCTTCTGCATTTAAAGCCAATTCTGGTTTGGGCCAGGGTGTGGCCTCCCAGGCCAGCCGGTGTGCCCCTTAGTCATAGGTGTGTACTCACCTTGTAACCACTTGGAGTCCGAATGCCCACCATGACGGATGCACCAGAAGCCCGGGCTGTGGGCACCGCGCACGCGGTGTGGGTGCGGGGCAGTCGGGACAGAGCGCACACGTGCTCTGTCATCTCCTCCACCCACCGCCTGTTCCCTTGTCAGGCTTCACTTGCAGGACACAAGTTCTAAGAAAAAAATCATGAAGAGCTTCAAGATGGTGACCACGGAGCGCTAAGCCGAGCGCAGGGGCCCTAGATGACCGCACAGGTCACACGCCCGTAAAGCTTGCCCTGCCTGCCCGTGTCCTGTGTTTGGAGGCCTCTGTCACTCACAAGTCCCCTCTGTTATTTGTGCTGACTTGTCACCTTTTCCTTTCTCTGTGCAGCGCGTGGGATGGCCTGAAATCGTGGCGGGAGGGGGGAGGGAGTGTGGTCAGACCGTCCAGCCTACCTCTCCCTGCTTCCTCCACCAGACAGCCAGACAGAACTTTCTATAGTTCCGCAAAAGAGAGCGCGCTGCTGTCTGCCGCCTCTGGGCCTGGCCTGTTGTTTCCTCTACCCCAGTGGCTCTCCAGGTTTGGTCCCTGGACCAGCAGCAACAAGCATCACCTGGAGCTCGTTAGAAATGCAAATTCCCAGGCCCCGCCCCAGACCTGCTGAGTCCCGAAGGCTGGGGATGGGGCAAAGAATCTGTTTTAACTCCCAGGCGTGATTGTGATGCACCACTGCTCTCCGGAAACACTTTTTACACCTCATTTCAGCTTCCTAACACGTCCACCCTTCTCGTGGAATAACCCCCTCCCCTCTGAGTCCCCTCTGAGTCCCCTCTGTGAATCCCTCAGCTCACATCTCCCCTGATGGGCCTGGGGCTCGGGGTGTGTCCATCACGGCAGTGTACTGAGCAGGGCAGACAGTAGGCACAAGATAATGGTAGCGGTGCGCTGACTTGGGGGGGGGCGTGGCCAAGGGAGTGGACACGTGGGACCTGGGCATCTCCGAGGGCCCCACGCCCACGTGCAGGGGCGGGGCTGAGCACAGACATCCCGCCCCGCAGGTACAGCCTGTACACCCGCACCTGGCTCGGGTACCTCTTCTACCGCCAGCAGCTGCGCAGGGCTCGGAATCGCTACCCCAAAGGCCACTCTAGAACCCAGCCCCGTCTCTTCAACGGTGAGCTCTGGCTGCCCCGGGGCCACCATCGCCCCAGGCTGTGCCCACCCACCCTCCCTACCTATGCCCCATCACACGCCCCTGGCTGCTGGGCTCCCTACGCGTCACCCTGTCCACAGCCCATCTCTGTCCCCCAGGAGTGAAGGTGCTTCCCATCCCCGTCCTCTCAGACAACTACAGCTACCTCATCATCGACACCCAGGCCCGGCTGGCTGTGGTTGTGGACCCCTCTGACCCTCAGGCTGTACAGGTGAGGGGAGGGGCGGTGGGGGGCAGGGGTACCTGGTGTCACTAGAGAGGGGCTGACTCTGATCCCTCTGCCAGTGGAATGTGTCCCCTTGCACATGCCCTCACACATAGACCCCCACAACCACAGCGGGGTTAAGGGCCAGTGTCCAGGGCATGGCTGGGATGGGGGGAGGACAGCCGTGGGGGATCTGAGCCACAGGGAGAGGGATGCTGACTCAGGACCATGGTCTGAGGTTTCTCCTGTCTCTCACTCTCTGTGGCCCCTTTCTGACCGTCTTTCTTCTCTCCTCATCTGTGTCTGTCAGTGTCTGGATCTCTCCATCTTTCCTTCCCATTTCTGATTTCGCTGTATGTGGCTATATCTGTGTGTTTACGCACCTCGGGTCTCCACCTCCCCACCCTCCCCCCATTGCCCTTGCTCAGTCTCAGCTTCCCCCCTCCCCCTAGCTCCATCCTCTAGCTCTCTCATCCTGTAGCTCCTCTCATCCTCTCATCCTCTAGCTCCATCACCTCCCTGTCCCTCATCCTCCCTGCTGCCCCCTCTGCAGCCAGCACCTGCACCCCTGTCCCTCTCTGCACACCACTCCTCAGTCTCAGTACCTCCTCTCTCTCCCCCAGGCTTCCATTGAAAAGGAGGGCGTTGATTTGGTTGCCATCCTCTGCACTCACAAGCACTGGTAAGGGACTGGGGTGGCATCTGGGTACGGATGACCTTCCCTGGCCGACCCTGGCCCCAGCGGGCTTGTTTGGGACTGGGCCTAGGGAGGACAGGCTGGTCTGGGGGGCCGGGAGTCAGGATGAGCGGGCACCCACCTTCTTCCTAAAGCCACCAGGGCATCAGCAGAGAAGGAGGGAAAGGGTGGATCTCCCACCCTGCACTTATCAGACTCCTAAAGCCCTAGAGGAGAGCAGGGCAGGCATTTATCTCTCATTCCGTGGGCATGTAGTAGATGCCTGCTGTGCTTGGGACGTGGGCAGACCTCGTGAGTTCTTTCCTCAAGCAGATTATAGTCCAGTGGGGGAGACAGCCCCACATGACAGTGTGCAATGATGACAAACATTTGGGTGGCACTTGGCACAAGGTGCAGGAGGTGGGGGGCACTTGGTGAAGTGTGACCAGGTCCACTTGGAGAGACTAGAGGCTGATGACCCTGGAGCTGAGAGAGGCCAGAAAGATCAGTTGGCATTGGCTGGGTGACAGAAGGGAGGGGTGGCAAGTCGCGGGGATGACCTTCTGAGCAGGGGAACAGCTTGAGCAAAGGCCTAGAGGTGTGGACAGCTTGGCTCACTTCAGAAGCCCGGGGATCAGTGCCCAAAGGCCTGGAGATCTGGAAAGAGGAAGGCAAGGAGGCCCAGTACCATTGCCCCTCAGAGTCCCTGCCTGTCTCTGCCATCCCACAGGGACCACAGTGGAGGGAACCGTGACCTCAGCCGGCGGCACCAGGACTGTCGGGTGTATGGGAGCCCTCAGGACGGCATCCCCTACCTCACCCAGTAAGTCCCTGACCCCAGGGTGGATGGTCCTTCCGTGGGCCCTTTCCCGCACCCCACCCTTCAGTCGAGGATCGCAGGACTGCCAGCAGTTGGGTCTTTGCTGATGCCCTTCCTGACCCTTAGAGGGCAGATCAGAGCCCATCTGAAGACTGGCACTACCCACCCCCCAACTCATCCAGCCATGGTCCCCAAAAGAGGAAGAGGCGAGGGTTTGGATCTGAAGCCCTGGGCATCGTGGGTGCCTTCCCTCTTTGGTGTGGAAGCTCCTTGGGCTTAGGGTGGGACAAGGAGCAGCACATCCCAAGCTCGAGTACCTTCTCTCCGCTATTGCCTTGCTTCTCAGTCCCCTGTGTCATCAAGATGTAGTTAGCGTGGGACGGCTCCAGATCCGGGCCCTGGCCACCCCTGGACACACGCAAGGCCATCTGGTCTACCTGCTGGATGGGGAGCCCTACAAGGGTCCCTCCTGCCTCTTCTCAGGGGACCTGCTCTTCCTCTCTGGCTGTGGTGAGTTCCCCCAAAAGGGAAGCAGGGGGAGGGGCCAGAAAGGAGGGGGAGAGGTCTGGACAGGGACCCAAGGACAGCCACAGTCCCATGCAGTGCATTAAAACTTTGGTTTTAGCACAGATATTGCCTTGACAGTTACTCCCATCTGTATTAGCCCCCCCCCCCCCCTTTTTTTTAATACCTTCACAACTTCCTACAGGGGATGGACAGAATGAGACAACACCGGTAACTGAGTACAGACCTCACAGGGTATTTGTTTCCACCATGGAGCCTAGTTCTCTGCTACAGTCACTGGAGAGACTGGATTACAAAAAGTGGAAAACCTCCAAATGAGAGGGTAAACCGTGGGTGGGGGAGGACCACAGTCCCAGGCTGCACGGAGTCTCAAAGGGCAGCACTGGCAAAGAAAAAAGTGCTCCGTGGAAAAGCGCAACCCCACACCAGCTGTGCTTGGGGCCCTTAGAACTCAGCCTGAAGGTTCTGTACCCCCTCCCCACCCACATGTCAGTATATGCAACAGAGGCTTCAAACAGGTCTGGTTGGGGAGTGAATATGTGGGCTCAGCATCCAGTGGGAAGGACGGCACGGAAGCCTGGGGGATTGGGTATGGCAGGGGCAAGGCTAGGGCTGCTGGCCAGTCCCAGCTCTGCAAGCTGGTCCCCACCCCTCTTACTTACGCCAAGCTGTGTTCTCCTTGTATCTTGTAACATACCCGCCGACCCTCACCAGGACGGACCTTCGAGGGCACTGCAGAGACCATGCTGAGCTCCCTGGACACGGTGCTGGGGCTGGGGGATGACACTCTGCTGTGGCCCGGTGAGGTGCCCCTCCACTCCTCCCTCACTCCCCTAGAGTCCCAGCCCACCCAGCTTCGGGCCCGGAGGTGACGCAACTCCACCTCTGATGGCTCCGGGGAGCCAATTCTAGCAGTCAGGGCAGAGCGCCCTTCATTTTGGAGCACTGGCTCTGAATGCCTCTGCTTCTCACACTAACTGCCCCTGACAGCCTCCTGGGAGCCCTGCCTCCTGGGAGCCCTGTAGGCCCTGGTGCATCTCAGAGACATGGCTGATATTTTATAGCTAGAGCCTAGAACAGAAAATAGCCTTTGCTTATCGGAGAAGTCAGTGAATCTACTCTGCACGCATCCAGATCTATACTCCCCGTGCATGTACGTTGAATGTCCATTTGTCCATCCATACAGACACTGCATGTCCCTACACACACACACACACACACACACACACACACACATCGGATATCCATAGTTTCTAAAACGCATCACTAACATGTCAATTAATCCTCAAACCATATATTTATCCATCCATTCATTTGACAAGTGCTTTATTGAACACCTAACATGTGCCAGGCTCTGTTCTAAGCACCGGGGACACATCTGTGTTCTAGTAGCATTATAGTTTGTTTTTTCCACTTGCCAAATGAGAAAATTGTGGCTCAGAGAGGTGCCACAATTTGGCTGAGGTTGCACAGCTGGGCAGGGGCAGAGTCAGGGCTAGGATGCAGGTCCCCCGGCTCCAGGTCTGGTGGTTTTCCCCCCTGAACTGCTTCTGCCCCTTCACTCATGGCTGACCTGTGCCCACATTCAGAGAAGCAGCTCTGTGTGGCTGGGGCTTTCCTGGAAGGGCCACGCCTCCCCCTGGTTGTCAGGTACCCAGAGGCCGGTGGGTAGGGAGGACATTCTCTGACCCCACCACCAATCTCTGTGTGTCCTGCTCTCTGCCCCCGTGGTGGTCCTCAGGTCACGAGTACGCGGAGGAGAACCTGGGCTTTGCGGGTGTGGTCGAGCCCGAGAACCTGGCCCGGGAGAGGAAGATGCAGTGGGTGCAGAGGCAGCGGATGGAGCGCAAGAGCACGGTGGGGGCTTGGGTCCAGGAGGGGCCCGAGGGCACTCCCCAGCAGGAGCCCCTCTCTGCTGAGCTGGGGCCTGCAGGCCCCTCCCCAGAGCTCTGACGGGGGAGGGGGGGAGCTCCGTTCACAGGCCTTCAAGCGAGGCCTCCTGGACCCTGAGACAGGGTAGGGGGTGGGGGAGGCTTCCTTGACTGGGTCTATTTTCCAGATTCTCTCCGCTCAACCTGGTGCCTCTCGTCCCACAGTGCCCATCCACCCTGGGAGAAGAGCGCTCCTACAACCCATTCCTGAGGACCCACTGCCTGGTGCTGCAGGAGGCCCTGGGGCCAGGCCCGGGCCCCACTGGGGACGACAGCTACTCCCGGGCCGAGCTCCTGGAGAAGCTCCGCCGGCTGAAGGACCTGCACAAGAGCAAGTGACAGCCCCCACCCCATCCCAGCCCGCCCCCCGCGGCGGGGAGGCCACCCGTCGCCCGCACCACACCATCCCTCTCATCGCTACCACCTGCCACCTCCACCGGCGCCCACGGCGGGCATCAGTCCCAGCACTGTCAGGGGAGGAGGGTCGAGGTGATGAGGACGTGAGACCGAGGAGGAGGAGGCTGGTGGAAGGCTTGGAGACCCCACTGGGTGAGGCTGAGTTATCCGGGGCGAGAGGAAAGGCGGAGCCTTGGGACATCTCCAGAGCCAGCTGGGAGGGCGCCTCCTCTCCTGCCCTGTTCCTGCCCGGGCAGTGAGGGGTCATCTTCCCCCTTCTCCCATCCAGGGTTGGGAAAGACGGTCCCCCAAAGTGGCCTGAGGTGTGGTGCCTTGGAAAAGCGGCCACTCAGAGGGGGAGCTGGGCTCTGGTGTCCTGAGACACTGGCTCTCCTCCCCAAGCCTCCCTCCCCCCCGCCCCTCCTCTCCCCACCCCCCCTCCACAAAAGCATTTTTCAAACAGCCATTTCTGGGAAATATGAAAGGGCTGGAAGTCTGGCTGTCTGGACAATCTCGGCCTCAGTGACTCCGCTACAGCCTGGAAAAGGGAGGGTCCTGGTTGCCACGGAAACTGGAAGGCTCCTGGTGCAGCAGGCCTCCGCCCCTGCCTGGGGCCCAAAGGACTCCCCTTTCCAGGGGAGAGAAAGCCATCTTCCGGCCCGGCCACGGCAGTTTTCTCCTGAAGGTCCTTGTTCTTAGGAACTTCTGCCTTGCTCTAACTCCTTCTTTATCCTCTCAGTCCCGCTCTGCTTTCAGTTATAAAGACATTATTCATCTGGCCCTCTGCAGTTTGCCAAGAACATCCCCATGTCATTTCTCATTTGATCCTTGGTCCCACCCTGGCTGGGGGTGGGGGTCTGCGCAGCAGAGCGCAGAAGTCAGAAGTCCGGGAGCAGACTGCTGTCGGAGTGGTGGCTTCCAGGACCCCAGGCCTGGGCCCTTCCCCGCAGCTCAGCCTCTCCTCTGGTCTCTAGTCCAAGTCCTTCTGGAGCCGAAGAGAGGAACCATAAGGTCCTCGAGCGGGCATACCTCGGGTCAACCAGGAGCCTTCGCTTCCTGTGTGCAAGCCTTCCCTCGGGCTCCGCTCACCTCTGCTGAGACTCCAAGAAGACCCCTCCCTTCAGCTTCCCCTCATCGTCCCTCCTCTGCCTCCCTCTCCAGCCACAGCCTCTGGTACCAACTCTAGCAATACCACCAGAATAGAGTTCCCTGTCCCCCAAGACATGCAGTTTCATGCCTCTGTGCCTTCGCTCATGCTGTTTCTTCAGACTGGAATGCCTTTCCCCTGCCCCTCCGGCCTTGTCTGCCTGGCAAACACCCATTCATCTCTCACAATCCCCCTCAAAGGCCCCCTCCTCCGGGAAGACATCCCCCATGCCCCTTGCCCTCCAGGCTACCTCTGCTCTTTGTAAATGCTTCTCTCGTGGCAGTTATCACACTGTATTTTACTTGTTTACATGTTTGTCTCCCCTTCTAGACTGTGAACCTTTCAGGGCATGGACTGTATCTTAATGCATCTCTGTATTTCTGCGCCTAGCACGGTGCCTAGCACACAGTAGGCGCTCAATAAATCTTGGATGAATGAATGATTTAACCAGGGCTTGGTCACTCAGTGAGATCGTCTTTATGACTGGTCACACTTTCCCGTCTCAGTCACAGGTCTGCTAACTTGGAGTTACTGCTCTCCAAGAGCCTTGGCCGGAAACAGTGCTATAAATACATGCTCCCGTGGCTCGTGTGCACTTGTTCGGGATTACAATGTGCTTCCCTTAGTGTTTTCCAGAGCTTGAGAGGCACAGGTGCAACACTGGCAGCGAGGGAGAGGAATAGCACTGAGGGGCAAGGCCTTGGTGCCAGCCCCTCTTGACGCGTTCTAGCAGAGTCAGACTCCAGGTCAGCACCGACCGTCAACCATCTTGAGTTAAACGTTAACACCATGGTTGTGTTTTCATTGTATTTACCTTTGAGGCCCATGTTTTTGGCGAGTGATAGCAGTTTTCTTTTCTTTTCTTTTTTTAATTTCTTTTATTTTTTTCCCACAAAGTGACCACAGTTTTCAACTCACGAAAGAGGAACAAAGTCCAGGTGGTATTGTGGGCATGGCAGAACTCCGCAAGGTGGCCCTGACATGCCTGACGACTGGGAAGTACCAGCTTAGTTCCACATTTCCTCGGGGCCAGACCAAGGCATGGTTTTCCCACACCTGGCCACAATTCGGCCTCCCCTCTGAGGCGCCCCTCACCCCAAGCTAGGGACTTTGGCACTGGCCTCCCTGTCCTGGACCAGGACTGCGCTTAGGGTGGGCAGGGAGGAAGGGGCCATGGTCCTCACCTTCCTGAAGAAGGGAAGTTCTCTGTGTTCTGTGGTTGTCTCTGGATCACTCCTGTCTTGAACGGGCAAGCCCCCAGGGCCAAGTCTCTTTGGGGAAGCCCAGCTTCAGGGGCACTTGGCGACAGTTCTCTGGGGCTGGCAAAACATTTCTGTAGAGCCTTGGGTGACCCTCCCACTGGGGCATCACCCTGAATGACAGATGGCACGTGCTTTTCAAGGTGCTGGAACTGACCGGCAACAACCACACTGCCTGCCCTTTGCTTGCAAGAGAGCGGGTGCCACCAGCCTTAGGGACTCCGGCTCTATTCCCAGTTCTGTCATTCAACATCCAAGTGACCTTGGGCAAATTTCCCTTCCATGACCTCGGTTTCTCCACTTTCCATAGAGATGACAACCTTGAAGGAGTCAGAACCCTTTCAGGTGCAAGGGACATACTCAACACTTAGGAGCTTAAAACTAAGAGGAAAATTTATCAGCTGGTGAAATTAAGAAGTGTGGGATTATGTCACGGTGACTTCAGTCACGGCTGGATCCACAGAGTCAAAGGGCAGTTTTATCATTCAGCTCAGTTTTCTTCTGTATTGGTACCCTTCTCTGCCAGGCTTTCTCCCTGCAGTGGAAAGATCATCTCTATCTTTAAGTGCTAGGCTTCCAGGCCACTAGTTCATCAAATTTAGCAGAACCTCCGGTAGTCCCAGAGACTGAGTTTCATTGGGAACCAATCATAGGAGTTAGGGGGAAGGGCCCCTCTCACTGCCAGGTTAGGCCACATGACCACACTCGGAAGGGCAGTGTCAGACCCAACTGAAAGGTGCCCTGTGTGGAAAATGTCCCCCAAAGTAATAGGGACTCGTACCAGAAATGAGGCAAGGCAGCACAATCATAAATCTTCACCGACAATCCCACTTACTAGAGGCTATTAGGAGAGTCAGATGAGAAAAGGTATATGAAGTCACTTTGGAAAATGGTACATCAGATTCCTGGTGCAATAATTACTTGTATAGAAGAGCATAGGTACGTGGCCACAAAGGTATTTGAATATGTAGTTTTAAAAATAACCAGCAAGTTAGGGCACCTGGATGGCTCAATAAGTGTCTGACTCTCTGTTTCAGTTCAGGTCATGATCTCACGGTTCAGCGGTTCAGGCCCCACGTTAAGCTCTGTGCTGACAATGCAGAGCCTGCTTGGGATTCTCTCTCTCCCTCTCTCTCTGTCCCTCCCCTGCGCTCTCTCTCTCAAAATAAATAAATAAACTTTAAAAAATGCTGAAAAAAATATGGGGCGCCTGGGTGGCTCAGTCGGTTGAGCGTCCAACTTCGGCTCAGGTCATGATCGTGGTTTGTGAGTTCGAGCCCCGCATCAGGCTCCGTGTTGACATTGCAGAGCCTGGAGCCTGCTTCGGATTCTGTGTCTCCCTCTCTCTGCCCCTCCCCCGCTCATGTTGTGTCTCTCTCTGTCAAAAATAAATTAACATTAAAAAAAATTTTTTTAACGTGTATTCATTTTTGAAAGACAGAGAGAGACAGAACACAAGCCAGGGTGGGGTGAGAGAGAGGGGGACACAGAATCCGAAGCACACTCCAGGCTCTGAGCTGTCAGCACGGACCCCGACGCGGGGCTTGAACTCACAAACCACGAGATCATGACCTGAGCCGAAGTTGGATGCTCAACCGACTGAACCACCCAGGCTCCGCCCCCCAAATTTTTTTTTTAATAAATAAAAAATAAAAAAATAAAAAATACTGAAAAAATAAAAATAGCATTTTTTCCTGAATCACAGGCTGTCTCTAGGGGCAGAAAAGGGAAAAGAGAAGGAACACTAAATGGGCAGACTTAGGGGTTCAAGGGAAGAACGGAGACCAAGGAAGCTGTCGATGTGAACATGAAAAGTTTGGGCATACCTGGGTGTGTTCAGGGTGGTCTTAGACCTCCACGGCCCTGGCCACAAATGAAGCCTTTGAAAGTGGGTGGGCAACTAACCCTAACGGTCAATAAACCCTTGGCAATCACACTTACTGAGTTCCTAACTATAGGTACAGCTCCACAAAAGATGCAGAGAAAGCCATCTGTTTCAGGGTTCTTCAGAAAAGCAGAACCAATAGAAAATGAGATGACAGATGATAGATGGATGATCGATCAATAGATTGATAAATGATAGATAGATGATAAGGTGGGACAGGGTGGCAGAGAGAGAACTTGGAGAGGGACCAGTCTGGACGGGAATATTGGTTCTGCCTCTGGTTGGCTGTGGGTGATGCTACACAGGCATCTCATGTCACCGAGCCTCATTCTGGAGCGGCTGGAAAACTAAATGACATGAATGGTGTTCAGTGAACAGCCTCTCTCTCCTCTTACTGTTATTAATAAACTTAGGGCCAGTCCATCGGGTACAGTAGGACAAACTGATTAAGAACCCAGACTCTGGAGACAGCCCATCCGGATTGGGGTCCACGCTGTCGATTTATTAACTGGGTGACTTTGGGCAAGTTACTTAGCTTTTCTGGGCCTCTGCTCGTCATATGTCCAATGAGGATGTGGCTTGGAAGCTGATTGTGAGGATTAAACGGGTTAACACCTGCAGGGCTGAGCACAGAGTGAGCCCTCTCTCTGTTAACGGCTGTTAACAGAGCCGATCCCAGCGGCTGGAGGACACAGGCTGTCCCTGTCACAGGTTCAGAGAGGCCAACTCTCCCACATGGCTACACAGCTGGTATGTCAACCTGGAACCATGTGGCCTTCCACGGGCCTAGCGGCCCTAAGGGGGGATGGTAACAAGGGCCTGTAGCACATCTCTTCCAGAGGTTTAAAAATAAGATTAACAGCGCACCTGGGTGGCTCAGCTGTTAAGCATCTGACTTCGCCTCAGGTCATGATCTCACGGTTTGTGAGCTCAAGCCCCACTTCAGGTCAACCTGAGTCCTGCTTCGGGGGAGCCCCACTTCTCTCTCTCTCTGCCCCTCACTCACTTGTGCCCTCTCTCTCCCTCGCAAAAAATTAGATTAACAAACTGGATGTTGATCCTTCCGTGAACCACTTTGTCAAATTTCTTTCTCTCCTAGCAGCTGGCAGGAAACAGCCAGCACCAGTGGGGAGGGATTTGGGGCGGGGGGCGCGCGGGCGGTGAGAGAGAACCTGGGCTCCCAGAAGCGGGAGCCTTTGCGGACAGGCAGGCGGGAGTCCTGGGCAGCTAGAGGGGCCTGACCAAGGAGAGGCGAGGGGGTAGGGGGAAAACTCCAGAAAGGGTAGAGGGCTCTGGGAGGAAATCTCCCCTCTGGTCAGGGGTTGAGGGAGGTGAAGTGCAGTAAGGAGGGGAACTGCCTGGGCACCCCTCCTCCAAGAGCCTCGAGACCGCAATTTGCTTCTTTTTTTCCCTTTGTCCTAATAATCAAACTTTATGTAATTTACATATGAAAGCAATAGGGTTCGCCTTTTTTTGGATTTTATTTAAATCTTCCACTTTTTACCAACAACTTTATTGAGATATAATTTCCATACCACAAAATTCATCCTTTCAAAGAGTATAATTCAGCGGCTTTGTGTTCACTGTTTTGTGACCATCACCATCTAATTTTAGAACATTTTCATTCGTCCCCCAAAGAAACCCTGTGCCTGTTTGATGTCACTCCGTGCCTCCCCGCACCCACACTCGGCAACCACCCATCTACTTTCTGTCTCCACAGAGTTGCCTCTTCTGGACGTTTCACATAAATAGGATCAGACAATTTGTGGTCTCTTGTGACTTGCTCCTCTCACGTGGCATTTCCTCAAGGCTCATGTTGCAGCACGCATCACGACTTTACTCTTTTAATGGCTGAATGATAGATACTGCGTTGTGTATATATGCACCGTGTTTTGTTTATCCACCTGTCAGTTGACAGTTGACTCGTTTCCACTTTTTGCCTATTACGAATCACGATGCTATGAACATCTGGGGTACAGGTTTTTTGCGTAGACAGATGTTTTCAGCTCTCTTGGGTATAGACCTAGGAGTGTAATTGCTAAGTCATACAGTAACTCTACATTTAACTTTTTGAGGAACAAACTACTTCCTAAAGTAGTTGTGCGTTCTCTTAATGCCCTGGCAGTCTCCATGTGCAGAGAAACGCTTATTCAGAATTCACTCAAAATAAAATTTAAAAAATAATAAAATTAGAGGCACCTGGCTAGTTCAGTTGGTAGAGCATGCAACTCTTTTTTTTTTTTTAAGTTTATTTATTTATTGTTGAGGAAGAGAGAGAGAATGAGAGCTGCTTAACTGACTGAGCCACCCAGGCACCCAGAAGCATGCAACTCTTGATCTCAGGGTCGTGAGTTCAAGCCCCACATTGGGCATGGAGCTTACTTAAAAAATAATAACAATAAATACAATTTTAAAAGATACTCAATTTCTTAAATTGCAAAATTTTAAACATAAGCATTTTTAAAACTTTTAAGTTCAACTTATCAGCCATATTTTAATTATACATCCAGTAAATGTTAATAATAACTTTTAAGGGGGCTTTAATTAATGATTGGTCCTCTTTTCAGGCCTGGGTGGTTCAATCAGTTGGGCATCCAACTTAGGCTCAGGTCATGATCTCGCAGTTCATGAGTTTGAGTCCCATGTCAGGCTCTGTGCTGACAGCTCAGAGCCTGGAGCCTGCTTCAGATTCTGTGTCTCCCTCTTTCTCTACCCCTCCCCAGCTCATGCACGCTTTCTTACTCTCTCAAAAATAAATAAAAACATTTTAAAAACTTTAAAACAATTAGTCCTCTTTTCAAAGTTAAAACTGCTTTAAGCAGTTTATGTTGTATTTATTCATTCCAGATATTCCATTTCTTTTTTAAAAGCAATTGATCACGTATGTCGATTATATCTCATAAAGCTGGAAAAAGGTAAAGTAAAATAGAAAGAATTCCATGCTCTTAAAAAAAGAGAAACGAGCCCCCAAGCACTTTAATTGCAGTCTGATTAGAAGTAAAGACAGAAACATAGTAAATTTTAAGGTTTTTTAAAAAATGTTTTGGTTGTACTTACAATCCCAGTAAGAATTTACCTTCAACGTTCAGTCTAAATCAACTATTCAATGGCTCAATGTATTTATTTATTTTAAGATGTTGTGTTTATTTGTTTTTAAGAAATCTCTACACCCAACGTGGGACTCAAACCTACAACCCCAAGATCAAGAGTCACACACTCCACCGACCAAGCCAGTCAGTGGCCATTCAACTGCCTGATTTAAATCAGCATCTCAAGACATCTTTTAAGCACCCTTCCATGCCAAATTCTTTTAAAGAACTTGAAATACTAAAGATGCACAATATAACACACAAAAAATTTAATATTGTGAGTTCGATTTTCTTAAGCAGTTCCACACATAATTCTGAATCTTCCTGAAGATGGGGTGCCTGGGTCACTCGGTTGGTCAAACATCAGACTCTTGATTTCAGCTTAGGTCATGATCCCAGGGTCATGAGATCAAGCCCCACATCAGGCTCTGCACTGAGCATGGAGCTTGCTTAAGATTCTCTCTCTCTCTCCTGGGGCGCCTGGGTGGCTCAGTCGGTTAAGCGTCCGACTTGGGCTCAGGTCATGATCTCACAGTTGGTGAGCTTGAGCCCCGCATCGGGCTCCATGCTAACAGTTCAGAGCCTGGAGCCTGCCTTGGGTTCTGTGTCCTTCTCTCTCTCTGCCCCTCCCCTGCTCGCACTCTGTCTCTCTCTCTCTCTAATAAATAAACATTAAAAAAAAAAAAAAAGATTCTCTCTCTCTGCCCCTCTCCTGGCCTCATACGGCCTCATACATGCCCTCTCTCTCTCTCATAAATAGAGATGATAGATAGATCTCCCCAAAGTGGAATGGATAATCTATGAGAAGACATTTGAAGATTACCTTCTCAAGTGCTATGGTGGGGGTCGGGGAACTTCTTAAGTGACTGAAGTTTCTCAACAAGATTTTTCTTTTTTTTTTGTGGCTCTATCAGGCTGAACCTCCTACAGCTGCTATGATGCAGACTCTAACACTTCCAAGGTCGGGACCAGATAGCCCACAGCTGGGGTTTGAGTCATATCAGACCTCAATTACCGTCTTTGTCACTAATCACTACCCATGTTGTAGCGCCTCTCATTTGAATTCAGTGTATCATCTATTTACAGTTTCAGTTTTCTTTGAATTCTCTCTAACCCTGGAGCCAGACTGCCTCCAGTTGAGCCCTGACTCTTCCAATTAGAGTTGACCCTTGAACAATGTGGGGGTTAGAGGAGCTGACACTCCCCCTTTTCCTGCACAGTTGAAAGTCTGGTACAGTAGTAACTCCTGGCTGGTTCAGTTGGTGGGGCATGTGACTCTTGATCTCAGGGTCATGAGGTCAAGCCCCATGTTGGGTGTAGATACTACTTAAATAAATAAACTTAAGGGGCGCCTGGGTGGCTCAGTCAGTTGAGCGCCTGACTCTTGATTTTGGCTCAGGTCATGATCCTGGGGGCATGGGATCGAGCCCCACGTCAGGCTCCTCACTGAGCATGGAGTCTGTTTAAGATTGTCAGGGCACCGGGGTGGCTCAGTTGGATTAAGGGTCTGACTTCAGCTGAGGTTGTGATCTCACAGTTCGGTTCATGAGTTCAAGCCCCACATCAGGCTCTACACTGATAGTGCAGAGCTTGCTTGGGATTCTCTCTCCCTCTCTCTGCCTCTCCCCCGCTCACACGCGTGCTCTCTCTCTCTCTCTCTCTCTCTTGCTCTCTCTCTCAAAATAAAAATAAAAAAAACTTTAAACAAAAATAGAGATTTTTAAAAAAAGATCCTCTCTCCCTCTGCCCCTCTCCCCCACTCTTGCAGTCTCTCTAAAAATAAATAAATGGGGGCACCTGGGTGGCTCAGTCAGTAGAGTGTCTGACTTCGGCCTAGGTCATAATCTCACTGTTCTGGAGTTCGAGCCCCACGTTGGGCTCTGTGCTGACAGCTCAGAGCCTGGAGCCTGTTTCAGATTCTATGTCTCCCTCTCTCTCTCTGCCCTTCCCCGACTCGTGCTCTGTCTCTCTCTCTCTCTCTCAAAAATAAAAATTAAATTTTGTAAGATAAAAATAAATAAATAAATAAACTTTAAAAAAGTAAATAAAACTTAACATTGCATAAGGGGCACCTGGGTGGATCAGTCAGTTGAGCACCTACTGATTTGGGCTCAAGTCATGATCCCAGGGGCATGGAATCGAGCCCCACATTGGGCTCCTCACTGGGTGTGGAGTCTAAGATTCGCTCTCTCTCTTTCTCTCTCTCTCTCTCTCTCTCTCTCTCTCTCTCTCTCTCGGCGCCTGGGTGGAGCAGTCGATTAAGCATCCAACTCTTGATCTCGGTTCAGGTAATGATCTCTCAGTGCGTAGGTTGGAGCCCCGCACTGGGCTCTGTGCTGAGGGTGACGAGCCTGCTTGGGATTCTCTCTCCTTCTCTCAGCCCCTCCCCCACTGGTACCCTCGTTCTCAAAATAAATAAACTTAAAAAAAAATTTTTTTAATTTCTTTCTCTCTCGGGGCACCTAGGTGACTCGGTCGGGTAAACATCTGACTCTTGATTCCAGCTTAGGTCGTGATCTCACAGTTTCATGAGTTTGAGCCCCAAGTCAGGCCCTTGCACTGACCATGCGAAGCCTGCTTGGGAGTCTCTCTCTCTACCTCTCTCTCTGCTCCTCCTCCCCACTCATGCTCTCTCTCACTCTCTCGAAATAAACAAATAAAGCTAAAAGGGGGGGAAAAAAAGCCTTAACATTTTGTTTAAAGAAAAAAAGAAAATCCGGGTAAAATTACTAACAGCCTACTATCGACCTGAAGCCTTACAGATAACGCAAACGGTTAACACATATTTTGTATGTTATATGTATTATATACAGTACTCTTCCAATAAAGTAAGCTAGAGAAAATGTTATTAAGAAATCATAAGGAAGAGAAAATACATTTACAGTACTGTACCTATACTTCTTGAAAAATATCCACATATAAGTGGCAGTTCAAACCCATGCTGCTCAAGGGTCAACTGTATTGACTGGGTCAACCTGGAAAACATTTAACCTCTCGGGGCCTCAGTTTTCTTAGCCATACAGTGCAGGGGGGAAAGCATCTACCCACAGGGTTAATCTGAGTATTAAATGAGATCACGTATGTGCAGCCTCCAGAACAGTGTCTGGCCTGCCGTGAGCATGGTTTAAGGGTTTGTGGTCACTGTCGTTGTTATCGCCATCACTCTTACATGTAGCACTCTTCACGTGGCATCTGACTGGGTTCTATGCACGTGAGGCCATGTCTGACTCAGGGCCACAACTTCTAAGGTCATTCTTTTTTTCTTTTTTTAGATTCCTTTTTTTTTTTTTTTTTTTTTAGTACTCTCCACATCAAAAGGGGGGCTCAAACTCACGACCCAGAGATCAAGGTTTGCATGCTCTTCTGACTGAGCCAGCCAGGGCTCCCTAAGGTCATTCTAGTGACCCCTGTCATCCCCCTGCCGTGTCAAATGCTCCCTCTGCAGGACAATACTTCAGACATGGCCTGAGCCCCAGACCACAGTTCCTACCATTGCTTTCAAGGTCTGGTGGTTTAGTGAGGTGTGTTCGTGGCCCTTTAAGAGGCGATAGCTGGCTTCCGGTTGCCATGGAGACAGCTGAACACAGATCGGGTAGCAGAAAGCAGGATGTCCTCCAAACATCAATCCACAGGTGGGAAGAGGGCTGGCAGGACTAGAAGCTGAAGGGGCATCTTCTCCCTCACAATCCTCCTTGGGGTGGCCTTGGAGGATGCTGCTTTGAGGACCCCTGTCCCATGCCTGTCCTCCCCAAGAATGCCATCTCAGCCTTTCCTCTATCCCTAGGCCCCAGAGCCAAGGACCACCAGCCCTCAGCCCGCGACAGTTCGCCACCCCTAGAGGCCAATGCCGAAGCCATCCACTTCCTCAACAACCTCCGTGAGCCTCGACAGTCATGGGGACTTGGGGGGGGAGGGGTCTTCATCCGCTGGCTGTCGCAGAGGCCAAGGGAACGAGGCAGGAGCTGCCTGAGACACGTGGGATGAGGAGAGGGTGGCTGGAGGGTCAGAGAGTCGGGCAGGGGGGGGGGTGCTGGGGCTTTATCTGCCCCCATGGGACCCTCACCCCCAGAGCAGGAGGAGCTGCAGATGCTGCTGTTCTCCGAGACCCTGGCCATGGTCTCAGACACGGGGGAGCCTGAGGGAGAGCTGACCATCGAAGTGCAGAGAGGGAAATACAAAGACGAATTTGGCGTTATGTCGCACTGCCTCCTCGTGCACGCCTTTAGCCAGGGCTTCGTGGACAAGATGCTCTGCGGAATCTCCCTCCTGGGTACAGCTCTTGCTGCCTGACTGGCTTCACCTCCATCCTTCCTCCCACCCCTCCCCCCATGCCTAGGACCTTTGCTCAGGACCAACCCTCCACTTCACCTTGGGAGCAGAATGAGGCAAAGAGGAGTATGGGAGGTGGGGGTGACGGGGAGATTCATCACAGCCACAGACTTAAGACAAGAGCACCACCTAGTTTTTCCCCACGGTCACACTGCACCTGAGTCCTCCAGCCTGGGCCACCACCCTGCCTCCCTGCAATCTCCAGTCCTGTCCCCGGTGATGGCGACGTTCTCCTCCTACCCCAGGCTATCTTTCGTGGGACCTGCATATCATGGAACAACATACCCAGGAGTTTATCAAGGTACCTCCTGGGGCCCCCAGCTTTGGTTCCAAACCAGGTGTCAGAATAGAGACCCTGGGAGAGAGGGAGGGAAGAAGTGTGGGGGGGCTCAGTGGAATGTTACCCCAACTGTCCCCGAGTTACCCTGCCATCCCCACCACACACAACCTGGAAGCCAATCTATCGGGGGCAGCAGGTGGCTTCTCATGACCTTCTCCTAATATAAAACCTTGGAAGCCCAGCATCTTCCGGGGGGCCACGCCGGCTGGCCTTTCCCAGAGCCTGGCCTTTCCCAAGGGCCTGTCACTACCTCGCCTCCAAACTCTCCTGCTCTGTGCCTCCCACACCCTGCCCCGGCCACCTCGCTGACTTCTGGAACATGAACCATTTTACACATTGGAAACCTACTCATGCCTAAGAACCTTCCCACAGAAACCATTCCCATCTTTTAAAACCCATATTCTAGGGGCGCCTGGGTGGCGCAGTCGGTTAAGCGTCCGACTTCAGCCAGGTCACGATCTCACGGTCCGTGAATTCGAGCCCCGCGTCAGGCTCTGGGCTGATGGCTCGGAGCCTGGAGCCTGTTTCCGATTCTGTGTCTCCCTCTCTCTCTGCCCCTCCCCCGTTCATGCTCGGTCTCTCTCTGTCCCATAAATAAATAAAAACGTTGAAAAAAAAATTTTTTTTTAAATTAAAAAAAAAACAAACCCATATTCTAAAGTGCATATGCTTTTGAACTTCGAATTACACCATAACACGCCTTCTGTTCTTTTTTGTTAAAGTTTTAAAAAATATTTATTTATCCTTGAGAGAGAGAAAACACAAATGGGGGAGGGTCAGAGAGAGGGGGAGACACAGAATCTGAAGCAGGCTCCAGGCTCTGAGCTGTCAGCACAGAGCCTGACTCGGGGCTCAGACTCACCAACCACAAGATCGTGATCTGAGCCAAAGTCAGACGCTTAACTGACTGAGCCACCCAAGCACCCCTGCCTTCTGCTCTTGAACTTTACTACATATGGAAGATTTTCTATCCAAATTTTCCTCAGTTTTGTCACTTATAAAGGAGAACGGGCCAGGTGGCTTCTGGGGGGTTCCTGTTCGTGTACAGTCAGGTGAGCTCCTGATTCCCCTCTCTGTGCTCTGGCCCTTAGTTGCACATCCTCCCCATGGAGAGGAAGATGAGTCTGGTGAGGCAGGATGACCAGCTGGTCATGACCAGAAGTGTCAAGGAGGGTGAGGTAAGGGTGAGAGACAGGTGGGAGCCGTACCCCACGTCCTCTTGGAAGCCGAGAGAAGGGGCCAGATTGTGTCAGACCAGAAGCCTGGCATGGGGACTCAACAAGGACCATATGCCCAATAACTGGCTTTCCTGTCCTCCTCACCCCTTCCCAAATCAACATCCCTGACCCGGATTTTTCCTGAACAGGAAGTGAAGACCGAAGTGACTTTTTTCCCCTGGAGCTCAACTGTGGGCTTCGTCTCCGAGGCTGCCAACCTGCTGTTGCTGAGGGTGATGGCTTGGCGTCAGCTGGTGCCCAGCAACGCCCGTTTCCTGGCCTTGGACACAGAGGGCAAACTCTGCTATTCCACTTATGTAAGGGGTCTCCCTGGCGGGGGGGAGGGGGACTTAGCCTGGGGGAAACCAGAAGGGGCACAGAGATGGCTGAGGTGGGAGAAAAGCCAGCTTGGGGGTGAAAGAAGGAGTGGGCTGGGGCCATGGAGGTGGGACTTCCAGGGCAGAGCCCCAGCAAGACCGCCTTTGTTAGAAGATCACGTTTGACACAGGTGGAGTGGATAAGAGGCACCGAAGCTGTGCGCAGTTGAGAGAAGCAATGCTTTTTGCACCACGGTCAGTCCAGGAAAAGTAAATATAGTGGAGGGCTGCTCTTAGAGACGCATTTTTTAAATAGGAAATACACCATTTCCAACGGCACTTAAATGCTCTTTTATTGTGTCTCAGACGGGAAGGGTGTTTTTTCTCTTTTATTGTGGCTAAAACTAATCAACACACCTAGGACTTCCTGCAATGGGAGATTTTAAAGCTGTGCCTCTCAACACACATTTTGGGGGCCGCCTGGGTGACTCGGTTAAGTGTCCGGCTCTTGATTTCAGCTCAGGTCATGATCTCATGGTTTGTGGGCTGGAGCCCTGAGTAGGGCTCTGCCCTGACAGTGCAGAGCCTGCTTGAGATTCTCTCTCTCTCTCTCTCTCTCTCTCTCTCTCAATCAAAATAAGTAAATAAACAATTTAAAAAAAAAAAAACATAAACACACATTTTGGAGGCTGATTTGACCAGCTTTGTAAAGGACATTCTAGTCTTTTCTATCACAAACAACAAACAGCAATGTGTCTGACACAAACAGGCACACCTCACATCCCCCCATCTTCTTTGAAACACACGTTTTATGCTAGCACTTTCTCCCCATGGCCGCAGCCAGCACAGGGGTTTAAGTTTTAGCTACAACAGGGCAGTCTGCCTGCAGCATGGGCCCAAGGCGGCCACAGACCTCAATCTAGCCCCCTCCTCAGAGCATCACCGGCCCCTCCCTCAAACTGCCCAGCGTCCCTCACTCCCCGCCCCACATGCTCCCACCTAAACGGTTGAGCCTCATCCCTGTAACTGACTCGGCCAACTAGAAGCCCTTGGTCATCCAGATGATACAGGTAGGGTTGGGGCACAAGCAGCATGGAACTGGATCCCTAGGAGGGGGTCCCCACTTAACTCGGGGTGCATCTCAAATCCTGTGGTGCCTGAGGGTCTGGACAGTCAAGGGTTGCTAATCACTGACAAGAAATGAAGCGGCAAAGTGAAGAGGGTCAGGGTGAGATGTGGGGAGACCCTGTTGGGTATCCACCTCGCTTCCCTCCATCTTGGCTGCTGCCAGCAAGCCCTGGGCATCCAGACGATCCAGGTGGGCCACCAGGAGGTGGATGTGTTCATCGTGGAGCAGACTGTCCACTCCGATGAAGGCATCCCTGGTTCCTGCCAGTTCTACCTGCTCTCTGATGGGTGAGCTACTGACAGTGGGGGCAAGGGGGCAGTGTTGAGCACAAGCATGGGTGCTCCATCTTGGGGGCCGGCTTTATCCCCACCATTCACTCTCCCTTCACATATTTACTCATTCTCCTGATGCCTGCCGTGCCTCCCAAACCCTCACCAAAGAGCTCTGAGCGGCTGAGGAGGTCACTGCTGACCCCACAAGGCCTAAGGCATAGTAGCTAAAGCGGCTGCCACGGGTGGTGGGTGTGATACTGAAGAACACCAAGGTTTGAACAACTTGATACCCGATAGGATAGAATCAAAGTGCTGGGGAAAGCATCCTGGCGCCCTCACTGCCAAGCTGGCACCAGCACGGCCCAGGCACCAAATCAGAAGAAAATGGGTGGGGCGAGGGGAAAGAATTTGTTTCTTGAAATTTCCAAAGAGGTATTGATATCATCATTTGTTACACTGGAAAAAAAGTAATCAGAACATTGCTGGCTTTCCTTATTTGATAACTTAGGGTGTTGTTTTTATTTTGAGCATCACATAGCCCGGAGGCTCATCATTTTTAGTGCTAAAGGTCTCATGCCAGACCTGGCACACCAGCACGCGGCAAAAAGGGCATGAACAGGAAAAGCAGGGGCCATCATCTGGGGATCTAGAAATGAACACAACCCTGGAACTCAAGCAGGGTGTTGGGGACCAGTGAAGGGAGACCCCCAGGACGGCTCTCAAGGGAGTGGGCTGGTCTGGGAAGCCCCCCACTCATGTCTGTGTCGTACCCCAGGCACCTGGCCAAGAGGATCCAGGTGGGTTCCCCCAGGTGCTGCATGATCACCAAGATGCCTGTTTTGAGGGACAAGGGTGAGTGAAGCCTCTGGCCGGTGGAAGAGTGAAGGAGAGGTGGGAACACCTGGGGCCTTCCAGGGTGCAGGGGCTGGACTGAGTGGGGGAATCAGAACCTGAAATCAGATGGAGAAGTTTTGCCCTCTAGCCCCTGACCCCAAGACAATTAGGGGAGGACCATTTTGAAGGGAACCCTTTCTGGCAACTCTGGCCAGGTGAGCAGAACCCTGGGCTTTTCCCCGAGCCTGCTCTTTGGGTGTCCTTGGGCATCCCTCTGTATGTGGGGAAGGTTCCGGGGCTGGGGGTGTGCAGCCTTCCTCCCTCCCCACCCAGATGAGATCGAGCCTGCCCCGGTGTTTGAGAAGAAGCCCCTGGTGTGGGAGGAGGATATGGAGCTCTACTCGAGATTCCTGGGCCGGAAGGTGAGACAGGCTGCGGTCAGCCTGGGGTCCCCGTTCCTCTCCCCCCTCACCCAGCATAAACCCCACCATTACTTATGTCCCTCGGTGCCGGCTGGAAACGCACACCCCGAGGGAGCGAAGGGAGGAGTGCGCTCCTGGGGCGCTGGGTCCGCGGGTCGCGCTCACGCTCACGCTCGGCCCGCCGCCAGGAGGAGCTGCGTGTCAGCCACAACAGCTACCTGCGGCAGCACCCCGAGGCCCAGGCGCTCATCTCGGACTTCCTGCTCTTCCTGCTTCTGCGCCGGCCGGCCGACGTGGTCACCTTCGCCGCCGAGTACTTCGGGCCGTTCGCGAAGAGCAACCCGCCGACCCCCGCCTTGCGCTCCTCCAGCCGGCCCAGCCCCTTCCGCTCGCTGGACCCGGAGCGCCCCACCGACTAGGGCTGGCCCGGCGCCGCGTGCGGGGATGCGCAGGGAGCGGGGCATCCCTGTCCCCCGAGGGGATCCAGAGGGACTCACTCCGGAAGCGCGCCTTTTGGACTGCGGTTTGGAGGGGAAATAAACGGGGCGCCTCCGCGGTTCCGCTGTGAGCGCCGGAACCTTCCCTGGACAGACTATTGTGTTTTGGCTAAAAACAGGAACTGTTCACAGTTTGTCCGCGAATTTCAGTCTTTTTCCGCGAGGCTATGATCAATATCCCTGTTTTACAGAGAAGAAAATAAAGGCGCAGAAAGGTTAAGTAACTCCTAGAGTTAGTACGTAGGAAGCAGGATTCGAACCTGGACGTCGGGAGCCAAAACCCACACCCTTAGTCACCGGGTTAGTGGGGATAAAGGGGCGGGGCTTCCTGGCCCTCAGAATCTTTCCGGATGTCACTAAGCATAAACCAAACTGCCCTCCTCCCCACCCCCCAACCAAGAAAAATGCAGGCGGGGGGGGGGGGGGCGGTTAACCTGGATCACCACTGGCCTCGCTCACCACCTCTGAAGCCTCCCAAAACCCACTGGCCGCCGGCTCTCGCACTCCGCCTCTTTTTCCGCTGACACACAGGAACCCCCAAACAGTGTGCAGGGTCCCCCGTTACCGACTCTCTGAGAAAAAGGATAGGCCGGCGATCATCGACTCCTTTAGGCCCCTTGCGTAATGTCGGTCTGGCCAATGGCTCGTTCCTGCCCAGGGCTGGGCGCGGCTCCTTAGCGAATGTTAGGCAAGCTTCTCACGGGCAGCTGGTAATGGGGGTGCAGGCTCCATCTGTCCATCTATTCACTCGTGGGCCTGCCTCTTCCAGACGAGGGAGCCCGGAGAAGCCCTGTACTATGGTGAGGATGGCCGTGACCCAGGACTCAGGGAAGCGAGGCTTCATGGAGAACAATCACTGGGAAGAATTTCTAAAAATATCTTTTATTGCCCCCATCCTTTATTTCAAAAGAAATACATGTTCACTAGAGAAAACTGGGAAAAGCATGGCAAACCAATAGAAGAAAATGAATTCACCCCAGTTTCTCAACCTAGAGGCAGTCACTCTTAACATTATGGCAAATACCCTCTTTACTCATTTTTCTATGCATAAAAGTGGCCAGTGTTTGTTCACCATTTACTCTGACAAGCAGCTTTTTGTTTGGTTACTGATTTAACACGATCTTTTTTTTTTTTTTAATTATTGCAATATAGTTGCAATACAGTGTTAATTAGCGTCACATCAAGCACTTTTTTTTTTTTAAGTGATCGCTATACCCAACGTGGGGCTCGAACTCACAACCCCAAGATCAAAATCTCATGCTCTTCTGACTGAGCCAGCCAGGAGCCCCCATGTCAAGCACTTATATAGAATGTTTGATCTGGTCTTTACAACTTCATGGGACTTTTTTCTTTTTTAACAAAAATGAAATCATACAGCAATAAGTGCCCATTGACTGATAATTACATTCTTAATTATATTTTTTACAAGTTTAAAACATGACAGATAAAGCTGGAAACTTCTGACCCCAATCTCCTTGTGTTTTGTAACTTTTTTCCTGCATTATAAGTGGCTTTATATTTTGAAAAGAGTTCCATGGCATTACACAGTCATCTATTTTTTTAATCTTTAAAATTTTTGAAGAGGAGAGAGACAGGGTGTGAGCAGGGGAAGGGCAGAGAGAGAGGAAGACACAGAATCCAAAGCAGGTTCCAGGCTCTGAGCTGTCCGCAAAGAACCGGATGCGGGGCTCAAACTCATGAGCCCTGAGATCATGACCTGAACCGAAGTCGGTCGCTTAAACGACTGAGCCACCCAGGTGCCCCAGCATGGTCATCTATTTTTGATGCCTCTACCATAATTTGACCAACCTCCCCCTGCCCCCGGACCCCCCACAGCCTGCTTTTGAGTTTTGTTTTCAGGGTTTGGGAGGGGCTACTACAATCACTGTTGCACTGAACATCTCTGTAGTTAAATCTTTGCATGAATCAACAATCCTGAAGGATACATGCGCTGTGCTTGTTGAATTGATCTTAAGGTTGTTTGGTTTGATTATTTGTTTTAACATTCCCAAATTCTACATGTGTAGGATTTTTATTAAGGATCAGATAAAGCATTCCAGGCAGAGAAAAAGACATGAGTGAAGAGTTAAAGTAGAAAAGTGTAATGCGTGTTTATGGTCTAGAGCAGCATTGTGTGACAGAACTTTCCGCAGTGATGGAAATGTTCTGTATCTGCAATGTCCGTTGTGGTAGCCACTAGGCATATGTGGCCATGGAGTACTAGAAATGTGACTAATATGACTGAGGAACTGGAGTTTTACCTTAAGTTTGTTACTATTATTTTTTATTTTAAGTAGGCTCCATGCCCCAACATGGGGCTTGAACTCACGCCCCTGAGATTAAGAGGTGCATGCTCTACTGACTGAGCCGGCCAGGCGCCCCTACTTTAATTTTAATTTCAATTTAGCCACGTGTGGCTCGTGGCTACCATATTGGACAGCAACAGCTCTGGAGGGTAAGATCTCTTCATTCAACCAGGTACTAAGCTCAACAAATATTGGGTCCCTTCCACGTGCCAGGATTGTTCTGGGCAGTGGGAAATCAGCAACGACAAGACAAAGTCACTGTCCTCATGATGCTTACAGGTTGCATGGGGAGATAGGTAACAAACACAAGAAGTAATTTCATATAAGCAATTCCGGACATCTATGAAAAAAAATAGGGGCACCTGGGTCGCTCAGTCAGTTGAGCATCCAACTCTTGATTTCTGCTCTGGTCATAATCTCACAGTTCGTGAGATTGAGCCCCACGTCCAGCTCCACACTGACAGTGCAGAGCCTGCTTGGGATTCTCTCTCTCCCTCTCTGCTCCTCCCTGCCCCATCAAAATAAGTGAATCAATGTTTTAAAAACAGCATATTTTTAAAAATAATAATAAAGCCAAGTCGTGGGTAGAAAGTGACTCAAGGGCTGAGACTTCAGGAAGGGCCTTCCTGACATCTCACTTGAGCTGGAACCTGAAGGAATGACAAGGGATCAGACCTGTGAAGAGTTGTGGGAAAAGCATCGTGGGCAGACAGAACAGCAAATGCAAGGGCCCTTGAGCACAGCATGCTGCAGTCAGAAGGCCAGGACGGCTGGAACACAATATGGCAGGAGAGGCTGGGGTTCCAGAGTGCTCAGTCATGGTGACATAGGCACGGCTGGGTCAAGGGCCCCCCCACACCCCAGGCCCTGACAAGTTCACTTCATCTGTGGAGAACTGAAACTGAGGTCGCTCAGTGCACCCAGAACATTCCCACAGAGATCTTCAGAGTCCCCTCCAGTCCTTGATGCTCTGCGGCAGCAGGGGAAGGGGAGGGTCAGCGACATCTGACCCACAGAGATCCTTCCTCTGCTGAGCTCCCTTGTATCAAGCAACTTACAAAGAAGCCCACCTCTCCCCTGCCTGCTCTGTGACATCCATTTCAAAACGAGTTTGCTTTTAGATCTTATCATTTGTCCCCTGAACTTCTATGACCCCTTTCTCTTGCTCCATAATACCAAGACATATGTGTCTCTGAACAAAGAAAAAACAAACATTGAGCACTTCTGAAGCAACAAGCACTTGACTAGGATCTGGGGACGCTATGGGAGGATTAGGGCCAGGCCCTACCCACATGACACGCAGCCTAGAAGAGAAGAGACATCAGTCAGGATCCCATAGATGAACGTGTGAGCGTGGACCATAGAAGGTGCTAAGAAGGAAATGTATACGTTTAGCAGGGGAACGTTTCATGTGCACCTGACCTGGTAAAGGGAGCCCAGGGAGGCAGAGGGAAATGAATAGTGATAATAGTAAGAACAAGTACTATATAGCGCTTTTTATTCTAATCCTTCTCCACACGGTAATTCATGTGATTCTCACAGCACCCCTGTGAGGTAGGTTCTATTATTGTACCCATTTTACAGAAGAGGGAAAGGTTAAAGCCAAGACCATGCAGCTGGCCAGTGGAAGAGCCAAGATTTGGACCCAGGGGGTTGGCTTGAGTCCATGTATAAATTCACTCTGATAAACAGATCAGATGTGGCTCTCTGGAAACAGATCCCAGAACACAGAAGAGGCACCTTCTTGCTTTAGAAACTCCCCAAATCGGCTTGAACCGTGCACTGTCTCTCTCCTTTCCCAGGCATCCAGAAGCTGCGCATTCCCTCCCGCACTATCCCTGACAGCAGCCTCACTGCTGAGTTGCCTGAGTACGTGGGAAAGGCATTGTACTGAGGGAGCACACAGCCTGGTCCTGGAGAAATCAAAGAAGGCTTCCTGGAAGAGGTCACACCAGAGTTGAGTCCTGGAGGACAAAAGGCTGTTTGCCAGGCAAAGGGTGTGGAGGATGTTTGAGGATAGGCAGCGTCCTGGAGATGAGAGGGAGGGAGCATTGAATGTTTGAGCCTCTGCAGGGGGTTCAGGATGAGACGGTGAAGGGTCTGGGAACCCAACAAAAACACTGCTCTCCAGGAAACTGAGAGACCCTGGAAGTGGGTTAAGCAAATGCCTGCAAGCCTGCCTGTTTCCGTGTTTTCTTTCCTCCCACCAGAAGCCGTAGGGAGCAGATAAACTAAGACCATGCTACAGATAGATGGAGCCCTATAAGAAAAGTCTTGGGGCGCCTGGGTGGTTCAGTCGGTTAAGCTCAGGTCTTAAACTAAGGTCTTTTGGCTCAGGTCACGATCTCCTGGTTCGTGGGCTCAGGCCCCACGTCGGGCTCTGTGCTGACAGCTTGGAGCCTGGAGCCTGCTTCGGATTCTATGTCTCCCTCTCTCTGCCCCTTCCCCAACCCCTCAAAAATAAACAAACATTTAAAAAATTAAAAAAAAAAAAAAAAAAGGAAAGTCTTACATTTTAACATTTGATGATAGAATATAACCCCAGGGCTGGTAATGTCTTTGGAAGGTGTAGCTATGGCCTTCCGAATCTCTGTCATGTGCCTCCTTTCCTTTGGTTAAATCTGCTGTTCCCCCAACACCACATTCATGATAAAACCTGTTCTTGTTCAGTTTGATGGTTTTCTCATTTTGTTTTATGATATAGTGCATGGAATTGTCCTCTGTTACTCAATCATCACAAATGTCCCATGTTTGTGTCCCACTGCATCCAAAGGCTTTGGTGGGCAAGACTGAGAATCAAACCATCACAGGCAGCAATATTTGCAGCAATATTTGTAGCAATATTTGTAGCAATATTTGTAGCAAATGCTCCAAAAGAAGCATTTGGAGTTCCAAAGAACTGAGAGTAACCAATGCCATGTTGGAACCCAATTTACAAAAGCAACTAACAAGAGTTCTCAGTGCATTTCTTGGGCTTCACAAAAACTCTAAAGGGTAAGTACTTTTATTATCCCCCCCCTCCGAGGAAACTGAGGGCCTAAGAAACTTGCCTAAGTCACAGAGCTAGTAAGTAATGCAAACGCAGGCCATTTGATTCCGGAGGCTCTGGTGGTTTTTTTTTTTTTTTTTTTTAATCAATTTTATTGAAGTATAATATTCATTCACTAAACCCCATCCTTTTCCTCTATTTTAAAAACTTAGATCATTGCATATTTACACGTAGCTGTAGGAAATAATTCAGAGAGATCTTATGGATACTCTACCCACTTTCCCCCAGTGGTAACAGCTTGCAAAAATTCTTACACAATGTTACAACCAGGAATTTCTTCCCACTTTTTTTGGGGGGGGGGTACCAAAATATACATAAAATTTACCCTTTTAACCATTTTTACATGTACAATTCAGTGACGTTAAGTATATTCACACTGTTGTGTAACCATCACCACCATCCATTTCCGGAACATTTAATCACCATAGACAAAACTCTGTACCCAATGAACAATAATAACTTCCCTTTTCCCCTTCCCCTAGCTCCTGGAAATTATCATTCTACTTTTTGTTTCTATAAATGTGTCTATTCTGAGTAACTCATATAAGTGGAATCCTATAATAGTTGTCCCTTTGGGTCTGACTGACTTCACTTAGCATGATGTTTTCAAGCCTCATCCATATTATAGCTTGTACCAGAATTTCATTCCTTTTTAAGGCTGAATAATATTCCATTGTGTGGATATGTCACATTTTGTTTATTCATCTGTTGATGGGCATTTGGGCTATTGCTGCCTTTTGACTATTGTGGAAAATGTTGCTATGAACGTTTGCCAAATATCTGTTTAAACCTGTGCTTTCAATACAACCAGGATATTGACATTGACACAATCCACTGATCTTTGTCAGATTTCCTGTTTTGTTTTTACTCATTTTTACTCATTTGTGCATGTGTGTGTATGTGTGTGTGTGTGGTTAAGTTCTATACAATTTTATACGTGTGTGGGTTTGTATAACCACCACCAAGGTCACAATACTTGAACACTCCCACCATCGAAAGTATCCTTCAAATTACCCTTCCATAATCACATCCACTTCCCTCTCTACCCTCCACCACACCCACCGGCGGCCCCTAATCTGACATTCACTTCCAAAACTCTTATTGCAAAACTGGTTTATAAATGGAACAATACAGTATGTAACCTTTTGAGATAGACCTCTTTCACTGATTTGATTTCCTGGAAATCCATCCAAGTAATTGTATCAATAGTTTGTTTCTTTTATTGTTAAATTGTAATCCACGGTTTGTCCTGAAGTTAGTTTAACTATTCTCCTGTTGAAGGACATCTGGGCTAATTCTAGTTTCTGACTATTACAAATAAAGCTACAATTCATATGCCAGTTTTTGTATGAACATAAGTTTTAGTTTCGCTGGGAAAAATGCCCAAGAGTATATTCTATCCTATAGATATACCATAGTTTGGTCAACCATTCACCTGTTGAAGAACAATGTGGGTTACTTCCAGTTTGGGCTATTATAAATAAAGCTGCTATAAAAATTTGTGTGCAGATTTAAGTGTGAACATAAATCATTTCTCTGGGGAAAAACGTCCAAGAGTGCAATTGCTAGATCATATGACAGTTATATCTTTAGTTTTTTTTTAAGTTTATTTATTTTTGAGAGAGAAAGAGAGAGAGAGAGAGAGAGAGAGAGAGAGAGAGAATCCTAAGCAAGCTCCATGCTGTCAGTGCAGAACCCGTCATGGGACTCGAACTCACCAACCGTGAGATCGTGACCTGAGCCGAGATCAAGAGTCAGACGCTTAACCAACTGAGTCACCTAGGCACCCCACATCTTAGTTCTTTAAGAGAGTCCCAAACTACTTCCAGAGTGGCTGTACCATTTTACATTCCAGCCAAAAATCTATAAGTGATATAGTTTTTTCACATCCTTGGCAATATTTGGTGTTGTGATTTTTTATTTTAACCACTCTGATAGGAGCATAGCGATATCTCATTATGATTCTAATTTGCCTTTCCCTAATGGTTAATGATGCTGAACATCTTTCCATGGGTTTGTTTGCCATCTGTATATCCATCCTATTTGGTGAAATGTCTGTTCATGATTTTTGCCCATTTCTACTTGGATTGCTTGGCTTTTCACTGTTGAGATTTTTTTTTAATGTTCGTTTGTTTGTTTGTTTGTTTGTTTGTTTTGAAAGAGAGAGAGAGAGAGAGAGAGAACGAGTGGGAGAGGAACAGAGACAGAGAGGGAGAGAGAGAATCCCAGGCTCCACACTCTCAGCCCAGAGCTCAACATGGAGCTTGATCTCACAAATTGTGAGATCATGACCTGAGCAGAAATCAACAGTCAGACACTGAACCAACTGAGCCACCTAGATGGCCCTCACTATTGAGTTTTAAGAGATTTTTCTATTTCTAGATACTGGTCCTCTGTCAGATATGTGATTTGCAAATATTTTCTCTGAGTCTCTAGCTTGTCTTTTTATCCTCTTAAAAGGGTCCTTCCATGGAGCAAACATTGGTAATTTTGATGAGGTCTCATTTATCAATTTTTCCCTTTATGGGTCATGCTTTGGGTGTTGAGTCTAACAAGTCTTTGTCTCATCTTAGAGCCTGAAGATTTTCTCCTACTTTCTTTCTAAAAATTTTATAGTTTAATATTTACTTTTAAGTCTGTGGTCCATTTTGAGTGAATTGGGCTTCATGAAATCTTACCCTTCTCATGCAGGGTTTAGTATTCAGCAACAGCTCCAAATCCAAGGGGATTGCTATGTGGATTTCTGGAGCCTTAGCTCAGTAGCTTCCCACTTGCTGATAACCTGTGTAGAAGCTCTGCTCTTAACCATTACACAATACTACCCTCTGTAAGGTGGTGGTTGTGCACAGTACTGATTGGTCATTAACCAATTATATTCACTGAGTCCTAACTATAGGTAAAACCCTGCAAAAGATACAAAGAGGAAGATATGTGTTTTAGGGCTCTTCAAAGAAACAGAACCAATAGAAAATATAGATGGATAGATAGATGATAGACAGATAGATAGATAGATAATAAGGAATTGGCTCATGTGAGTATAGAGGCTGAGGAGTCCCAAGATCTATAAGCTGGAGACCCAAGAGAGCCGATGGTATATGTAATTCTGTTCTGAGTCTGAAGGACTGAGAAGGAGGAGAGCCAATGGTCTCAGTTCCTGTCCAAGCCAAGCCTGAAGGCAGGAGAAGACCAATATCCCAGTTCAAAGACAGAGAAAGCAAACTCTTCCTTACTCAGCCTTTTGTTCTGTTCAATTGGTTGGATGAGGCCCATGCTCATTAAGGAGAGAAATCTGCTTGACTCAGCCTATGGATTCCAAAAAGTTAATCTTCTCTGAAAATACCCCCAAGAACACACCCTGAAAGTTTGACCAAATATCCAGGCACCCTGTGGCCCTGTCAGGTTGGCACATAAAATTAACCATTACAATATCCTACCCCAGCCCCAACCCCAGCCATCCCCACATGAGCCCAAGGTAGTGATTGGGAAACGTGAGATGGTGGTGATATCTTAAGCAATAGGATTGCACAGTGACAAACCTGACGTTGCTCTCTCCCGTATGACCTATCAGTCGCCCTTCTTACCGCACCCTCACTTCTCCAGCTCCTCCAAACTCCCCAATCCACGAGCAGCCAGGAAATTAGATGCCAATGCCCCCATCTGACTCCCAAGCTTTGGCTAACGTGTTTGACTCAACGTGGCGATATCCTGGTTCAGGTTTGGGCCTGAGAGCTTGCACCTGTTTTCTCCGGATCCTGAGGTTTCAGACTTTGGAGTTGGAAACCCCAAAGATTGGTCTTGAATCTTCTTGGCAGAAAAGGAAGACCACAAGATAGAGGGCAGGAGTGGGCATGGAAGAAGGGCCTAAGGGAGGTAAGTGGTGGTGTGGGCACAGGGACTGGCAAGGAGAAGTGATCAGCAGCTGGAAAAATCTTGCCCACCACTTAGCTTGAGGTTACAGACTCACAACCCTCAAGCGGAAGCTACCCTGAAGGAATATTTTGTTTAGATTACACAATATTTTCCACTTTTTGAGCCCAGGATTCAAAAAGCCTAGGTTGTGTAAAAGTCCAAATTGTCCAGCATCCTTGACAAATCAGAAGATATGGTGACACTGGCTGGACACACATCCCAGATGACAATTGGCTAGAAGTCTGTAGGCACTGCCCTCTTCAGACAGAGCATATGACCTTCGTTTTACTAGTCTCCACCACTCCCTACTGATCCCTCCCAGCATTGAGGCTCAGTGTCGTTTGTCATCCAACACCATTTTTCTTACCCCCGTGTCTCATGGTTTGTCTTACCTGCCTGGCCTCCTTGGACACCTAACGTTTTGACCTCTTAGCTAGTCTGAGTCTTTTATTTTACAGAAGAAATGAGCTCAGAGAAAGGGATGGGTCTGGTGACCATCTCAAGTGAATCGGTGGCAGACTCAGGTCTAGAATTTCTGGTGCCCCTTTCTTCCAAGGCTCTCCTTGGCCTGAATCATCAACGCATGTCCCTGTGACAGAAGACCTCAAGGTCCTCTCCTCTGAGGCATCCAGTGGGAAACAGAAGCCTGGGTGATCATCGGGACTTTCGTGGCTGGGGACTCCAGACTGAAGAAAAGGGCCTGACTGCTTGTGTCTGGGCTGGGGGGTGGTTGGAGAAGGCAGTCTTGTGATCTGGATGTGAATGCCCACAGAGTAGGAAATGTCCTGAAATTAGAGCTAACTGGGGAGGCACAGAATTCAGGGTGCCTGGAAGGGGGCCAAAAGTGTTGTGGGCCTCGGGCCAGGAGGAGAACGAAAGTTCCTGCATTTTGGCCTAGACTCTTCCGCCACAGCTGGCCACTTCTGCCTTTGGAACGTGTTTCACAATGCCCCCTGTGTGTGAGGACAGCCTAGATCAGCTGAGGATGGAGAGGAGGGCGTGGGCTTACATAGTGACACGCACCGGCACTCAGAGAGGAGGCATGAGCTGAGTATAGGCTCAGCATCCCATTCACGCGCGGAGAGTGCCTGCGCTGCCATCCTCATGACAGGTGAGTAGCCCCCTCTGGGGTCAGAGGCTCCAGAGGGGGTTGGGAGTAGGGAGAGTCAGGGAGGCAAAGGAAGCCCCTTATCCCCCATGGGTGTCCCGGTCTCGACCCAATTCTGGACCCCAGCCTGGGGTTGGGGTCTTTGCATCCCCACGGGCACAGCATCCCTTTTGTCTGTCCTTTGTGTGTTTGGAGTTCCTGGAGCTTACTTGGCAGACGGAGGAGGCAGGAGTGAGGGCAAGGGACATCCATATTAGCATCAGTATGCCTTCCTCAGAGCCCAGGGTCTTCCTCTGCATCTTCTGGGGCGAGAGAGATCTGGTTCGGGAACCAATGTGCTCACATGGGAGGAGAGTAATTCTGGAAGCTCTACTTCCCACGCATCTTCTGAAATGTTTGGTCGAGGGGTGGAGGTGATGGACCCACGCTGGGAGTCACTGTTCACTGGGCTCAATTACTCCACTTTGCCAGAAGGACGTAGGGAAGGAGGACACATGGCTTTAGCCCTGGGCCACCAGAAAGAAGCCAATCACTCACCATGGCTCACTGGGGCCCTTTGCAGGTGACAGCAGCCCTCACAGTCTAAGCAGGAGCAGCTATGGCTCCATCTCCAGCCCACCCAGCTCAGAGCCACAGAAAGAGCCTCTCAGAGCAACCTACCTGAGCGAGAAGATCCTCATCCCGGACACAGAACCGGTGGGAATGCTGGAAACTTCCTGGGGTCTTTTAGGATTGGCAGGATGCTATGGGATCCCACAGGCCGGGGCAAAGGGCTCTCCTGAAGACTGTGGGAAGCCCCTTCTAGCTCTGAACAGCAGTGATTGACAGTGGACACTGTACCCTTTCTGTTTCTGTCCTTAGCTCTTAGCCAGGGGCCGGGGGGCAGGGGATCGTTTTTTGTGTGTGTAAAAATTATCAAGCGGCTTTCTGAATGAATCCCAGCTTTCTTATGGAGAGAAAGGGGCTACGGTGAGTTCAGGTTGGAGCCTTGAGCGTTTGTTGCAGTACTTAAAGGAAAGGACCCGGAGGAAGGCATGTGGGGAAGTGAAGGAGGCTCGAGGCTATCTTCTGGGATGCTGTCACCTCGCATTTCCAGAATCTTTAGCAGATTCTCAGACTGCCAGGCCAAGCCTCCTAGGGGTGGGGAGACCCTAGGCTCAGTGGACTACAGAGAGGAGGGACCATGGTTTGAGGAGGACTGGGGAGTGAGCAACAAGACCCGGCAGGCTTGGCCCGAGGAAAGAACCCCTTTGGGCTCTGAGGATCTGCTGAGTCAGGGCGAGCGTGAGGCAGGCTGCTGTTCAGGCGCCTGTGGGTTGCCGAATCTGACTGATGCAGAAAGTAAATCCACCATGACTCAGTAAATCCTGCTGCTTCCTCCCACCCCACGCCCTCCACTGACCCCCGGGGTGGCAGATCCAGCAATGGGGGAGTGGTGGGAAGGGCTGGCCAGCCCGGGCTGATGAGCCCAGAGGGGTTCAGCTGGGGGCTGGCCAAGGTCAGGAGCTACCACCCAAGACCTCGTCACTTCATCCCACCCGCAGGGCACATTCAGCCTGAGGAAGCTGTGGGCCTTCACGGGGCCTGGCTTCCTCATGAGCATCGCTTTCCTGGACCCGGGAAACATCGAGTCAGATCTTCAGGCTGGTGCCGTGGCTGGATTCAAAGTGATTGCGTCGGGGCACCATGGGGAGGAGGGGTGACCAAGCTAAGTGGGAGGAGACCCCCCCCCCAGCTTGCCACATCTCCCCAGAGTGGCCTACATGACTGGTGTTTGGGGGAGCGGGTATTACGTTCAAATGGGCCAGAGAAGGGTCCCCAGGGCAGCCCTGCCAGAATGGGGGTGGGGGGGTGGGGGGGGATGTTGGTCTTCTCACTTCACCTCCTCCACTCTGTCCTCAAGGAGCGTCCTTGGTTAGAGGGTACCAGCAGTCTGGACTTGTCAGCCAGCACCCCCCCCCCCCCCCGCCCCCAGACACACACACGAGGCTGAAGGCCTCTCCCTTCCTTCTCTCAGCTGCTGTGGGTGCTGCTGTGGGCCACGGTGCTGGGCTTGCTCTGCCAACGGCTCGCTGCCCGACTGGGTGTGGTGACAGGCAAGGACTTGGGCGAGGTCTGCCATCTCTACTACCATAAGGTGAGCCTGGTGGGCCTGGACAGGGAGCATCCACAGATCCCAAACCCCAAACAGCCATTTACAGCTTCTATGATCAAGTAAATAAATGATCTCAAGTCGGGCATCACAAGCCCATTTGATAGATGAGAAGACTGAGGCTCGAACGAATAGTACCCAGACTAAGAGGGCTGTTAGCCATCATCTGCTCATTTTGCAGGAAAGGAAATTGAAACCTGGGGAAGTGACCTGCCCAGGGTGCAAAATAGGTAGGCATTGGCTTGGGATGGTCACCGGCTGGGGTAGACACTGGGGACTTGGTCGTTGTCGGTGTCCAAGCAGGGAAACAGACCTGGCCATGAGATCTTTCAAAGGTATTCAATGCAGAGGTGTGGTCACAAAGGTGATGGAAGGACTGAAGGAAAAAGGGAAGGAGGTGTTCATCCAAGATCAGGAAGCTGCTGGGCAGCAGCCCAAGAGCCATCATTTGCTGCCTTCAGGAAGCTTGGCCGCTACTGTCAAAACAGCCACCAACGCTGGTGGAGCCCGGGAAGCCTGGTGCCCTTGATGGTGCCTGTGCCAGAAACACCACTAGAAGTAGGGGGAAAGAGTGATCCCTCCCTGCCTTTTAATCTCCCTTAATTGTTTCCTACAAAACCTAACTGGAGGCCAGCTGGCAAGGCCGACAAACATAGTTTGTGCCGGGTATGGAAAGGCCCGGGACATCAACAAATAACAACAACATCTGGCCCAGCCTTGATGCGGTGCTCCCTCCTCCCCCCAGGCGCCCCGCACCCTCCTCTGGCTGACCATCGAGCTAGCCATCGTGGGCTCGGACATGCAGGAGGTCATCGGCACGGCTATCGCATTCAATCTGCTGTCAGCTGGACGGTACGGCCACCAGGGGCCCCAGCTCTTCAGTCCAGCGCTGGGGACTTGTGCTCCTTCTTCCCCAGCCCTCGTCCTTCCCCCCGTCCCCCTCACCCCCAGTCCCCTCTGACTCTAGAGCTGTTGCTCAATTTGCCCAATGGGGAACAGGGACCCAGAAACGTAAAGTGATGTCAGTCACCACGCAGACTTCGGGACTGCAGCCCCGAGCTCCCTGCCATGCTGGTCCCCCACCAGCGCCTAGTGCCATTTTCCCGCCTCCAGCACACTCTCACCCCCCTCTGCCTTAGCTGCCTGGGGCCACTTGGGTCCCCGCTCCCAGGAGTCCAGATTCCACAGTGTCCTGCCCTGAGGCTGGGCTGACCCCGGCCACTCTGGTTTCAGAATCCCACTCTGGGGCGGAGTCCTCATCACCATCGTGGACACTTTCTTCTTCCTCTTCCTTGACAACTACGGTGGGTGTGCCCCTCAATCTCCCAAGGGACTGGGTTGGGGGAACAAGTGAATGAAGAAACCAAGCTCCGCTGTACTGAGAGAAGGGCTCCCAGCTCCCTCACTCCGGCTGTGTGGCCCTGAGCAAGTTACTGAGACTTCTGTTTCTTCGCCTATAACGCGGGGACGATAATAGCACAGACCTCACCGGCTGTGGCGAGAACTCACTGAGGCAATATATACGTTAAGCACTTGGCACAGTGCCTGAAACTTGCTCAAGATAGTAGCCATTAATAATTGCTTCTGTTACAATTTTTGTCATTTTTCTCGCTCTTGTTGTTCCCCTTTGCTTCCCCCCTAGGGTTGCGCAAGCTGGAAGCCTTTTTTGGATTCCTTATTACAGTTATGGCCTTGACCTTCGGCTATGAGGTGGGAAGCCAAAGCCTCCATACCCTCCACCCAGGCTGTTCCTCCGGGCTCCTCGAGAAGCCCCCTAGCGGCCAGGGTCAGGGTGGATGGTGGGAATGGCTGCACGTGGCGTGGCCTGGCCTAAGGAGGCTCCTCCCCGCAGTACGTGGTGGCCCGTCCAGCCCAGGTAGCGCTCCTCCGGGACCTGCTCCTGCCCTCGTGCTCCGGCTGCGGCAGTCCTGAGCTGCTGCAGGCCGTGGGCATCGTTGGAGCCATCATCATGCCCCACAACATCTACCTGCACTCGGCCCTAGTCAAGGTGAGCAGAGGGAAGGGGAGGGATGTCTGCTCCCTTCAGCCACGCTCTGGTGGCCTCCAAACTTGGAGCCCCGCCCCTTTGGCTCTTGGCTTCCGGATTCAGGCGGGAAGGGAATCATTCTCTATGTATTCAGAATGTAGTAATAGAGCATCTACTATGCGTGGGAAAAGGGGGTCAATGATGAAAAGGCAGACAAGCCGTCTGCCTTTCTAGGGCTTGCATTTCTAGTCGGGGCGGGGGGGACAGATCATGAGCAAGTAAACAGATAAAGGAAAGAATTACGGGGGCCCTGGGTGGCTCGGTCAGTTAAAAGTCTGACTCTTGATCTCCGCTGGGTTCGTGATGTCACGGTTTGTGAATTCCGACCCCACCTCCAACGCTGCCCTGACAGACCGGAGCCTGCTTGGGATTCTCTCTCCCTGTCCCTTGGCCTCTCCACCCCCCCCCCACCCCCCACTTGTGGGCTTGCTCTCTCTCTCTCTCCCAAAAAAAAAACCAAAAAAATTAAAACAAAAAAATTTAAGAGTTAAAAAAAAGGAAAATTATGGATTGTGAAAGGTGCTTTGAAGGAAACAAAACAGAGAAGTATGGCAGAGAAAGACTAAGGAGGGGCTCCTTTAGAAAAGGTAGTCGGGAAAGGCCTTGCTAAGGAGGTAATCTTTGAGACTTGAAGGATGGGAAGGAGGATCAGAGGAGAAGATATTCCAAGCAGAGGGAGTGGTAAGTGCAAAGGCCCTGGGGCGGAAATTAACTGGGCACGCAGGAAGGGTGTCAGCTGATCAAGGCCATGGCCAAACTGCCATGGAGAGGGCTTTAGAAAGAACTGCGGTTTGGAGGGAACATCGGTAGATGTGTGAGGGTGGAGAATGTCGGGGTAGCTCTGAGGAACTTTGGCTTTTCTTTCCCCTCTGACCTTTGCAGTCTAGAGAAATAGACCGGTCTCACCGGGCAGACATCCGAGAAGCCAACATGTACTTCCTGATTGAGGCCACCATCGCCCTGTCTGTCTCCTTCTTCATCAATCTCTTTGTTGTGGCAGTCTTTGGACAGGCCTTCTACCAGCAAACCAACCAGGCTGCGGTGAGAGACACCTCCCCACACAGCCAGGGCAGGCCCCCCCCCCCACACACACACAAGCCCTGCAGGCTTTGCTGGGGACTCCAGGCAATGCATCTAAGCCCCTGAGTGTCTGTCTGCACTTCCAGCACTGGTAGGGGTGGGAGTCTGCGATCTGGCCTTTGGCTGAGACCCCTTCCCCACTCTGCTAGAGAGTCACAGCCCTCCCCTGCCCGGGGGCAGGCTCTTAGAGAGTCAGACCCACCCCAGGGACTGCAAGGCACAGACAATCAAAGGAGGAGACTGGGAGGGCGGAGCTGAGTCTTAGAGGACCCGCATCCTAGGTGCTCCCCAAAGGATGGACAGGATTTGTCCAGCAAACTGCAGGCAGGGCATTCTGGGAGTAGGCGCCTGCCTGAGCATGAGCAGGGAGTTGGGAATTCTCTGAGTCCTCTCTCTTGACAATCTTTATTCATTCAGCAAATAGTTACTGAGGATTTGTTATGTTATCAGGCAGTGGGGGGTAGAGCAGTCAATGATACAAAGCTCCTCCCTGGCTCTCTGGGGTTTGGGACCTGTGCCTGTCTCCTCTCCAAGTGGGTCTCTCTCACGTGGCTCTAACAGCTGCTAGCCAGCGGTGGGGTGCTTACTGAAGGCTGAGCACTGCAGGGGACGACTGACCAAGTCTCCTGGGATTTGGGCACGGCCACTGCCTTGCTATGTGGCCTTGAAGACCAGGCCAGCCTCAGAGTTGTGGGAAGTGGGTCCCGTGTAAGGGAGAGGGGACCGTGGAGCAGCTGGACTCACTGCCAGCCAATTGTCTCTTTGTGGTAATGCCATTCCCTACAAATGCAACAGAACCCTGGAAACTGGGTTCCCGTGTGAATTCTTCTCAATTTTAGATGTCGGCAACAAATTCACATTAAAGAGAAAAAACATCTGTTAATCAAGCAAAATATATCTGGCCGGATTCGGCCTGTGGGTCGCCAGTTTTCAACCCCTGGTCAAGACCTGGCAGTCTGATTTTCTGAGACTTCACATCTCCCTCCTACTGTCCCGGTGCCCACAGTTCGACGTCTGTGCCAACAGCAGCCTCCACGACTATGCCAAGATCTTCCCCAAGAACAACCTTACAGTGGAGGTGGACATTTACCAAGGAGTAAGCGACAGGTGGAGGCGGGCATGGAATGTAAGGATCCCGCAGGCTTCGTCGCCACGCCCACCAGGGGGCGGAGCCTGCTCCGGGGCGGTACCACGGCTCTAACCACACCCCTCCCTGCAGGGCGTGATCCTGGGCTGTCTCTTCGGCCCGGCTGCTCTCTACATCTGGGCGGTGGGCCTCCTAGCGGCCGGACAGAGCTCCACCATGACCGGCACCTACGCGGGACAGTTTGTGATGGAGGTGGTGGGGCCTGGGGAGCGGGCCGGGGAGTCCCAGGGGTCCGAGGTCAACAGGCACACCACTTGGGCTCGGATACCAGCCTCACTGATCCTTAAAGCAGCCCAGAGGTCACTATTATAAGCCCCGCTTTACAGATGAGAAAACTGAAATGCGGAGAGGTGAAGCGACTGGCTCAAGGCAGCAGACCCAAAACTAGTAGACGCCTCCCCCCCCAAAAGTTTAGTCTTAAGCATTAACCCGGGGGGAGGGACCCCCCTATTTCTCCTCATCCATTCTCTCCACCAACTAGGGTCAGAGCCTCCCCCATTTCAGAGATGGAAAAACAGAGCGTTCCCCCTGATGCCAGGTGGGCTGAGGGACGACAGAGGATCCCTCCCTTGGAATCCCTAGTCCTGTACCCACCACCAAAATGCCCACTCCACACCCCAGGGCTTCCTGAAGCTGCGCTGGTCACGCTTTGCCCGCGTGCTCCTCACTCGCTCCTGCGCCATCCTGCCCACCGTGCTCGTGGCAGTCTTCAGGGACCTGAAAGACCTGTCAGGGCTCAACGACCTGCTTAATGTGCTGCAGAGCCTGCTGGTGAGCCCTAGCCACTCCCCACCCCCCTGCAGAGCTAAAGAGGAACCCCAGCAATCCTTCAGAGGGACCCTGCACACGCCCCCTCCCTCCCAGTCCCCCAGCGCCTTCCCACTATTCCAAACACACGTTTGCTTGTAAGGCTCACATAATCCCCATAGACATCCCAGGGGTAGGAACCACCATTGTCCCCGTTGTGCAGATTGGAAAACGAATGTACACAGTTAAGTGATCAGTGGCAGAGCTGAGATGCAAACTCAGGCAGCCTGGGACCAGAGCCCCCAAACGCTTCTCCTGCTTTGGAGCCTCACAATTCTGGAACGCTCAGAGGTGGAGAAACCTCTGAGTGATTATGGATTAGGAGACTTGTCCAAGGGCACACAGACAGAGGACGAATGGAGCCCTGCTCCACTCCTCCCTTCCTTACTGTATTCTGAGGGCCATGACCCTCAGCCCCATCCTCCTGCTTCTCCCCAGCTTCCCTTTGCTGTGCTGCCTATCCTTACATTCACCAGCATGCCAGCCCTCATGCAGGAGTTTGCCAACGGCCGGTGAGTACTCCCCACCCCAAACACTATGCTTGCAATTCTCATTTGATCCTTACAACCACCTTGAAGTGGGAATTACCATTATCCATAAGCTCATACAGGTTAAGGAAGCTGTGCAGGCTCACACAGCTAGCAAGTGTAGGGCAATAGGGCTGGAATCTGGAATCTGGGGTCAGGGGCTGCTTCTAGACCCTGAGCTCCTCACTCTCACCTCAGACTCTGCTCTTGCCAGATCCTGCCAGTGTGGAGCCTGGGGGGCCCAGGAGACAGTAGTGGGCAAGGGGTCTGCTCCAGGCCCCACAGCCCAGAGAAAGTGGCTTTGTGTATCCCCTCACTCTCCCCACCCCAGCTCCAGGCTGGCTTTGGGCAGTGGAGACAAGGAGGAGGAGATGGGGCCAGTCCTGAGCTTCCCTCCCTTCCCCCAGGCTGAGCAAGGCCATCACATCCTCCATCATGGCGCTGATCTGTGCCATCAACCTCTACTTCGTGATCATCTACCTGCCCAGCCTCCCCCACCCTGCCTACTTCGTCCTTGTAGCCCTGCTGGCTGCGGTTTATCTGGGCCTCACCACCTACCTGGTACTGTAGGGCCAGAGGGTGCCTTGGGGATGGGGGAGGCGAAGAAAGGGGGCAACAGATGGAAGGCTTTGGGGGAAGGGGATGCACAGGGAGGGGAGGCTTCCCAGAGGCCTTGTTCTCTCCCAGACTCATGGTCTCCCTTCCTCCAGGTCTGGACCTGTTTCCTTGCCCAAGGAGCCCCCATTCTGGCCCACAGCTCCCATCAACACTTCTTGTATGGGCTTCCTGAAGAGGGGGAGAAGGAGAGGATCTCTGGGTGATCTCCCACACAGGGCCTGGCTTGGGCGTGGAATGAGTGGGCAGACTGGCCTGCCCCCGGGGTGTGTGTGTGTGTGTGGAGGCAACAAGATGGAGTGGGAGTTTTGGAGGCAGGCTAACCAGGCTTCCATAGAGACTTGCTGTTTGCCAGCTTGGACAGGTGATTAATCTCCAGTCTCAGTGTTCTCATCTGTAGAATGAGGACAACGCCAACCGTGTGATGGATGTAAAGCACTTTAACACAATGCCTGGCACGTGGGACTTAAAGATAATAGTAACTCCAAAAATATTTATTGTGGGCCTATAGGAGTGACCTGACAAACGGACCCATTTGGGGGCGGGACACAGGCATCAAACTGGCACTTACGATGGTCTGATTAGCTTGATGAATGCTCAATAAATGCTAGTCTACTTCTCATCCAAAGGCACAGGAAAGTAGAAACAGGGAGAGGACAAAATCCTTGGACCAGTAGAAGAGTCCTCCCTGCCCCCCACCCCATTCGAATGTCAGTTCCTAGAGTAGCTTCAAACTAACCCACTTTCCAGGCCGTAAAACCAAGGCGCAGACTTCTCTTCAGGCGCCAGGTCATGGAACCCAAGAGTCGTGCCTCCGAGGCCCAATTCATTTGCCATTTCCCCAGGGGACTGGGCGGCCGGGACTCCCACGCCGCGCACTTAACGCTCCCTGGGTGCTGACTCCCAGCTCCCCCTAGGGGCAGGGACGGTCCCGAGCGCCCTCACTCCCTCCCGGCCCAAGAGCTGGAGGCAAGCGCTCCGACTTCGCGCCCCGGGGCTTCGGAAGGTGGGGGGAGGCGGAGGGTGGAAGGGAGCTGTGTGGGCGGGGAACCCCCTTGGCCGCTGGGAGCCGCCCGGCACCCCTTCGCCCGGTGCAAGGGTTGCACTTTACAGACGCTCCCTGGGCTGTTTCTAGGCTCCCCCAAGTCCCTCCTCCAGCCTCGTCGGGTCCCTCTGACCACTGCCCCGGAGCTGCGGAGAGAGGTGACCAGAAGGGGCCCCCAGGCCTTTGCCCTGGGGTGAGCCTGGAGCGGGCTTTGTGCCTGGAAGCACCCTCGATTGCCCAGGGATCCGGCGGGGCAAGCTCCGCGCTCAGGTTGAGGCGCTTGTTTATGAGAAGAATTTCCTCTTTCTTAAAAGGGCAACGATGCGAGTGGGGCCCTTAAGGAGTGACGGGATGGGACAGGTCTGGCCCAATCAGAGAAACGGTGGGAGAGGGTACCTGAGCAAGAAGGCCGCTGAATCCCTCTCTGGGCTTGGTCCTGGAGAAGATGGGACCCGGGCTAGCGGAAAAGGAAGGTGGATGGGGGCAAGATAATGGAGAAAGGCGTCTTCCATACTCCTGCCCAGCGTCCTGGAAGTGTCCCCAGCTATACCTCTGCACACACTCTCCAATCAATTCACTAGGTATTAACTGGGTGTCATCCCTGCGCTAGACATGGGAGAGGGAAACGAAGTCCCGGATTAAAGATGTCAGCCCTCCAAGAGTTCACACTCCAGTAGGGGGAGACAGCTAGGTAGATGATAACAAACCACTCTACCGGAGGGGGGGGGGGG
>NW_024412395.1:95501276-95536391 GCF_014898765.1 Herpailurus yagouaroundi
CCCCCCCCCCCCCCCCCCCCCCCCCCCCCCCCCCCCCCCCCCCCCAGCCAAGGAAGAATGAACTTGCCAGGAGTGAGGACAGGTGTGTGCGACCTTGGGGGGTGGGGTGTTCTTGGATCTTATGGAGGGGGGGGTGCTCCAGAAAAATGAGCAAGCTGGTCACCTGCATACTTATGCCTGGCATTGACAACTTGGGGGCAAGGAAAGCAGGAAGGGGAGGAAACCAAAGGGTCAGCTACAGGGCTACCCTGGGCCTGAGCAAGGTGTTAGCAATGAGGTCAGGCCAAGGTCAGTCATTTCTGGGCAGGGAGGTCCCTACAAAGGGCTTCCCTCCACCCCCATAGTAGCTTTGGTCTTCCTAGGGGGAAGGAGGGGATGTTTCCTCAGCCCCTCAGGTGGGAAGGACCTGCGGTGGGCACCCTGCCTTTCTACACAGACCCCCTACTTCACTTGCCTGGGTTGGGCTCTTACCAACCCCATTTGGCAGTTGAAGAAGCCGAGGTGCTGAATAGAGAGGTCACTTGCCCACAGCTGCCAGAGAGAAACCCAGCTGAGTCCTGGTGTTTCTGGACCCACAGCGCCTATGATCTGATTCCTCCTGGGATGCAAGGAGAAAAATAAATTGTGGATAAGATGACCTCCCGCAGTTAAGGGATATCAGCTGGGTGTGACACACACACACACACACACACACAAGGGAGGAAACCCAAAGAACCCACCAGACCCTGCACGATACTTCCACCGGCTCCTCTGTCCCCACAGACCCCCAAGACCCTGCGCTGCTGCAGGGGGCCTCCTGACTCGTTCACTGGCCACCACCCCTCCCTGGGGGGGAAGGAGCCTGGCACTGCATCAGAGCCTGGGAAGGTCATCCAGGGGAAGAGGCCTTGGACGGGGCTAGTGTTAGGGATGGGAGGTGAGGGGAACAGGGACGGCGGTGGGCAGCGACCCTGCCCGGTGCCCTACCCCTTTCTTCAGCCACTCTGACTCTCAAGAGTTCAGCCGGCCAGCTTCCAGCCTTCAGAGAGGGAGAACCGAAAAGGACAGGAAGGCGAGCCGCCCTGCTCAGGCCAGGGGGTCACTCAGTCCTCCACCACACATTTCCTTTTGGGGTCAGTGCAAGCCGGGATCCGGAGACGAAAGCTGACATCCCGCCCCGGGGCTCAGCCGAAGGGGAGGGGGTCTCCACCCGGTGGCCAGGATCCCACCTCTACCCTCGCTGGAAGGCTGGGTCTGGTCGCTTCACTTCTCGGAGCTCAATGTCCTTATCTGTAAAGTGGGAGAGGAAGAGGGTCGTTCTGAGGAGTGAGCGAGACTAAGGGGCGCAGCCAGAGCAGGACGAAGCGCTAGCTACACGTTGGCTATTAGTATTAAATGCAACGATGGCGGCGGTGTGGGCGGCGAAAGGGAAGGAGGGGGGCCGTGGGGTCCAGCCCGGGACAGGGTGGTGGTGGTGGTGGTAGAGGTCTTGGTGGAGGGAGTCCCAGCCCGGGGCCACCTCCTGTCTCCCCTGGCGCGGGGCACACAGCTGGCGCGCCTCCGGGCCGGCGCCGCTCTACCGCCTGGCCTCCCCGGCGCGGGGCCTCTCCCCTCCCCGCCTCCCCCCTCCAACCTACCCCGCCCTGGGCCTGGAGGACGTGCGCCGTGCTCGCACCACGCGGCTGGACGGGACAGGACGCGCCCGCTCCGCCCCGCCACCGAGGCCCGCGGGGGAAGGAAGTGCTGAGGCGTGTTTGTCAAGGCTTGGCGTTATTATTATTTTTAAAATAGTGAACGCAAAATAGCAAGGACGAATGGAAAGAACTTCATAAACAGGAAACACACACACACACACACACACACACACACACACACACACACAACCGTAGACCTCACGGCGCAGAACACGGGAGTTTCCCTCGTGAAGAATCCGCGCGGAAACGCGGCTCCCGGCCAGCTAGTGTCTCTGTACACCCCAAATGAAACGGGTGTTTACAATCGTCCAGTTGGTGTCTGTGCACTCCCACGGTCAGAAGTTTGGCCCGCAGGGATTGAGCGCCCACTGTGTCCGGGCACCGCGTGAGCCCCCCGCCCCAATAATCACAGAATGGCCGGCGTGGAGAGTAGAGGAAGGGTCTAGGAAGGCCTCTTGGAGAAGGTGGCATTTCATCGAGGTCAGTGGGATTTGGCTCCAAGAAGGAGCTGGAAACTCTTCCAGGCAGAGGGAGCAGCGCAGTCGAGAGCCCTGAGGCACTTGGTGCCCTGCCGAGGGCACCAGATGGGGCTACCGGGCGAGATCGGCAGGGGGCATTCTGGGGCTGGGAGTAGTAATTTTCACGCCCTACGGATCCGGCTACCTGGCCTGCAACTGCGATGAGTGTTGACAGTCACAGTCCGGTCAAGAGCACAATTCTACGGATGTACACAGCCGTTTGGAGCTGAGAGAGAGCCTTCACTCGCTCAGAACTTTACCGCGAGGGGGCCCCCGCAACCACTGAAGACCCATTTTGCAGACCAGAGAGCGTTATTCCCGTTTCCCAGATGAGGAAATCAAGAAGCGGCTAGCGTCTGGCTCTCGAAAAGCGCCGAGGTGGAGCCGCGCCGCCCTCGGGCACTCCCCGGCGTGGGCGCTCCGGGCGGGTGGGGCGGGCCCTGGCTCGGGGCGCTCGGCTGTCTGGAACAGTGGGCCGGGTGCCGGTCCTGCCACGCAGCCGCAGAGGCTCGGGCCCGCGGGCGGGCGGCAGGAAGAGAGGCGACGCCCCCTGGAGCGCGGCAGGAACCCGGCCGGGCCCGCCTCCCAGCCAGCAGAGCCGCGCCGGCCCCAGCGGTGATGAAAGCGGCGGCCGAGTCCAGGTCACGCCGAAGCCGTTGCCCTTTTAAGGGGGAGCCTTGAAACAGCGCCCGGGTTCCATGTTTGCATCCGCCTCGCGGGGAGGAAACTCCATGTTGTAACAAAGTTTCCTCCGCGCCCCCTCCCTCCCCCTCCCCCTTAGAACCTGGCTCCCCTCCCCTCCGAAGCTCGCGGGGATCCCTCCCTCCCACCCCTCCCCTCCCCCCCGCGCCCCGATTCCGGCCCGAGCCGGGGGGGAGGCCGGGCGCCCGGGCCAGAGTCCGGCCGGAGCGGAGCGCGCCCGGCCCCATGGACAGCTCGGCCGTCATTACTCAGATCACCAAGGAGGAGGCGCGGGGCCCGCTACGGGGCAAAGGTACTGGGGCCGCGCGGAGGGGGCTGCAGCCCGGGAGCCGCGGGAGTGGAGGAGAAGGAGGCCGAGACCCTACCCGGGGCAGTCGCCGCCGCTGCCCCGGGCGCCCGCCTCTGCGGAGCTCTGAGCTCCTAACCGGAGAGGGAGCGGGGAAAGAGTTTGAACTAGCCGAGGCTCAGAGACGCGGGGCGGGGCCTGGAGCCATTGGGGCGCTCCCGAGTGCTCGAGGTGGGGAAACTGAGGCAGAGGTAGAGAGTGGATTCCTTCCTAGTCTCCTGGGCTGGCGTAGCGGGTTGCCCGACAGTCGCCCCCTCCCCCCCCCCCCCATTGGCGCCAATGAAGCTGGGAGATGGGGGGTTGAAGAGGGCGCCTTCAGGCCACCCTCTGAGGCTCCGCCCCGGGCCGCGATCGCCCGGGTCGGGTCGCCGGAGGGGGTGCCGAGGTGACAGCGGGCTCGGGAGGGTTGGAAGGATCTCCCGCCAATACACAGCTACGATCCCAACAAACTTCCGCGTCATGCGTGGAAGCACTGAGCCTCTCAGAGGCATAGAGTGGGGCAGCCACTTCTAAGGGTCGCTAGCGCGCTCGCGGGGTGTCCCGTACGACGGGCGGGGCACAAGGAGCCCGGGCTGCAGGCCCTTTGGCGCCGGGCCTGTGCACACACGCACCGACCCGGTAAGCCGTGCCGCCCGCCTCCACCGGGCGCCCAGGAGCTGGAGGGTCTAGGCTGGGGGTCTGGCCCTCCCTGTCGGGGTGTTGACCTTAGAGACTAGGAAGTCCCTCCGGGTCTGCCCAGCTCTGGCCTGGTCCTAGCTCAGCCCGAAGGCAGGGGGCCCGGTAGAGGGGCGGTGGAGGGTGGGCCCGTCAATCAGGCGGCGGATGCCCAGCTCTAGGTCGGAGGTCTGGGCGGGGCGAGGGCGGAGGAGGCGGGGCCGGCAGATGGCTGCGGGACACTGGTTCCAGCCAGGCTCCCCCACTCCCAGCCTCGGGGCCTAGCCTTAGTGAGGACTTTGGACCCACGTGGGCGGAAAGGATGGGAGGAAGGCGGGAGTGGATGGCAGGGCCTCAAGCCGCAGCTCTCATTGGTTAGGGGCCGACGGAGCAGGGGCTGCTCGGGTAGGTGGGTGTCAGGAAGCCCCCCACTGGGGCCGAATCCTCAGCAGTGATGAAGGCTGGGAGGAAAAGAGAAAGCACTCTCCGTAGTCCCCTTCCAGCCAGCCCACTTCCTAATGAGGGTAACTTTGTGCCCACACTAGGAGGATTTCTGGGTACCACAGGGTGACGTGGAGTCAAGGCTGTCAGGAGGGCCTGGAGTGTATCTCCTTCAACGAAGGGGGCGTGGCCAGACCCTCTCACCCAGGGGATCGCACCTGGGCACCTACACCCAACTCTGCAGGCTAGAGTGCACACCCCCACCTTGGGCCTCCCTGCTGCAGGTGACCAGAAGTCAGCAGCTTCTCAGAAGCCCCGGAGCCGGGGCATCCTCCACTCGCTCTTCTGCTGCGTCTGCCGGGACGATGGGGACGCCCTGCCCGCCCACAGTGGGGCGCCCCTGCTGGTGGAGGAGAACGGCGCTGTCCCCAAGGTGCGTGGTGGCCGGGTGGGAGCTGCCGGGGCAGCCTGGGCTCAGCCTGGAGGATGTTTAGGAAAAGGGGCTTTTCATGACCCATCTGCAGGCCTTGGAAGGTATGGAAGAGGGTGGAGCCCCCCACCAGGCCCGCCACCCTCCCTCTCAGGTCCCTCCCAGCCGGTCCCTGAATGCCCCAAGACTGCCACCCAAGGGAACTCTATAAGGTGGGAGCTTTCTCTACCTTGGTGTTCCAGGTGGGGAAGTGAGGTCCAGAGCCAGGCGGCCTGCCCCAGGCTCCAGTTGGCAGGGGCAAAGCTGGGAAGGGGAGGGTCTCTCCCCACTCTCCCTGTGCTTCCCCAGGTAGAGGGCTGGGAGAGGGAAGACGTGCTTAGGAGAAATGACTGGGTTTTAAGAGAATTTAAAAGAAGTGCCCCCGATGACCTCATCTGTCCCTGCAGCAGACCCCAGTCCAGTACCTGCTCCCAGAGGCCAAGGCCCAGGACGTGGACAAGATCTGTGTGGTCATCGACCTGGATGAGACCCTGGTGCACAGCTCCTTCAAGGTAGGCCCTGCCCAGCAGCCCTCAGCCCCGGGTCTCTGAGGGGGCCTGCCCTGGACTGGGGGTATGGTCTCTGCGGGCCCCGCCCCAGCAGCTCCTTTTCCCCCCCACAGCCAGTGAACAACGCCGACTTCATCATCCCTGTGGAGATTGATGGGGTGGTCCACCAGGTGAGGGGCTGGGTGTGGGGGGGAGGTGGGGGGCTTGGCATCTGCCTTCCAGACCCTAGGCTCCTCGTGCCAATCCTGAGAACCCCAGGTGGGACTTTGATAGATGTGCGATGTGAGGCCCCAGAGGGTGTGAGACTTGCCCGAGGTCGCACGGACCCTGAGGGACTTGGCCCAACTCCAAGGCCTGCAGGGAGTGGGGTTCCTCCTCGGCTCCCCCTTGCCCCACCTTGCCCGGGACCCAGTTCAAGTAATTCAGGATAGGTTGTGTGCTGTCCAGCCTGTTCTCCATTACTTGGCTCGGGGGTCGGTGCCCTGCAGCCTTGGGGTGAGGGGGCTGCCCCCAGGCCCCTACATTTGGCTGAAGCCATAGTTGGGGAAGGGCTGGGCATTAGTGATGCCCCGTGAGGTAGGATGTGAAGCTAGAAGTTGGAGGTTCATTTTGATCCTCTTCTGGAAGGATAGCTGGAGTGGCTGGCTGGCCAAATGGAGCCTGCAGACCCTGGGACCGGCCTCCCTCCTGTGCACCTCTACTCTTCCGTTTGCTCCCTCATGGCCCTCAGCCACCCTCCCACCCCCACCCCCCGGCCTTGCAGGCCTGCAGTTCCCTTACTGGCCCACCCCCTAGGTCTACGTGCTGAAGCGGCCCCATGTGGATGAGTTCCTGCAGCGAATGGGCGAGCTCTTTGAGTGTGTGCTGTTCACCGCCAGCCTTGCCAAGGTGAGTCCTGTCCCCCCCACACTGAAGGGCTCCTGGGGCCACCAGCCTCCCATGAGCCTCCAGCCTGCAGCTGGATTGACCTCTGGGTCACTCACCATTGGCCCTGGATGACCCATCTTCCACTCCGTAGTATGCAGACCCAGTAGCTGATCTACTGGACAAGTGGGGGGCCTTCCGGGCGCGGCTGTTTCGTGAGTCCTGCGTCTTCCACCGGGGCAATTACGTGAAGGACCTGAGCCGGCTGGGCCGAGACCTGCGGCGGGTGCTCATCCTAGACAACTCGCCCGCCTCCTACGTCTTCCATCCAGACAATGCCGTGAGTGCCGGGCAGGACCACGTTAGGGGCTGAGAGCCAAGGAAAGGGTCAGCCATCAGGACCACCGGGGCCTCCCCATTCCCATGCTGGGTGCTGTCCGGGGACTGGTGCCCTCCCATTCCTCCTTCCTGCCCTTGATGACCTGTGCCTGCCACCCACTCACCTCATCCACCTGCTACTGCATCCCTTAGTGACCATTTGATCCGTTTGCTTGTGCGAAGCGAGTGCCTGGCCGGGCCTGAGGCCCCCGCTGCATGCTGGAGCAGTTTCACACTGCTGGCTGTGACCTGTGAGTGGGTCACAGAGGTGATGCGGTGGGTCCTAGCTGGGAATTTTTAAAAAAAATTTTTTTTTTCAACGTTTTTTATTTATTTTTGGGACAGAGAGAGACAGAGCATGAACGGGGGAGGGGCAGAGAGAGAGGGAGACACAGAATCGGAAACAGGCTCCAGGCTCCGAGCCATCAGCCCAGAGCCTGACGCGAGGCTCAAACTCACAGACCGTGAGATCGTGACCTGGCTGAAGTCGGACGCTTAACCAACTGCGCCACCCAGGCGCCCCATAGCTGGGAATTTTTAAGAAACAAAATAGAATAGAAAATATTGGAGTGTTTTGCAAACAGTAAGATTAAGTATCATTTCATAAGACTTGTATCGCATGCATAGATGTGATTTACTGTGGGTGTTGCCAGAAATGTTTGAAAACTGAGGGTAAGGGCCTTCTGGGTGGACATCCTGTGCCCAGAGGCCCCGGCCCCCCTCACTGCCCCACATCCATCTGCCCAGGTACCAGTGGCTTCCTGGTTTGACAACATGAGTGACACAGAGCTCCACGACCTCCTGCCCTTCTTCGAGCAGCTCAGCCGCGTGGATGACGTGTACTCAGTGCTCAGGCAGCCAAGGCCCGGCAGCTAGTGAGGCGCCCCGGGGGCCAGGACCTGCCCCTGACCGGTGCCCACGCCCCTCACACGTGGACTGTTCCTTAAGAAAACCCAGCGGCCACTGCCGCCACCTCAGCGTCATGGGGAAGTGGGCCCTCCCCACCTGCCTGGCCAGGCTGTGAAAGGGGCAGCGGGCTGCACCAAGGGCAATGAGCCCCTGGGTCCCTGTGTCAGTGCCTTAGAACCTCCTCCTTCTTCTTGGGGGACCTGTGGGACCCTGCGTGCAGCTCCCCCTTTTTCTCTCTCTCTGCTGCCATGTTTCTCTGCTGCCAAATCGGGCCCCTTGGCTCTTTCTGGTTCTGCTTGGGGGAGGGGCAGGGTTCTTGCTGCCCCATGCCTTGGGCCCCCAGCCTGGGAACAGTGGACACCAAGTGCCTTGCATAGAGCCCTTTTCCCTGCCCTGTTTTCCCAGGGCCACGATCAGGTCAGCTCTTGCCCGGAACAGTCTCCAGATTGCTGTAGTCTAGCCTGGCAGGGGAGGAACCAGTCTCCGCACCTCCTCCCTTGGGACTGACACAGACCCCCACCAATCTCTGCCTAGGAGGGCAGGGAGGGAAGATCTGTTACCACTTGTGAAGGGAGCAGGGTGCGTCCTACGGGACCCTGGAGTCCAGCTTCTCTAGGCTCAGCAGCAGCTGAAGGCTGCTCTCCACGCCAAGACCTGACCCCTCACATCTGCCTTGACCACCCCAAGGCCCTGGGGCTTGGCTCCCCCAGCTCCTAGTGTGGGGGCATAGGCAAGACCCCTTTGTGGTGCCATATAAATATGTATATGTGTATATAGTTTTAGGGGAAGGGGAGAGGGAAGGGCTGGGGTAGAGATACCCCTCCTTCACCCCTTTCCTGGACCCATAAACTGGGGGGAGGGAGGGAAAGGATTTTTACATTTTTTAAACTGCTATTTTCTGAATGAAACAGGCTGGGCCAAGAAGTCCCAAGCCCTGTCTTCTGTCCCTCACACCCTCTTTGCTCCAATTATTCATTCAAAACACATTATTAGCACCTTCTCTGTGCCCAGCTCTGTGCTAGGCCCACCAGCTGAGTGTGTGGGGTCCCTGCACCTAATCAGTGCCTCCCCACCCACTCCATACTTCACCGGTGCCTTTAGGGGAGCTGTAGGAGGTGGGACCCTTCTTGTGGGGTTTGGGGGTCTCCAGGAAGCCTGGCCAAGCTGTCTCCCCTCCCCAGTGCCAACCCATCCCCTGTCGATCCCAGCCTCACCCCCTGCTGGCTGGGGGCAGCTCCCAGGACATCCTGATTTCCAGCTCTGACTTCTCTATCTGGAACCCCTTCCCCCTAAATGCTGAGTGTGGAGGTCAAGGCCTTGGGCTCTCCCCAAGGCCTAACGGTTAAGGGTCGGTTAAGGGGACCCACGTAGCAGTGCCAAGGGGGATGTCAAATGGAGATGTCATTGCCCCCCTCCCCTCAGAACTGGGGGTGGGAGGGAGGACAAGGTTGGCCTGAATCGCGTGACCTTCCCATTTAAGTGCCTTCTCTGACTGAAAGCCCCACACTATGACAAGAACTAAAGAGAACGCCAGACCCGCATCCCGCTTCTGTGGTCTTTGGGGGGACGTTGAAGCTGGGAGTGGTTGTGTCCCGTGAAGCCACACTCAATTCAGTGTATCTTTTGGCGGTGGAGTGGGTGGAGGGAGGGGCTGCCCTAGGTTTCGGGGGGCTTCAAGAGTGCAAGTGCAAGGTTAGTGCACAGCGGTGGGTGGATCCGAGCGCCTCGCTGTACTGTTTAATTATTCTACCTCTCTTAGTCTCAGTTACCTGACCTGCATAATGGAGAAATGCCCTCTTTGCAAGTTGGTAAATGCCTGCACGCGGAGGACTCGGTAGTATTAGCGGTAAAGCTGAGCAGCGTCCTTGGGGGAGGCCCCTGGAAGGTATTTGGAGGCGGGAGGGGTGTGGTCTCCGTCTCGGGGCGGATGGGAGGGGCTCCTGCGGCCCCAGAGCGGGGGGGGGGGGGGGGGGGGGGGGGGCGGGTTCCTGGTAAGCCAAGTTCATCTCCAAACGGAAGAACTTTGGCCTTGGCTGAGGCGGGCCTCCGAGGCGTCGGGAGGGAGGGGCGGGCGGCCGGAGGCGTCAAGGTCTCTGGAGAGACGGTGGGCCTGGCACTCGGTCTCTTGGACCTCCGCACCGCCTTCCCCTACCCGCCCCTCGGCGGCCTCTCAGCACCTACTAGCCGCGCCCTTGCACGAGCCTCCGGCCCACTTCCTGCCTCCGCCCCTCCGGCCTTGGCAGCACTTCCTTTGCAAAACTGGGCAGCCCCAGGCCCTGGCAGGAAGTGCCCTCCCGGCCCGCCCTCTCCTGCTTCCCACGGCGGCCACTAGAGGCCTCTCTGGCCTCGCGGACGCCAACCTGCCCCCTCCCCCACCCCGGGGACTGAAAGGGTGGGGGCCCCCCATCTCCCTGGGGTGGGGCAGCCTTCCCCCTAACACACACAGACACACTGCCCCTCCCAAAGTTGGTCCCTGGCCCCCCAGCTCTGCCTACCCTATCCCCTCACCCCACTCATCCCCATACCTTGTGAATCCAGCCTCAAGTGGACCTTCTCCAGCCCCAGATGCTGATCTGTCCCCGAAGTCTCAGGGGGACCTGCAGTGTGTGAGATAGCTCCCTCCCATCCCTCTTCCCAGATGGCGCAGGAAGCGAAGCCCAGAGCTCCGTCAGCAACACCAGCTCCACTCTGAGCTGGAGCCCACTCTGGCAGGGTAAATACCCAGCCCTCCCTGCCTCTGCCCTCCTCCTCCCCAGGGCACTGCCTGATTTCCTGCTCTCCCAGTAAGCACCGGGTCCCCCACCCCCACCCCCAAGATTTGCATCCCAGGGGCCTTGACAGCCAGAGAGTCACCCAGGCTCCCAGCTTTGAATGAGACCACAGTCAGCCTCTCCCCACCACCACCACCTACACAGCTTCACCCACATAGAGTTCAACTCAACCACATGTATCCGCATTTCCAGGGTGCCAGGCACGGTGCCAGGGCCCAGGGACACCCCATGACTGGGCCATGCTTCTGCTCTCAAGGAACTCACACCCTAGTGCAGAGAAAGACACCTGAGCAGGCTAAAACCTGAAAGCCTGCAGGTGCACTGAGACAGAGACAGAACACAGAAGGCGGGGGGGCACAGGGGACACTTCACCCCTCCTGGGTTGGTCTGGGAGGTTTGGAAAATGCTTCCTGCTGGCTTGCATCTCAGAGGAGTTTGGGAAGGTGGAGCAAGTCAGGTAAAGGTGGCCTAAGCAAGGAGGTGCACCCGGGAAGGAAGCAGAAGCATCAGGGGCCTGCCACGGTAGGGAGTGTGGGAAATGACCATTTGGGATGGCCCACAAGGGAGGAAGGACAGGAAACGAAGCTGCAGAAAGCAGAAGAGGCCACATATTGCAGATCTTTGGGCAGTCCAAGGGAGTGGCTTTTTTCTTGCAGGCCCTGGGTGTCATTGAGGAACACTGAACGGGAGGGCACAGTGCTCAAAGCCAGCAGGTGTACTTTAGAACCTAAACCAGGAGTACGGAGGAGACCGGACAGGGAGACCACAGTCATGGTCCTGAACATGGAGGGTGAAAGCCTGAACTGAGGCAGAGGCGGAACAAAGCAAGAAGAGGATAGAAGGGATGGATGTGAGAGAGGAGAGAAACTTGGTGGGAAGCTATGGCTGGCTGGCTTTGGGGGTGGGGGCAAGGATGGCCTGGAGGGAAGAAGGCTTTGGAGATGTCAGCTGTGAAAATGTATCTAATGGAGCCTGGTATGGGCAGATATTCACTATTTGCTTGTTACACACACAGGAGTAGAGGGTGTAGGGCAACAGGCACCAGATAAAACGCTGCTGGCAGGGGTGTGAGCTGGTGCAACCCATTCAGAGAGTGATTTGACTATCAACATTATTTTTTTAATGTTTTATTTATTTTTGAGAGACGGAGCACAAGAAGGGGAGGAGCAGAGAGAGAGGGGGCAGAGGATCTGAAGCAGGCTCCTCACTGTCAGCAGAGAGCTCCATGAGGAGCTCGAACTCACAAACCATGAGATCATGACCTGCACCAAAGTCGATCACTCAACCAAATGAGCCACCAGGCGCCCCTTAAAATTATTTTTTAAATGCAGATACTCTGATCCAGCAATTCCACTTTTAGGAATTTATGCTGTATATAGAATATATGAACATACAGGTGTTAATTGCATCCTTGTTTGTAATAGCAAAACACTTGAAATAACCTAAGTGTCCATCAGTGAGGGACTGGTTAAATATTGCTCTATCACAGAGAACACCATGCAGCCTTGAAAAACAATAAGTTGGAACTACTCAAGCAGATATAGGATGATCTCCAAGACAGACAGCCAGTAAATGAAACTATTAAAATCGAGTTCTAACAATGGTGATCGTGTATTCCCACAAAGCAGATGTATAAAAACAGACACAAACATATGCGTACTTTGGGAATGCAAGCTGGTGCAGCCGCTCTGGAAAACAGTATGGTGGTTCCTAAAAAACTAAAAATAGAGCCACCCTACGACCCAGCAATTGCACTACTAGGCATTTATCCATGGGATACAGGTGTCCTTTTCGAAGGGACACACGCACCCCCATGTTTATAGCAGCACTATCAACAATAGCCAAAGTATGGAAAGAGCCCAAATGTCCATCGATGGATGAATGGATACAGAAAATGTGGTAGGGCACCTGGGTGGCTTAGTCGGTTAAGTGTCCGACTTCAGCTCAGGTCATGATCTCGCGGTCCATGAGTTCAGGCCCCACGTTGGGCTCTGTGCTGCCAGTTCAGAACCTGGTCCCTGCTTCAGATTCTGTGTCTCCCCCTCTCTCTGCCCCTCCCCTGCTCATGCTCTATTTCTCTCTGTCTCAAAAATAAAGCATTAAAAAAGTGTTTTTAAAAATGTGGTACACACACTCACATATATATATATATACACACAATGGAGTATATATGTGTTGTGTATACACACACACACACACACACACACAATGGAGTATTACTTGGCAATCAAAAAGAATGAAATCTTGCCATTTGCAACTACATGGATGGAACTGGAGGGTATTATGCTAAGGGAAATTAGTCAGAGAAAGACAAAAACAATATGACTTCACTCATATGAGGACTTTAAGAGACAAAACAGATGAGCATAAGGGAAGGGAAACAAAAGTAATATAAAAACAGGGAGGGGGACAAAACAGAAGAGACTCATAAATATGGAGAACAAACTGAGGGTTGCTGGAAGGGTTGTGGGAGGGGGTATGGGCTAAATGGGTGAGGGGCATTAAGGAATCTACTCCTGAAATCATTGTTGCACTATATGCTAACTAATTTGGATGTAAATTTTTAAAAATAATAAAAAAATTTTTGATAAAATAAATAAATAAAAGTTCTTTTTTGAAATAAACCATTTTGAGCCTTAAAAAAAAATATGCATACTTTCTTGCACTTTTTTTTTTTTAATTTTTTTTTCAACGTTTATTTTATTTTTGGGACAGAGAGAGACAGAGCATGAACAGGGGAGGGGCAGAGAGAGAGGGAGACACAGAATTGGAAACAGGCTCTGAGCCATCAGCCCAGAGCCCGAAGCGGGGCTCGAACTCACGGACCGCGAGATCGTGACCTGGCCGAAGTCGGACGCCTAACCGACTGCGCCACCCAGGCGCCCCACTTTCTTGCACTTTCTTATCCTCCAGTCGGGTACACAAGAAATGAGAGCTGCTGCTGGTCCAGGGGAGCAGGGCTGGGGGACTGGGTGGAAGTCATCTAAGAGGAGAGGGACACATTTTATTATACATCTGATTCGAATTATTTTACCAGGTATATTTATTAATTTTAAAAAATAAATTATTTTAAGGGTGCCTGGGTGGCCCAGTCGGCTGTCTGATTTTGGCTCAGGTCATGATCTTACTGTTGGTGAGTTCAACCCCCACATCAGGCTCTCTGCTGTCAGTGCAGACCCTGCTTCGAATCCAAATCCTCTGTCCCCCTTTCTCTTCTCTTCCCCCATTCATGCAAGGTCTCTCTCTCAAAAATAAACTTTAAAAAATTATTTTAAGAATTAAAAAATAAAACTCAGTTTAAAACTTAAAACACAGCTTCCTAAATATAATATCAAAGATAGAAATCATAAATTCCATTTCTTTCCTTCAACATTCATCACATGCCTACGGTGTACCAGGCGCTAGGATTCAACAGTGAGCACAACAGACACTGTGGGGAAATCAGACATTCAAAAAGTACAGAATTAATATTATAAAAGAAGAAGTAAAGGGGCGCCTGGGTGGCTCAGTCGGTCAAGCGTCTGACTTTTGATTTCAGCTCAGGATCCCAGGGTTGTAGGATCGATCCCCTGAGTAGAGACTGCTTGGGATTCTCTCTCTCCCTCTGCCCCTCTACCCCACTCTCTCTCAAAATAATAATAATAATAATAATAATAATAAAAGAAATAAAAAGTGGTAAATAAAGAAATAAAAATTTTTGTGCTTCTAATACCAAACTGTCACCCCAAGATGACTTCTCATTGCAAAGGAGGGAACGTGCCTTTACAGTGCGGATATCTGGCAGTCTCCATTGTCACCAAGGGGTCAAACTTCACACTACTCATGCTAGGACAATGTGACGTTTTATACCTCCTAATGCCACGCAATGTGAAACAGCAACACCTTTGCCCGTGCTACTCAAAATGGGGTCTGTGGACGGGCGTGGCGACATCACTGAGGAACCTGTTAGGAATTCAGAGTCTCAGGTCCTAGACCTATTGAATCAGAATCTGCACTTTAAATAGATTCCCAGGTGATTCTTACAATATTACAGTTTGAGAAGCACTGACTTTTTTCAAGTATCCTTGAAAAGAGTGTTTAACCAGAACCCAGTCAAGACTTTAGATGTACTTTTGGTTTGTGGGAAATACAGGGGAAAGAGGAACAAATTAAGTAATACACAAAGAAAGATTCAGACAAATCCACAATGTGAACACACAACAGGACATCTGTCTTGGACTCAGGAAAGTCAATATAAAAAAAAAAAAATTGGAACACTGTTCTAGATTTACAAAATACTGAAGAGTCGTAACACTCAAAGGAAATGCATGATCTTAACTTGATCATGCGTCAGTAAAACCAGCCGTCAGAGTCGTCGTGGGGACAATTGGTGAAATTTTTAACTGTGGACTAGATAGACAATATTAGAAATTATTCTCAGATGTGAAAATCATATTACAGTTATGGAGAATATCCTCATTCTTAGGATATGTGTGATAAATATTTTGGGCTCAAGTATCATGATCTACAAATTACTTCCAAGTATAATTACTTTCACTAATTCTTGAATCCACGAGCGTTTATTATTGTACTATTGTACTATTATTTATGCGTTTCTATTTGTTTGACATTTGCCATAATAAAGAAATTGGAAATGATTTTTTTAAAGGGGCACCTGGGTGACTCAGTCAGTTAAGCATCCGACTTCGGCTCAGGTCACCATCTCACAGCTCATGAGTTCGAGCTCCGCAACAGGCTCTGTGCTGACAGCTCAGAGCCTGGAGCCTGTTTTCAATTCTCTGTCTTTCTCTGCCCCATCCCTGCTCATGCTCAGTTTCTCTCTCTCTCTCAAAAATAAATTAAAAAAATTTTTTTTAATTAAAAAAAAAAAACATATGTTCTCCCAATAAGAACCCTCATGCATTGTTGGTGGGAATGCAAACTGGTAGAGCCATTCTGGAAAACAGTATGGAGGTTCCTCAAAAAATTAAACATTGAACTACCCTATGATCCAATAATCACGCTGCTGGGTATTTACCCAAAGAATATGAAACACTAATTCAAAGGGATCCCTATGTTTATTGCAGCATTACTTACAATAGCCAAATTATGGAAGCAACCTAAGTGTCCATCGACAGATGAATGGGTAAAGAAGATGTGGTATATCTATACAATGGAATACTATTCAGCCATAAAAAGAATGAAGTCTTGCCATATGCAACCACTTGGATGGAGCTAGAAAGTACAAATGTGAAGTAAGCCAATCAGAGAAAGACAAATACCATGATTTCGCTCACACGTAGAATTTAAGAAACAAAACAAAGAACAAAAGGAAGAAAAAAGGAGACAAACCAAGAAACAGACTCTCACCTATAGGGAAGAAACTGATGATTACCAGAGGAGAGGTGGGTGGGTTGATGGGTGAAATTGGTGAAGGGGAGCAAGAATCCACTTATCCACTTATCCTTATCCTTGGTGAGCACCAAGGAGGGTATAGAATTGTTGAATCACTATATTATACACTTGAAACTAATATAACACTGTATGTTAACCACACTGGAATTAAAATTAAAAAACACACAAACAAAACATATATTCTTCCCAAAATCTTGAGGTTAAATTAAAAGGCAAGAAGCAAACTGGAGAAAAATACAGCATTAATGACAGGCAGGTTACCAAACTTAATACATCATACATGTAAATAACGAACTCAACAAACTAATAAAAAATTCGCAAAAGAAGACATAGCCAATAGGTATATTTTTAAGTGGTCTATTTCACTGGTAATCAAAATAACATAAATCAACGCATACAATGATTTTTCTTTTTGGCAATCAGACCGACGAGAGATTTTCTTAAAAAGCTGGAGCCCAGTGCTGGAGAGGATGTGGAGGAACAGACATTCTTCTGTGCTGCAGGTGGTATTAGGAATTAATGGGACTTTTCTGGAGGCCAATTTGCCTGTTCTCATCTTCGATCCAGCAGTCCCAGTTTTAAGAAAGAAAGAATAAGGGATATAATCGAATGGTAAAGATACTCACCACAGCATTCTTTGTAGTATAAAATAAATGGATGTAATTTGGAAGTCCAACAAAGAACAATCGCTTATATAAACTATGCTATCTACTTCGTGGATTACCGTGAGACGATTCAAATGCAGTCATGGGGGGCCTGGATGGCTCAGTCAAGTCAGTTAAGCATCCAACTTTGGCTCAGTTCATTATCTCACGGTTCGTGGGTTCAAGCCCTGCGTCAGGCTCTGTGCTGACAGTTCTGAGCCTGGAGCCTGCTTCGGATTCTGTGTCTCCCTCTCTCTCTGCCCCTCCCCTTCTCTCTCTCTCTCTCAAGAAATAAACATTAAAAAATTATATATATATATATATATATATACACACACACATACAGTCATAAAATGACATATAACCTGTCACAGTAAGGATAGATGGAAAAATAGATACATGTAGATATTATATACACATAGATATTATATACACACATTATGTACACATATGTACAACATATGTACTGAAAAATGAAAGACCTACTTCAAAATAAATCACTAACTGATTTATTTGTAGATTATTTCTGTAGTGAAATTATAAACGAGTTTTTTCTTCCCTTCTCGCTCGTCTGTACAACTGAATGAACACAGACTCCTTTTTAGGCACAAAAGATGTTCTTTAAAGACAAAGTACTCCCCAAAAAAGGTTAAAAAAATATATAAATAAAAAACCAAAGTAGAACCTGCTGTGTCTTTACTCCTTTTCCCAGACTGGGCACGAGCATGCTCACACGTGCTCACGTGCGTGCACACACACAGACAGCGGGTCTCCAGAACTCCTGGGAAGGTGTGGTCAGGAGGAGGGGCCGCCCTCACCCAGCCCGCTTCATCTCGCCTTCCAGGTTCAGAAGACGGGAGTTTCCGCAGGGGCGGGAGGCTCGGGTGCAGCCGCCCGAGGTGCTGAGTTTGCAGGCAAAGCCAACTTCAGAGCAAGACCCACAACCAAAAGGGCCACGCTTCTTTCCAGTCCTCAAGGAGATGGGCCCCCTAGGATCAGGGGTCGGAAATTGAAGCCTTTGGCATCTGGGAGAAAGTGGCAGAGCAGAGTCCAAAGGCACTGGTTTATGGCAGCTAATAAAAAGTCCAGGTGGAGCCAGTGCCCTTGAAACAGGGCGGGTGGTGGGGGGCAGATAGGGAGAGCACCTGTGCCCCCTCTAAGCAAGTGTCATGCCCAGTGAAAGAGACCTCTAGGGGTGCCAGGGTGCCCATCTGTCCAGGAGGGGCCGCAAGTGTGAACCCCCCCCCCCCCCCCCCCCCCCCCCCCCCCCCGTCCCCCTGCCCTGTGAGCCATTCTCCCGGGGAAGGAGGGAGGACAGCTGAGCCTTGTCATCTGGGTTGGTAGGAGGAAGGGTCCAGGCTCCCCTGCCTTTCCTGGCTGGTGCTGTCCACCTGCAGTGAAGGCCTGGGCCTTGGGCAGAAACGTACCCTATCCCTGGGAGTGTGCTCACTGGGTGTCAGGGGTGGGGCACATTGGCTCCTGCTGTCAGGCTGTCGCTGGCTCCGCTGGCTCCCAGGGACCAGCGTCCCTGGCGGGCACCTGCGTCCCCACCCCCTCACCCATTCTCACTCTCTCTGGGGCCCTATCTTCCCTTATATGGTGAAGGCAGTTCCTAAGGGGGGGGGGGTGGTGGGGACAAAGGTCGCTCTTCTGCAGCCAGCTTGCCACAACTCCCTGAGACCTCCCAGGTGGCAGCTGCCTCCCCCAGACAGGTAAGGCAACCCTGCCGGACACACCAGACGGACACACTCGGACGGGACGGTAGGTGCAGGAGAGGACGGGACAAGGGCCCCTGCTTCTTGCTGGCAGCCTGGGGCTTCCTGTAGCACCTTGGAGCGGACGTGAGGGAGAGGCTTGGCACTCTGGAGCGTCTGGAAAGAGCAGGGAGCCCAGTGTGGCTTCCTGGGCCTCCAAGGAAAGAACTGTACAGGCTCCACTCCAGGCAGCTGCTCTTTCAGACTCGTACCTGCCGTTAGCACCCACCTGACTTCAAGTGTCAACCATCCCAGATTGCCCTGAATGGGGAGATTCTGGAGACACTGGGCTTTTAGATTTAAAACTTGGATACTCCTGGGCAAACTGGGACCAGCTGGTCGCCCTAATCTCATTCTGCCACCCCCTTCCTGCACCTCACCCCATCTCTTTGCATATTTGTTCCTCATATGAAATGGTTTCTTTCTTTGTGCGGTCATTCCCCCTGACACTCCTGGGGCCTCGGGGCTCCTGGATCCTAGGGTGTGAGCAACAGCCATCAGGAATTGAATGGGCAAAGGCAGAGAGAGGCAGGGGGCTGGTGAGGCAGGGCCCTTTTGGCCCCAGTCCATGCTCCCCGGCCACCCTAGCATGTCCTTCTGTCCCCAGGTCCAGTCCTCTGGCCTTACCAGCCACTGTGGCCCCATTCAGCTGAAATGGGGAGGAAAAGAAGTGGGAGCCAAGTCCAGACCAGGGTCTTGGGATATACTGACCACCCCTTCCCAAAAAGCCTGCAAAGACATTCTCAGGGCTTCGAGAGACAGAGTCTGTAGGATGGGATGCTGGGTTGTGTCCTTTCTCCCTGCTCTCATGGGCCTGGGGAAGCAGGAGGGTGTCCTGGGTTTCAGGAACTGCCATACCCCTGTCCAGCTCAGACCCGCATGACTGGGGACTGAGAGCCGGGATGACAGCACCCCGCAGCTCTCTGGAGCCGGAACCCTGAGGACAGGACAGCAATTAGAAAATGAAAGGTGGGACCTGGATGGAGCAGGAGCCCTAACTCCCGCCAGGGCTCCAACATGGTCCACCCCTTCCATCCCACAATTTCGTCTTTAAGTTTTATGAATATTTATTGAGCATCTACTATGGGGGCTACGCAGACCAACTGTCTAGGTCCTTGACCTCGGAGACCTGGGATTTATAAACAGATCCTTTCATTGCCATGTGGTCAGGGCGCCAAGAGAGGCACAGGTCCAGGATGCTCTGGTGCCCTCGAGGAAGGGCCTCGTCTAGCCTGAGGATTCTGGGAAGGTCTCCTGGAAGAAATGAGACCTAAACTGAGTCTAGAGGAGCATCTAAGTGTGAGCCTTGTGAAGACAGGTGGGGAGGCCATTGGGTAAAGGGAAGAACAGGAGCGCAAGGACATGGCGGGAAGGGGGAGAAGCCGCCTGGGGGGCAGGGCATCACTAGAAGGCAGCTGTGAGCAGAGAGGGAGGGGGGTGTGGCAGGGGGCAGATAGGAGAGAGATTCCGGTGGAACAGAAGGCAGGAGAGGGAGGGGTCCAGGGTGTTGCACACATAGCCGTATCTGGGGTCTGGGAGTAATGGTGCCCTTCCTCAAATTGGGGGCAGAGAATACTGGGGATCAGGAGTGAGGGGGGCAGCCAGAGAACTCAAGTTGAGGGAGAAGGAGGCACACATCCAGACCTGGGGCCATGCTGTGCGTGTTGTGGGTAGTGAGGAGCCCCCATCCCTCCCACCAGGAAGGGAGAGACAGCCTCTCTGGGGAGAGCCCACCACGGTTGGGGGGTGGGGCAGAGGCATCTGCTCTGACCAACATGGATAGGAGCAGGAGCAGGGCAGTATCTGTGGGGATACCCTCTCAGTATGAGTTCACCTCTCAGGGCCATCCCCTTTCCCCCCCAATCCCTGGCCCCGTGGAGGTTCCCCCTCCCCAGTTCAGGCTGCTGGAAGTTCCAAATCTAGGGGGAGGAGCATGCTGGCTTTTTCAAGTCCCTGCTCCCCCAAATGTCCACTCATCTGATGGGCAGGAAGTGTCTCTTCCTGTCTACCCTCCATCCTCTTGCTGTTCACCCCTAAAAATCAGAGCCTGTCCCTAGAGGTCATCTAATTGACCGCCTCCCACATCATAGATGAAGAAACAGGGCTCATGTTCATACAGCTAGTGGGTGTCAAAGAGTCTGTCTCAGAGAAAGGAAGATGTAGGCCAAGGTGGCAAATGAAATAACACAGAAAACATTTTTCTCCTTTGTACCAAAACTGGTCCTACTGACCCAGGTGTCCTGGGAGCCCTGGGGTCTCTGTGGGTTGAGAAATGTCTCACAAAGGGGCCATGGCCAACAGGGCATCAGACAGGGCCCAGGCACAATGGGCTCCTAAAGGCACATGGAAGGTGACCCGACATAGCCATGATCTGCCAAAAGGGCCGCTAATCAGAGGCTGGGCAGGGAGACCTTGCCCCAAACTCCAGAATGTCCGGGAGAGAGGTCACCCCTCAGGACTCAGAAGAGGGAGTTTCCCAACAGTAAAATGCCAGGTCATTGTTCCAAGAGGTGATTCAGAGTCAAGGTGCCACGAGAGATTAGATAGCGAGGTTTCAGGCTGACAGCTTGTGAGGCCTGACCCTCTAAGCCACATGACCTTTCATTTATTGTTCATCAGTTCAAGGAGCATTCCTGGAGGGCAAATCTGTGCCAGGCTGGGTGGTAGGCTCAGTGGAGAATGGGGGTGGCCTCCAGCCTGATAGGGAGAGGCAGGAGACCAGGGATGAGAATCACTGGGGGCAAGCTGTTCTCTGCCCTCACTCATATCAGAATCTCTGGGAAGTTTTAAAAGCACCCATGCTGTGCTCCCAAAAGTCAGAAAATAAAGTACCCATGCCTGGGCCTGCACCCAGCCTAATTAAATCAGAATCCCTGGGGATAGACCTGAGGAGCAGCAAAGCATTGGTATCATTTAAAAGCTCCCTAGGTGATTCTGATGAGCAGCTGGAGTGGAGAACAGAGCTATGGGTGAAAATGGAAAGAGCCATAAAAGATACCATAAAAGAAGCTTGGCAAGGGGAGGTTTCTTTCAGTTCAGTGGCTGGAGCCTGGTTCACACTGGAGAGTTCACTCTGTCATTCACTCACTCATCCATCCATCCATCCATCCATCCATCCATCTATCCATCCATCCATGCATCCATCCATCCATCCACTCACTCAGCAAAATGCCTACATGGTTTTAGACACTGGGGATTTAGTACTGAGCCAACAAACATGGTCCCTCTCCTTGTGGGATCTCCTTGGGCGCCACCAGAACAGTGACTGAGGGGTGTTTGGGGGGAGCCAGGAAGGAACAGGAAGCCGCTGCACAGACTTTTTCTATTGTGGTAAAATACACATAAGATTTACCATTTTAACCACTTTATACAAGTCAGTGGCATTCAGTACATTCACAACATTGTCCAGCCATCACCATGGTCTAGTTCCAGAATTCTTTCATCATCCAGATGGAAACTCTAGTAGGCATCCCCCCTTACCCCTCCCTCCAGCCCCTGACAACCACTGCTCCACTTGCTATGTGTATGGATTGGCCGGTTCTGGATGGTTCGTAAAAATGGACTCATCAATACATGGCCTTTTGTGTGTGGTTCCTTTCACCAAGTGTAATGTATTCAAGGGTCATTTGTGTTGCAATGTGTATTAGCCCTTCATTCCTTTTCATGGCTGAATAATATTCCATTGTGGGGATATAGACCGCCTTTTGTTGATGGACGTTTGGACTGTTTGTACCTTTTGGTTATTGTGAGTAGAGCTGCTATGAATTTCAAGTTCCAGTTTTTGTTTGAACACCTGTTTTTTCTTGGGGTACATACCCTTTTGGGCCTTCATTTATTCTTTGCTTTCCTTTTTAAAAATTTTTTTTAAATTGGGGGCGCCCTGGTGGCTCAGTCAGTTAAACTCGGGTTCAGCTCAGGTCATGATCTCACAGTTCGTGAGCCCACATTGGGCTCTCTGCTGTCAGCTCAGAGCCTGCTTTGGATCCTCTGTCTCCCTCTCTTTCTGCACCTCCCCAGCTTGTGTTCTCAATCTCAAGAATAAAAATAAACGTTAAAAAAATTTTTTTTTAAATTTTTAGTTTAGAGAGAGAGCACAAGCAGGGGAGAGAGGGCAGAGGGAGAGAGAGTGAATGTTAAGCAGGCTATCTGCTGAGCGTGGAGCCCAACATGGAGATTGATCCCAAGACTCTGGGATCATGACCTAAGCCGAAATTAAGAACTGGACGCGCAACTGACTGAGTCACCCAGGTGCCCCTGCTTTCCTTTTTTTTTTTTTTTTTAAGTCCGTATGAATTTTTTCCAGTCAGCATGGCTTTGATAAAAAAAATTCTTAAGAAAAATTGTTTGGGGCTAAATAAAGGGCCTTGAATGGAAAGCTAAAGAGTGAGGGCTTTATTCAGTAGGTTATAGGGAGTCAGGGTAGGGGTTTGAGCAAGAGAGTGACAAGATCAGAGTTGGGTGGGAAGACTGGACGCTGGGCCCTTGGCCAATCAAGGCCCAGGGTGGAGCGCCAACCCCTCCCCTCCCCAAGTTCCTGAGCCCTGGCCTCCTGGTGGTGTTGGGAGCTCTCTGGGGCTGCGCTGGAAGGGCAGCTCCTGAAACCCAGGGCGCTCCCAGCTCCTCAACCCTTGTTCCCGCGTCTCCCTCCCCTAGGTTCCTCACCATGACCACACTGAGCGCCCAAGTCAAAGGCTCCCTCAACATCACCACCCCAGGGGTGCAGATATGGAGGATCGAGGTGAGGCCTGCCTGGGTGTGTGTGTGGGCAAGGGGGGCCTGCAGGCTGGGATGGATGGAGGGAAGGAGGGAGCCTGAGATTACTCTGACCTCAAATCCTGCCCTCTGATGTGCGAGCCCCTGCTGCCTGTCCCCAGGGCCACCCTCCTCCTGCTCCTATTCCTCCTCCCATGGTCACATCCCTTCTTCTGGTCCACTTCCTCAGGCCCTCCTCCTGCTGGTTCTCTGCCTCTCCCAGCTCTCCCTGGGGTCAAGGGAGGCGGGGCAGCTGGGGGTTCTGGGTGGTCCGGGGCAGCCCTTCTGAGTTCCTTCCTCTCCCTAGGCCATGAAGATGGTGCCTGTTCCTTCCAGCACCTTCGGCAGCTTCTTCGATGGTGACTGCTACATAGTCCTGGCTGTGAGTGCGGGCGGGTGCCAGAGGGGCCCGAGCAGACAGCAAAGCCCACTGTGGCATTAGGGAGGAAACCTGAGGCTGGGAGCAATAAGGAGGGCTGGCCGGGCTTCACCCCTAGACAGTATTCACTGGGTGGGCCCAGGTGCCCAGCCTTTGGTAGCTCTGCAGGGTCAGAGATATAAGAGGCTCTCCCTGCCCTTGGTCACTGAGCTCCAAGGTGAACGTCTTTGAATGTACAGTCTTGGGGACGCTCTGAGCCAGCGGGACATCACCCGACCTCAGGTGCACATTTCCAGAATCCATAGTCCCCTTCATATTGCCTCCTTGGTTTTTGCCACATCCTGTACGATTAACGCCTTTTTATCTTTCCTTACACTGACTCGCTTTTGAAATTTAAATCTATTGATTGAAAACATAACTCTACATCAGTACCATAAGTGGAAAGCGGTGTCCCATGTCACAAGCAGAAAGTAGCTATACAGTTTTTACATAATCATTTCCTATGTACATTTGTACACCCCAATTCATCACCTCATAGACCTGTGATGGTCCATACACATCACTTGGGAAAATGCTGCTATGTGCAACCCACTTATTTCCAAGACCCAGAGGGAAAGCCACTCGCCCGATGTCTCAGCGAGTCTGTGGCAGAGCTGGGGCCATTACTCACAGTTCCTGACCACCAGTGCCGTGCGCTTCCTGGATACCAAGCTCACCTGTGGCCCAGGCCCCTTGTGTGTGACAGACCATGCAAAGCAGGGAGGCGGGGAGAGGGCTGTGGGAGCCCAGGGCCTCGGGCACACCGCACCTCCCCTCTCCCTAGATCCACAAGACGGGCAGCAGTCTGTCCTATGACATCCACTACTGGATCGGCCTGGCCTCGTCCCAGGACGAGCAAGGGGCGGCTGCCATCTACACCACACAGATGGACGACTTCCTCAAGGGCCGGGCCGTCCAGCACCGCGAGATCCAGGGCAACGAGAGTGAGGCCTTCCGAGGCTACTTCAAGCAGGGCCTCGTGTATGGAGGGGTGCACTGCTGGCAGGGAGTGGGGCCAGGGCTGGGGAGGGAGCCTGAGGCTGTCGGGGAGCTTGTGAGGGGGACCCACCATGGGCTTTTGGTGATTTTCGTTCTTTCCACTTCCCCACCCCCATTTCTGCTGCCGCCCTGTCCTTGGTCTTCATCCCTGAGTGTCTCTGGCTGCCCTAGGGGCAGTTCGGCAATTAGGTGTACTGTGAATTTTTGTAAATCAATCCCTGTTTGAATGTCCTGGAGAGCTCAGTGCCAAAGGAGGCCTTCCAGCGCCTCACGGTCAAGTCTTCCCTCTGGCCAACGGACAAATAACTGCTCCTCCATTCTCTAAAGCAGGACTTTCCCACTGAAAACCCAGGTATCTAGCTTTTCTTGAAAAGTCTGAAGCTCTGGCCTTTGGGTTTTTCCCATGGAAACACGGTCAAGAGCCATGTTGCTACTGACCAGTGGGATAGGCCAGAAGCTCTCCGGTTAGCCACAGTCCCCACCCCTCCCTTTGGTCTTGTTCCTCTTCTTCCCACACTTCTAGCAACAGTCCGCCCCTTTGGCATTTGAGCTGCCACCTCTCCTGTCTTAGTGTCCTTGGGCTGCCCTAACAAAATACCGTAGAGTGAGTAGCTTTAAACAACAGAAATTAATGTTCTCACAGTTCTGGAGGTTGGGAAGTCTAAGATCAAGGTGCCAGCTGATTTGGTTGCTGGTGAGAGCCCACTTCCTGGCTTGCAGACAGCCACCTCCTCACTATGTCCTCGCATGGTGAAGAGAGTGAGCAAGCTCTCTGGTGTCTCTTCCTATGAGGACACCAACCTCATCACGGGGGCCCCACCCTCAGTACCTCATCTAAACTGTATCATGGGGCGCCTGGGTGGCTCAGTCCGTTAAGCCTCTGACTTCGGCTCAGGTCATGATATCATGGCTCGTGGGTTCGAGCCCTCTATCGGGTTCTGTGCTGACAACTTGGAGCCTGGAGCCTGCTTTGGATTCTGTGTCTCCCTCTCTCTCTGCCCTCCCCCACTTGCGCTCTCCCTCCCTCTCTCTCTCTCTCTCTCTCTCAAAAATAAGCATTAAACAAAATTAAACTGTATCAAAATCTACTACCTCTCAAAGGCCCCTCTCCAAATACCATCACAGTGGGGTTAAGGCTTCCATACGTGAGTTTGGGAGATGACACAATTCAGTCCACAGCCTCTCTCCTCTTCCCCTCCACTGTGGTCCCCGTCCTCGGAGTCCCGTTCTGTCCTTCTGCATTTCCACCCTTCTTAGTGGGCCTCTCAGCAGGGCAGGGAGGCAGTGAGTGAGGCATCTAGGGTGCAAACTGTGGGCTCCTGAGATACCTCGCGCACCTCAGCCTAGTCCCAGGCCCAGCCCTCAGGTGGCCCCAGTGGCAACGGGCACCCGGGCTCTGTCACACCTCCCAGCCTACTCCCTTGGGTCAGCTCCCTCTCTTCTCAGGATCCAGAAGGGAGGCGTGGCTTCTGGCATGAAGCAAGTAGAGACCAACTCCTACAAGGTCCAGCGGCTGCTGCATGTCAAGGGCAAGAGGAACGTGGTGGCCGGAGAGGTGGGCATCAGCCAGGGCCCTAGCGTGTGGCCTCCTGTCCTCCCTACCCACTCCCCACCCCCTGCCCCGGGTGCTGGGCAGAGGCCCAGGAGGGGTGACGGTGGGAAGACATGATGGACTGTGGAAAGTATCTGAGTAGAGGCCACACCTGCCCTCTGGCGCTCCAGGTGGAGGTGTCTTGGAAGAGTTTCAACCGTGGGGATGTTTTTCTCCTGGACCTGGGGAAGCTTATCATCCAGTGGAACGGGCCGGAGAGTAACTGCATGGAAAGACTCAGGGTAAGCCCTGCCCACGCACCGCCCCGCTCCCCATCCCACCCTGCCCTCACCTGCCCCTGCACACCTGCCCCTCTCCTACCCATTGAACCCCCCCCCCCCCAGTAGCCCCGCCCGCCCCCCCGCCCCCCCACCCCCCCCCCCCCCCCCCAGCCAGCCCAGTCTCCAGGTCTCAGCTGACTGCCCTGGACGGTGTGTTGGAAGGTAGATCTGAGTCTCCTTGTGTATGTGGAGAGGCATGCATGTTGGGATATGGGTGTGTGTGTTCTCATGGCTGATCCACTGAGGTTTAATACATCCCCGCTGTGCGGTAGACCCTGTGCCAAACGTCAGGGAGCCAGTGGTGAAGGAAATGGGCAGAGCACCGCCCTGGGTCTGGCCGTCAAGTGGGGGAGACCGACAGGAAGAGGGTAATTGAGAGGTGAGGGGTGGGGGTGGCGGTGGGGGTTCTGGAAAGACTTCTGAGAGGAGGTGGGGTGGGGCCGGAAGAAAGTGGCTGGTGAGGGGTCTGCCAGCAGAGCCAGAGCACAAGATGGGGATTACAGGGAGTTTGGAGAACAGAGACCTTGGAGAAAGTCTCGCTCACAGGGCATGTTACACGACCAGAAGGCTGAGTAAGAGGCTCGGGTTTTGTTCTCGGTGCCCAGGAGGCCACCGAAGGTCATTCTGACTTCTGAGTGGAGAAGGGGTGTGGGGGCTGCGGGGACGCAGGGTGCCCTGTGGCCATCTGGGTGAGGATGGGAGGAGGCGCCCTGGCCCCTTGGACAGGAAGGGGGGATCCACACACATTATGTGGGTGGCGATGGGGCTGAGGAGAGAGGGGTGTTGCACTTGAGTGGATGGGGTCCCGTTGCCCGAAATGAGCAAGACCAGGAGCAACAGATTGGGGGAAGAGCTCAAGTTCAGTTTGGGGCATCTTCAAACGGGGCTGTGGTGGATAACGTGAGATGACAGCAGGGAGCTGGGCTGGAGACAGAAATACGGCCTCCGCAGTCTGCAGAAGCCTGGGGCGTGGGGCTGAAATGCAGGTACCCAGAGGTACACAGACATGGGGCTGAGGAGGGGGAGCCAGGGTGTGTGTGAGTGTGCGCGCACATGTGGGCACATGAGGAAGTGTGTGCACGTGTGTGTCTCTGCATGAGCACATGTGGACTGTCCACCCTGGGGGTGTGTGTGTCTCTGTGTGAGGACGGTTGTCTCCGTGTGTGTGTGAGCATATGTGAGGCCGTGCGTGCACGTGTGCATGGGTGCACATGCGAGCTTGCTTTGGGGCAAAAAGACCGAGTGCTATGAGAGCCAGGGCTCAGCTCTCGTCCAAAACTATGAAGTAAAATCACAAGTTTCAAACGCACCCCAAACCCCCTCTTGCCAACGAGAAACCTGCTTTCCCCATGGGGTTCACTTGGTTTCCTCACATGTACCTTAAAAGCCTGGTCCCCCCTGCCCCTGGTCACCAGGGTAAAGGCAGGCAGGCACCTCACCCCTTGGGGCCGTGGCAGGGTGGGCTGGGCTCTCCCAGCATGGTGCGGGGTGGTGGACACGGCCCTGTCCCCCACCAGCCTTCATGGGTCACCGGGGTCTCCCTGCAGGGCATGAACCTGGCCAAGGGGATCCGAGACCAGGAGCGGGGCGGGCGCAGTTACGTGGGTGTGGTGGATGGGGAGAACGAGAAGGAGACCCCGAAGCTGATGGAGATCATGAACCACGTGCTGGGCCAGCGGAGGGAGCTGAAGGCTGCGGTGCCTGACAAGGTGGTGGAGCCGGCACTCAAGGCCGCCCTCAAGTTGTACCAGTGAGTGTCCAGCTGGGCTCTTCGTGGGTGCGGGGGCTCCCTGGGGGCAGGGCACCTGGGTGACAGCTGTGAGAACCCCGCTCGTCTATGCTGTGCCCTTCGTCCTGCAGCGTGTCTAACTCAGAGGGAAAGCTGGTGGTTACAGAAGTTGCCACGAGGCCACTCACCCAAAACCTGCTCAGTCACGAGGTGAGAGGGTCTGGAGACCCCCAGCCCCACCGCCTGTCCCCCTGCACCCAGCCTGCTCTCCCCCCAAGCAGGTGAAGCGCTGGGGGCCTGGGGCTGGCCTGGAGGGAAGGAGTCAGTTTTGTGCCTGAGACTCTGTAGCCCAGCCCCGCCTGCACCCTCAGGCTCCCACCCTGGGTCTTTCTCTCCCACCTGTAGGACTGTTATATCCTGGACCAGGGGGGCCTGAAGATCTATGTGTGGAAGGGGAAGAACTCCAACACCCAGGAGAAGATGGGGGCCATGAATCAGGCACTGGTGGGCATGGGGATCAGCGGGGGGAAGGGGAGAGAAACAGATATAGCAGGGAGAGAGAAGGGGGATCAGACTGGGCGTCCCACCAGGCAGAGGCCTCCAAAGCTCTGGGCCCAGCTCAGCTGGGGGTGCTGAGGGTCTGCTCTGTAGCCCCCTGCGGGGGTCGCTGCCCCTGCCACCAGGGGCCCACCAACAGGCAACCTGGGGGCTTCCTCAGGATGTGAGCTCCCACCTCAAGCTCAGTTCAGAGAAAGGAGGGAGAAATGGAAGCTGACCTTTTTACAAGAGGGGATTGGGTCAGCAGGGGGCTGGGGCTAAGTCAGAGTTTGGGGTCATTACTGGGGTTGGAGTCAATAACCCTAGCTGGCTTGGGGTCAGAGTGAGAATGGGGATTGGGCTCAAGGTTGGAGATGGCAGCTAGGGGTCAGGGTCAGAACTGAGGTCTCATTTGGTTTTGGGGTTGAGGCCAGAGCAGGCCTTAGTTTTGGGTCAGTACTGGGACTGGGGTTGGGTTCTAGTTTGCGCTTGGGACCTGGGGTAGGTTTGTGGTTGGGTCTGGTTGGGGTTAGAGCCAGGCTGTCACTTGCATTGGAGGGCTATGGGGGTTCAGAGAGCGACACAGACCCAGCCACCGCTTTCTCTTCCCAGAACTTTATCAAAGCGAAGCAGTACCCCCCGAACACACAGGTGGAGGTGCAGAACGATGGGGCCGAGTCAGCTGTCTTTCAGCAGCTCTTCCAGAAGTGGACGCTACCTAATCAGACGTCAGGCCTGGGCAAAATCCACAATGTGGGCTCCGTGGGTGAGGGCCCGCCCGAGGCAGGGTGGGGCTGGAAGAGCGTCTGCGCCTGCCTCCTGTCCTCCTTCCCAGACATGCCTCTGCCGTGCGCGCTTTTACCCTGGCTCTGCTCTGGGCTCCTGACTGGGGTGGGGACATGAGGCACACGGGTAAACTTCGGAGCTGTCACAAAAGGGGAGCTGAGAAGCACCTGTCTCTCCTTTGGAATGGGGTCGAGTCTCTCTGGAAACCAGACGGCTTCAGTCTCTCACCAGACAATAGTTGCTGAAGGCAAGCTCAGTGCCAGGCACCTGCAGGAGCCTCCTGGCTCCTCTGGGAGGCCCTGGCGAAGCCGGAGTCTTAGGGGTGGGAGATAGGGTTTCACATTATAACTGCCACTCTCTCTGTGACCTCTCTGGCCTCGGTTTCCTCACCTGTAAAATGGATCTAAGAATTCTAGCTATCGGGGTTGTTGGGAGGACCTGGGGATCTCAGTTGGTGACGGCCGGTGTCACGATTCCCCCTCCCTCCAGCCAAAGTGGAGCAGGTGAAGTTTGATGCCATGTCCCTGCACATCCAACCTCAGGTGGCCGCCCAGAAGAAGATGGTAGACGATGGCAGTGGGGAGGTGCAGGTATGGTGAGGGTGGAAAGTGGGTGCTGGGGGTGGGTGGGTGGCGGGGGCGGCGGAGCCCGTCCTGGACCTCACACCGGCCTGGTGCTGGCCCCAGGTGTGGCGCATTGAGAACCTAGAGCTGGTGCCGGTGGATTCCAAGTGGCTGGGCCACTTCTACGGGGGTGACTGCTACCTGCTGCTCTACACCTACCTCATTGGCGAGAAGCAGCACTACCTGCTCTACATCTGGCAGGTCAGGCCCCACCCCTCCCTGCCCAGAGCACAGCCAGCTCAGCTCCCACCCTGCTCTACCCCTTCCAAGTGGCCATCACCCTTGAGTTGAATACCTCTGGTGATGGGGAACTCACCCATTTTCCATCCTGGGACTGCTTTGGCTATGAGATCCCAGTGGCACAGAGTACCCCCATACAACCCTTTCCCCTTCTCTGGGTTCTCAGAGCCTCCAATTTCCATGGCTTCCAGCACATTCCCTTCATCTGGGCTTCTGTGTCCAGATGTGAGTGAGCAGGGAGATGCTTGGGTGCTGGGGGTAGTGGTATGGTAGCCATGCTGTTTCCCCCAGTAAGAAGGAGAGGAGGTCTGGGGTTAAGGCCGGGGTTGCAGGGGAACTATGGGTAGGGGGTTGCTGGGAAAGGATAAGGTATGGGGATGAGACCAGAAGAGGTCTGGGGCAGATTGGGTTTGGGCTGTGTCCAGGGTAGGGTTTGGTGGGGAGGACAGTTGGGTTTGGGGCCGGGTGAGAAACAGGGATGGAGTTGTTGCTGCAGCCGGAGATGGGGTCAGAATTGGAGCTGACTTCATCCCACCCCTTCCGTCGTGCTCGTCCCCAGGGTAGCCAGGCCAGCAAGGATGAAATAGCAGCCTCTGCCTATCAAGCCGTCATCCTGGACCAGAAGTACAACAATGAACCGGTCCAGATCCGGGTCCCGATGGGCAAGGAGCCACCACACCTCATGGCCATCTTCAAGGGACGAATGGTGGTCTACCAGGTGTGGTTGCCGACCTGAGGCACCTGGCAGTCCCCGCATTTGCGGTGGGGTGGGCGTCAGGAGATGGGGGAGGGGACCTGGGGGGGGGGGCCGGCCTGGAGGTGAAGGGCAGTCTTCATGGGGGAGGACTGTTTGAGGCCCCATCAGCCATGTGGAACTGGTGATAGAAACAACCACCCAGTACTTTAAGAATACGTAATGAGTATGTGACATGTGCAAGTGCTGTTTCTCTGCCCACCCATCTCCCTGGATCCTCTACATGAGAAAGGCAGTTCTTGTGCCTAGATTAGCCCAAATGATGAGCCTGTCCAAACTGCACTGGTGCCTTCCAACGTAACGGAATAGACACCTCCTGTTTGTTGAGCACCTATGAAGTCTGCGGCCCTCTGCAAAGGGCCAAGACTGGAGAAGGCCGCGCATTACTGTTTACGGTCCTGTTAGGAGAGCAGTGAACTCACAGCCCAAGGCCCTGTGTGCTTAAATGCCAGAAACTCAAGCTGAGTTCACAGGAGAGTGTGAATACAGTAATCTGGGATAGGCAGGGAGTTCAAGGTAGAAAGGGGGTTTGGAGGAGCCCTTGACATCAGGGTCGGAGCAAAAGGGCTCAGCAGAGGTAAACTGTAGGGCAGGAGGCACAGCAAAGACAAAGGCCCAGAGGAGGGGACCCACATGGGACAGTGAGAAGCCTGGCGAGCTACATGGGAGGGTTTGGAGAGAACAGAGCGGGTCTGGAAGGGTAGTTTGCGCCTGAGTCATGTGGGGCCTTCAAAGGCTGGGATGAGGAGCTGGTTCTAGTCTGTAAGCAGTGGGGAGCCACTGAGGATTTCTGAGCAGCGGAGTGCCATGACCCAAGCAATGTTTTGGAAAGGCTACTCTGGTGATGGTGCATCAGAGGACCTGGGGGCGGGGAACCGCCACCCCCGCCCCCAGCCTCTCTTGCTATTTTCTGTGCCCTTGGAGAATCTTCCATTGTCTCTACTAAGTTGCTCCCACCTCTTTCTCTCTGCCGTCTCCCCACACCCTGCAGGGAGGCACCTCCCGAGGCAACAAAGTGGAGTCAGTGGCCTCCACACAGCTGTTCCAGGTCCAGGGAAACAGAGCCAACAACACCAAGGCCTTTGAGGTCCCAGCCCAGGCCAGCTCCCTCAACTCCAATGATGTCTTCATCCTTAAGACCCAGTCCTGCTGCTACCTGTGGTGTGGGAAGGTGCGTGCAGGGCCTAGTGGCCTCCCCTGGTCTTCAAGTGGGTCTTCGGGATCCCCCCGCCTCAGGCCGAGTAGGTCCTTCTTGTTAATTTCCTAGTTGGTCTCCTTCCCCTGCAGCTCTGGGTCTGGCCACCCTCACATTTTCTGCCTCTATGTCTGGCTCAGTCTCTCTCATTCTGTTTGTCTCTGGCTACCCCTGGCTGTCTCAGTGTTGGTCTGTCTTTGTGTCCAGGCTCTCTCTCACTATCCCTGTGCCTGTCGCTGCCTCTCCATTTATCTCAGCCTCTTGGATTCCTTTTCCTGCCCTGTAAGGATTGTGCAGACTCCTGTCCCCTCTGCCATTCTTTGGAGTGTCAGACAGAGGAGGGGTGCACATGGGGTCCTGATCCAGGCAGAAGAGCCCTCTCAGATGCAGGAGCTCTGTGCCAGTGAATGTGACACTAGAGATGGTCTCCCCCAACACAGCTGACCCCTCTTTCCCCAGGGCTGTAGCGGGGATGAGCGGGAGATGGCCAAGATGGTTGCTAACATCATCTCCCGGACGGACAAGCAAGTGGTGGTGGAAGGACAGGAGCCGGCCAACTTCTGGATGGCCCTGGGTGGAAAGGCACCCTATGCCAGCAGCAAGAGGTAACTATGGGGTCCCTCTGCCTCTAGCTCACCTTCTGAGGCTGGAGAGCCTCCCAGCATCTCCATCCCATGGCCCAGAGCCTGCAGCAAGCATGAATTGAGGACTCTGTATACCAGATCCCTAGGGCTACAAGATGAGTCAAGGGCAGCCCATACCCTCAGAGCCTCTTGAGCAGTGCAGTGTCTGTGTGGGTGTGCCTCGGGCCTGGTGGGAGTGTCTTCGTGGCAAAGGGAGTTCACAGCCATAAGAAACAACTCAATGAGAGGGGCAGGCTTGCCCTTTGGGAAGAAGATGCCAGAGCCCTGACCTTTAGCGCTGACACAGGACCCGGATGCTGAGAAGCCCCAGCTGTACACACTCTGTCAAATGGTTTTTCTGAAGAATACCCATGATCCACCATTCCCCGGTTCAGAAGCAAAAGGGCGTATATTGCAGTAGCCGTAGGAGGGCATGGAGGGAAGACAGCAGAAAGAATTTCCCAGTGGGCCCATAGAAGAGCCACTGGAATGGATGTCCTAGAAAGGCAGTGGGGATTTCTCCCTCGGAGCACTCTTAGACTCTTGGGAGGAGGGGGGACTTTATGTGTGAGCAGAAAAAAAAAAAAGAGTCTTTTCCTAGAAGTTAGGCTTTCCATGCCAGAGTTCTGTATCCTCTATTCTTCTGTCCCCCTACCTTCTTCTTGGCAACACAATTTTCTCTCCATCCTGCAGATTGCAGGAGGAAACCCTGGCCATCACCCCCCGGCTCTTTGAATGTTCCAACCAGACCGGGTGTTTCCTGGCCACAGAAATCCCTGACTTCAATCAGGATGACTTGGATGAGGATGATGTGTTCCTGCTAGATGTCTGGGACCAGGTAGGACAGAGGCCTGGGGAACCTCCCTTCCCACCATCTCCATCTCCAAAGCCAAGAAATAGTGGTTTAATGGACAGGCTCCCTTACAGATTCTTCCTGGGAGTAGTATTATGAACAACAAGAGCCTACGGAAGAAGGAGGCAGGTAGAGAGGAATGTGCCCAATGGGGCTGCAGGGCAGGATGTATTTTCCCAAAGTCCAATTTTTTTTTTTTTTTTTTCCACGTGGCATGTCTATAGCTCTGGAGAGGCTGGGAGTCACACATTGGCAGAATATCCCAGTACAGGACATCTGTCCAACCTCTTCATTTCCCAGATGCAAAGTCAAAACCAGACGGGGCCTGCCCAAGGTCACTTAGCGCCACTGTTGGTCATCGGAGCCTGGGTGAATTGAGGCAGAGCCCTGTGGGCCAGGGAGGACGGGAAGGACCACCTGAACCCTGGATTCTCCACAGGTCTTCTTCTGGATCGGGAAGCGTGCCAATGAGGACGAGAAGAAAGCCGCAGCTGTCACGGTGCAGGAATACCTCAAGACCCACCCCAGCGGCCGTGACCCCGAGACCCCCATCATTGTGGTGAAGCAGGGATACGAGCCCCCTACCTTCACAGGCTGGTTCCTGGCTTGGGATCCCTTCAAGTGGAGTGTAAGTGGCCAGCCCACCCTGATCCTTATAGCCCTTCACATCTTCCTCCAGGTGGCCGCTTGTGATACACCACAGGGCAGGGCAGACTCCCAGGCTTTTCTGTTTACTGCGATAGATGACCAGTGATATATTTGTAAAGGGGTCTGAGGGGGCCTAGAATAAAAAGTAAGGCTGCATAAAACCATTAACCCCCCTGGTGAGGGAGAGGAAAGAAGGCTATCAAAAACCCAGGCTCAGTTCAGTGCCTTGCCTTATGGATCCAATGTAGCTGAAGGCTGTTGGACATTATTGGTTAGAACTGTACTATTTAAACTTAACTGCAGTTAAACAAAATTAAACATTCAGTTGCTCACTAGCCACAAGCTAAGTGCTCTGTAGCCCTATCGGACAGCACAGAAAAAGAACATTTCTATCATCGCAGAAACTTCTCTGAGGCGGTGTTGGTGGATCCGTAAGCCAGGTGAAATGAGACATGTCAGTTCTCAAGGACAGATAAATATCTTCCCGGCACCGAATTCTAAGCAAAATGGGTCATACACGTGGTCCTTACCTGAGGGACAGGGAGTCAGACTTCCACAGGATTCTCCGGAACTGGTCGCACACAGAAGCAGAGGGCAGGTCCTCAAAATGGAAGGTTTTCTGCAGGAAGGAGGAAGGCTAAGGTAGAGAGTGCCAGCCCAGTGGCTTTGGGTGCACTAAAGTGGCACAACAGATGAGTTTAGGGAACCAGAGCTTAATTTCCTCAAATACATTTCCTCAAATACATTTTTTGAAAGCATTCTTTCAGTGGCTGATGGGCTGAATTTAGTTTTGAGGATAAACAAATCTCAAGGCTGCAAATCTAGATGCCAGAACTTTTTTTTTCTCTTTCTTTTTTTTTTTTTTTTTTTTTTATGAGCAGCAGGCGAAAGTTTATGAGAGTATAAGATCAGAAAGTTAAGAATAGTAGGAAAGCTCTCTTTACAGGGAGGGGACATTCGAAAGTGAATGCCCCGACTCTAGGGGAGGGTCCTTGTTTTATAAGGTTCTGGTCAGGGGGGGGGGGGGGGGGGGGGGGGGGGGGGGGGGGGGGGGGGGGGG
>NW_024412395.1:95536491-95574400 GCF_014898765.1 Herpailurus yagouaroundi
CCCCCTTGTTCCTTCTCAGGTCCTACCCTTATTGGCTGGATAACTCTGCGTTGTCCAGTCCTGATTGGCCCGATTCCATTGTGTGAGGGGTGGTCTATGGCCATATCATTCCTTGTGGGTCTATGTTTTATGGTCTACTCTACTTATTTTTAGTCAGGTCTTTCGTCAAATTCCTGAGGGGAACCTGAGGGGGAGCACGTGGTGTCTGATACACTCTTAAGAGGAAACTTATGCCTGAGGGGGTAGATGCCAGAACTTTTTTTTTTTTTTTTTTTTTCAACGTTTATCTTTGGGACAGAGAGAGACCGAGCATGAACGGGGGAGGGGCAGAGAGAGAGGGAGACACAGAATCGGAAACAGGCTCCAGGCTCCGAGCCATCAGCCCAGAGCCTGACGCGGAGCTCGAACTCACGGACCGCAAGATCGTGACCTGGCTGAGGTCGGACGCTTAACCGACTGCTCCACCCAGGCGCCCCAGAACTTCTAAAATTCATATCAGTGTCCTGAGTCAACACCTCTGGCGGCCCTCCCCTCGCCCCAGTCTGGGGGGCTTCTCTCAGGCTCACGCGTGGGCTCACTCCTTCACTCAGCATAACTCCAGTAGGGTGCGCCATGCTTGGTGCCCGGCCCTGGGGATATGGAGACGGGGCTCCTCATGGAGCTAAGGTCCCTTCTAACTCCCTTTGCTCTTTGGCGGCAGGGTCCCCCTCCCCAGGCTCTGGGAGGAGCCCCCCCCCCCCACTCTCCAGGGCCCCCATGTTCCCCAGAGCCTGCAGGGTGTAGGCAGGTTCTCAAGGCTGCATGTGGCTGCTTGCACTGCCTCTGAGTGTGGCCTCCAGCCCCACGTGGGGCTGAGCGGGGCCTCTTCTGACTGTCAGCCCTTTGGGTGCCCATCCTCGCCATCCAGCTTCCTTTTTCAGGGTCTCCCCCCTCCAGCCCCTGAGCCCCTTCTTCCCCCTTCCCACGCCCAAGCCTTAGACCAACCTTCTTTCAAATCCTGAAGGAAAAAGTTCTTCCATCTCCTCTGCTGAGAACTGGGTCTAACTTGTTATTTACTTTCTGTGCAGAACACCAAATCCTATGAGGACCTGAAGGTGGAGCTTGGAAACTCCAGGGACTGGAGCCAGATTACTGATGTGAGTACGGGGCAGGTGGCTGGCTGATGATGGCCAGCCCTGCGGGAGCTGAGAAAGCTCCAGAGAGGACACCAGCATCCTGGGCTTTACTTCCCACCATGAACCGCCAGCCCCCCCCCCCCCCCCGGAAGTCCTTGCTGTTTAACTTCAAGGCCTCTGGCTGTTGTTTTTTTTTCTCCTCCATTTCCTAGGGTATGGTTCCCCCATCTGATCATACATGAATCTGATGGGAGCCGGGAGTGAGGGGCAGGGGCAGCTGATTAGAATGCAGATGCCAAAGTCCCACTCACTGCCCCAAATTCTGGCTTGTGGAATTGGGTTGAGACCCAGGAATACTTGCCCGTTCTAAACGAAGAGCCCAGGTGATTTGATGCAATTAGGCCATGGACTACACTTTGAGAAAGAATGATTTCTCTGCTGTGGCCATCCTGGGATAGCCTTCTCCAGATACAAACTGCAGTCTCTGAGTTAGTTAACAGAAACTCATTTAGCCTGTCGGCCTGGTTGATAAGGAAATCTGAAAGCGAAACCTCTCCTTCAAGAAGTTCCCAGGCTTGCAGGGGAACTGAGTCCAAGCAGACTGCAAAAATGTATCCAGAACATGAGAGCAATTCCACAAGCATGCTGGGGTAATCAGATAATGCACCTGGCTCCTTGGCCCCACCCTCATGCTGAGTACATGGTGATACTCATTAAGCCCTTCTCCGGTGGACTGATGGTGTGCGTTGGAAGGCATATATAGGTCAAGGCTAAGTGAATTTACTGATCACAATTTCATAACCGATAAGAGAAAGAGGATCATAAATGTCCAAGGTGGACCTCAAACATCCACCATGAGAAGCCATGAAGAAGTTTGTAAGTCAAAGAACGAAATAATCATCTCGGACCAATTGGCTTTGGTTGGACACAATCCACCAAGTTTTAGCTCCTGGGTCCGATCAAATGTTGTGTTCTTATGAGGAGTGTGTGTGGGTGGTGGGGTCATGGAAGGCTTCAGGAAGGAGGTGCCCTAGAATCAATGTTGACTCCAGAGAGATAAGCAGTCTGGGAGGTAGCCACAAGCCAGCTGAATTAACCGGTGGTTTCCTTTTCTTCCCTAGGAGATCACAAGCCTCAAACCGGATGCGTTCAATGCTAACACCAACCTCATTGTTGGGCCTCTACCCATCTTTCCCCTGGAACAGTTGGTGAACAAGACTGTGGAGGAGCTCCCTGAGGGTGTGGACCCCAGTAGGAAGGAGGTAGGTCAGACTGGAAGAGGAGGATGAAGAGATATGGCTTGCCGATTGCCGGACCACACTAATTGAAGCCCAGATTGTGCCCTGCAGGTGATTAGGTGCTGGGGGAATGCCAGAGAACAAAAACAGACCTGGTCTCTGCCTTCATGTGAGGTGACATCTCAGTGGGGAGAGAGGGCTCAAAGGACCCTGATTACACTGTTATTTCATTTCAGTGATGATAAGTACCACACAGGTGAAGTACAGGTGCCATGAAAAGTATTCCCAAAGGAAACCTGTTATAGTCAGAGAGCAGAGTTCCTTCTGAAAGGTGGACAGGAATTATTCAGGCAAAATGGGTTATTCCTGGAGAAGGGAACAGCATACATGAAGCCCAGAGGCAGGGAATAAGCATAGCATTGGGGTGAAACTGCAAGGTGGCCAGAGTGGCTGTGGTGTGCAGAGCTGGGGAGTGGCAGGCCAGGGGGCCAGGGGCCCAACTGAGCAGTGCCTGCTACGTCACCTTAGGGAATGTGGTGTGTTTTTTTTTGGGGGGGGGGCGCGCACGGGGGGGCGGGTCAGAGAGAGGGGGACAGAGGATCTGAAGTGGGCTCTGTGCCGACAGGCTGACAGCAGTGAGCCCGATGTGGGGCTTGAACTCACGAACTGTGAGATCATGACCTGAGCCGAAGTCGGATGCTCAACCCACTGAGCCACCCAGGTGCCCTGGGAATGTGGTGTCTTTTTAAAAAGTGGACAGGGGCGCGGTCCGCAAGTTCGAGCCCCGCGTCGGGCTCTGGGCTGATGGCTCAGAGCCTGGAGCCTGCTTCCGATTCTGTGTCTCCCTCTCTCTCTGACCCTCCCCCGTTCATGCTGTGTCTCTCTCTGTCTCAAAAATAAATAAACGTAAAAAAAAAAATAAAAAAAAAAAGTGGACAGGAACCATTATGGCTGAAGCAGGGGAGTAGCAGTTAGATTTATGCTTTTAAAAGATCACTGTAGGGGCACCTGGGTGGCTTAGTCAGTTAAGCATACGTACAACTATTGTTTTCGGCTCAGGTCAGGATCTCATGGTTTGTGAGTTCGATCCCTGCATAGGGTTCTGTGCTATGTCAGCATGGAGCCTGCTTGGAATTCTCTCTCTCTCTCTCTCTCTCTCTCTCTCTCTCTTTCTCTCTCTCTTTCTCAAAATAAAAGATTTATTCTCAAAAAAATTAAAAAAAGAAAGATCACTATAGGGCCACCTGGATGGCTCCGTTGGTAGAGCATGCGACTCTTGATCTTGGGGTTGTAAATTCGAGCCCCATGTTGAGTGTAGAGATTACTTAAAAATAAAATCTTTAGGGACACCTGGATGGCTCAGTCGGTTAAGCGTCTGACTTTGGCTCAGGCCATGATCTCATGACTCGTGAGTTCAAGCCCCACATCGGGCTCTCTGCTATCAGCTCAGAGCCTGCTTCAGAGCCTCAGTCCTCCTCTCTGCCCCTCCCCCACTCATGTGTGCATGTGCGCTCTCTCTCCCTCTCTCTCTTTCAAAAATAAATATTAAAAAAATAAAATAAAACCTTTAAAAAAAGAAAAGTGAAGAATGGAAGGTGCAGAAGCAGTAGCCCTGGGCAGACTGAGTGTGTGTGTGGGGGGGGAGTCTACAATAGGTGGTGGCTGGGGAAGTAAGGGAAGGAAGTGGTTTAGAGAAATATTTAGGAGGTAAAGTCAAGGACACTAGGTAATTACTGGATGGGGGGAGGAATTGTGTCATTTTCCGAGATAAAACAAAACAAAACAAAACCCTGGGTCAGACTGAGCTTAGAGGGGACAAGCATGAATTGGGTGGTAGCCATGCCATTTGAGGCCCCTCCCCCGCCCACCGGGTGACATGCGAACAGATGCATGTTTGGTGGGCAGGCAATTCAGAGAAGCGCCAGGGAGAGACTCACCAGCGCTCGGTGCCTCTGGTGGCTGCAGCTGTAGGCCCGCGCTGTCACCTGTAGGGAGGGAGAATGGCAAGAAGAGCTTGTTAAAAAGCTCTTAACAAGAGTATATGACAAGAAGAGCTTGTCAAGTCTTACACATGAATTAAGGACTCTACAGAAGAGAGATGCCTGATTTCTCCAAGAAGTCTGTTAGCGATCTGGGCCCGATATACGTTTAAGTATATTGTTCCCAAAGCATTTGTATCCTGCCCTTCACCTTGGAGACCATGTTCGTGCATTCTCTCCCAGATCAGCCCACCATCCGTGTCCTCACTGTAATAATGGGATGATCCTAATATATTTTCTGTAATAGTAATACTACAAATTATTATTTGCCCAGCACCTGGTACATAGAAAGCACTCTGCAAATGTAACCTGCTATTTTCACTGCCTGCTCTACACCTGACAAAACTGAAGAGTGGGGAAGTCACTTGCCTTATGTGACTGGCAAAGCTACTTAGTAGCCAAGTCAGAGCAAGAACCAGGTCTTTGGAGCCCTGCTGTTACCCTCGTATCATCATGTGGCACCAAGTATCTCTAAAAGGAGGGGCAGCCAGTGTTATTGAACGAGGTGATCAATGGGAGGCTGGAGGGATTGCAGGTTTTGAATGGGACAAACAGCATCAAAACAACCCTACCACAGTAGACAGAGTCTACAAAATCTAAGATCCTTTTTAAAAACTCAGTTGTCTGTTGCCGATGTTTTTAATCATGGGAGTAACATACATTCTTGTGGGAGAGCTATAAGTTCATGGTCAAGTAGGGGGAGTCGGAGAGGTCTTGAGGCCTCGCTGGCTGCTCCAAAGTCGGAAGGGGAGCCAGAGACAATGAACAGTGGTGTGGTGGGTCTGGCTGCAGGCAGTAGCAAGAGGATAATCCAAGTGTTTGAGCGCAAGTGAGTAAACCACAGAGAGGCGGATGTGGGTATGGGTGAGGCCAGTAATCAGCTGGCAGGACCACAGAGTCCAAGAACAGGACTAGGGAAAGATACAAGGCCACTGGGATGGGCAGTTCCTGCTATCTAGCCTAGGGGTCAGAGTCCAGAAGTCTCCACCAAGCAGCGGAGCCAGCCTGACTGGGGCTGAGAGGGCACCTGCATCCACAGCTGTGAGGGACCTGGAGCGGGCGTTTGCTACAAACAAGTTTGGGGTAGGCAGCTCTTCCCCATCCACTGATGCCCAAACCGCCCACCTTTACTCCCTTCCTCCCTGCCTGGGGGAGTGGGCAGTGCTCTCAGGATCCTTGAGGACAGAATGCCCAGGGGTGGGAGGCAAATCTAAAGACAGGTTAGAGAACTGAGTCATCAGACCTACCTGAGCTTGAGGTCCATCTGCGGATGTTTTCCAAGCGGTTCAATTAAGGGCTCTCTGCAGGAGTGGATAAAACACTCTTCTGGGGTAGCAGGGTGGGCTAAGATTGAAAAACAAAAAAACAAAAACCTTGTTCTCACCACCCCTCCCCTCTGGGTGCCTGGGGAGCAGAGATGAAGGTTGGGAGATGCTGTCTTATAGCAGCTTCAATTTGGGGTTCTTACATTGAGTGTGCCTTGATAGCACTTAGCTTGCCTTAAGCAGCACCACTATTATATTGTATCAGCTGGGAGCAACAGTCATTTCAGGCAATCCCCTCATCTAATGGAGAAAGATACATACTCCAGGCCTAGAAAGGTGTTTCCCAGTCATGATCTCCAAGCTGAGAGTAAAAAGGTAGAATTGTGCTAACCTTCTAGACCCTTCATAGGACTGGAGAATATAGGGTAAGTCATCCAAATGTTTTGTCTCTTGCTCAAATTAGCCAGCTGTTTTGTAAGTGCCATGGCTGTACACGCTTGCTCACTTTGCCCATTGGGGTGGGGCGGCTGCCGGGTGAACTTGAGCCTGAGCAAGTCAGGGCCCAGGAGGGCAAGCCCTCAAGGGCTAGGGGCTTCTGCCAGAAGAGCTGTGCCTCCTGTGGTAAAGACAACTTGGTCTAGATCAGACCCGGGTAGATTCCCTTCTGCAGCTCATCTGCTTCCTCCATGGGCCAGACTCACAGAAAGAAGGGTCCCCTGGCTGAGGTTCACTGCTTAATGAGACAGATGAACAAGATACTTTCTTAGGGAAACATATGCCCTTTCACATGTAATGTTACTTTCATCCCCATAAAAACATTACAGAGAAGCAAATATTGGCCTTTAAAAAATTTCCCCCATTCTACAGAGAGGAAAACTAAGATGTTCCCCCAAGTTAGCAAATTCCTTAACCAAGCTAAGTCAAGTTCTTATTTCAGATCTAGGGTCAAAAGAAAGGAGCTCAATCTACTTCATCTTGAACTCATTCCAAATTCAGGGATCAAACCTCTTGGACCTCAAAGTGCCACCTGACTCCTCCCATTTCTTTCTTGGTTCTCCTGACGTTGCCTGTATTTGCTTTTCATGTGATGGCCACCCCACACCCATAAGACTCATCAAAGTAAACCCTGGGGAAGAGTGTGACCTTTGTCCTCTGCTTCCTCTCTCCTTCTAGGAGCACCTGTCCCCCGAGGATTTCACCAAGGCCTTGGGGATGACGCCCACTGCCTTCTCTGCCCTCCCTCAATGGAAGCAACAAAACCTCAAGAAACAAAAAGGCCTGTTTTGAGAAGCAGGGGTAGCTGCTAGCTGGAGGGCAGTACCCTACCCCGCTTGGTTTTTCATGACCGGGATGTGAGTCCTACACTAATTGAGGTGAAATTTTAGTTACCGGTGAGCGGCCTTCCTCTCACCGGTATTTTATTTTATTGAGTAACCTATTCTTCCAGAATGACACCTCTGTAAAGACACTGTGATCCCAATTTGAGACATGAAGGGGGGGGGGGGTTCACGTTGTTTCTATCCTCAGGTATTGCATCACTTTTAGTCATCCTGTTCTAGAGCTTTCCCTCCTGAGAAGAGCAGGCACTCCACGGGACATCAGAATTCTGAGGAGCCGTTCCTAGCTTTTCCTCTCTTGTGACACTTTTATCTACAGGAAGTGGGCTGAAGATCTTTCCCAGCGTAATGGCTTTTCCTCTTCACTTTCCTGATTTAGGCGAGACGTTAAAGGGGACTCCTCCTCTGTAGGAGTTGAATGGCCTGGGAAAATGACCTGTTAGGCAATCTCACAACACTAACGGGTACCCAGTGAGAGCAACATATCCACTGGGTTTTAAATGCAGGCTATTTTACCCCCTTCTTTGGTACTAATAAGGCAAAAGAGCTTAGCAAAGGCCAATGCTGAGTTTACAAACGGTTATCCAGAACCTCTGTAAAGCTTCACCGGCTCCTCGAATGAAAACGAGAACTCCGTGCTGACCACGGCCACTGGTTGGGTTTGCCCTTCCATTTCCTTTAAGTTGTAATGGGGCTGCACGGAAATCCAAGTCAGAAGGCCAACAGAAAGGGATCTCAGAACCTCAACACGTGATCGGTTAAGAATGCAAGTGTCTGCAAGAATATGTCCTTTTTAGAAATAACAGTCGAACCAACAGAAGGTTAATAAAGGCTTTAATTTCACACACACAAAAAACTCTATGCATAATTTAAAAAGGAAACAAAAACAAGGAAAAACCATAAAGGATACAGAGGAACAGTTCTGCTAAAACACAGATAAAGTGCCGCTCCATACAAAACAACATAAAGAAATCAGAATCAAGTCACTCTGAGCACAAAGAAAATCACCTCACAAATAATGTGGCCAAAGCTGCCAGCAAATCTGGTAGTGGCTCAATTAGGCAAAGTGTAGGACCTTTACTTTTCTGTCTTCCTCTCTACAGCATAAGTAAGCAACACTGACAACAGGCCAGAGGAGTTGGGATGCAAGGACAAAAACTCAAGAGAGGGCGGGAGACCTGGGGAGGGGATGTGTGTGTGGGCTCAGTCCCCGCAGCCCCTCTGCTTTTGAAATAGGCCAGTCAGTTGATTGCTCTTACTGTTTTGGCATTTGACCTACTGAACTTGGGTCCTGATCCAGACCCTCATTCCCCTCTATTGTTTTGCCAGTAAACATGCCTATACTTTGAATCTCTTAAGGTACTTTAAGAAAAGTTCAATGTTACTAAAATCAACTGCTTATATTCATACTGGCACACTGTTTTAATTAAAAACTTCAAAACCTCAGACATATAGCACACATGGAAAGAAAAATTTACTGTGTATAAATATGATACAACGGAAAAGACTGCCTGAAGTCTAGTAATCAAAGCATGCCGTAAAGGAGTCAAGGATTGTGGTGACACACAGCAAAAGAATTGTCACAAAACTCTCAAGGCCTAACAAACTCTAGTTTCCAATCATATATATGTTTTTCAGATGTTAATAAGACATACCAATAGAGACAGAATTTTGAAGTGATACATGAGGAAGATGTTAGATGGCAGAAATCTGTTCAGGTTTGGTACACACTTAACGAGAGCATTACTCAGTGTTAAAGCAAGACGGAGAGGAGGAAAAGGACACACCTGTTTTGGGGGGACACTTATGTGACTTGCATCTGGTACTGGGTTTTGATTTTTCCAAAAATCTCACATATATACAGGATTCAAATATACTTGGGAGATGTAGCTGTTTCTCTGATTTAAAACAAAAGACCTCCTGAGAGAGGTCAGTTAAATCAGAGAGAAAAAAAATAAAGTGTGGATGACTGAGAGCGTCCACTGCAGTCACTTCAGAGGACAAAGAAAGAGAAGAGTCATATTTATTTGTTTTAATATAAACTCTTCAGATCACAAACTCTTTTCAGATCACAAAAAAACAAACTACTTTTCTCCTGTAGGTTTCCAATCCCCACTCCCATGCTCTCTCTACACTCCTAACACTCAACTATAGTGACATGGCCAAGAGATCTTCACTTCAGGTGTTTCCAAATAATTTTCATTATACAACCATATCTGTAGCTGTACATGCGTCAAGATATGCTTACATAGTTACATAATGGTAACTGCAATATGGAGGAATAAGTAAACTCACAAATTCACCTGCTGAGGTTTTAATTCTTAAAGTTTCTCTTTTGGAAGAACTCTACACTTGAACAAGGAGAGAAGTAAAGAAATGTATAGTCTAGTATTTGCCTCCCAGAGTTAATCAGCTGATTTGTAAGTATCACTGTATACTTTAAAAAATGTAAACACATTTACATTTGTTACATCTGTTACTGAGCCATTAAATTAGGCCTGAAATTAACAGATCACCTCGAGTAAACATAGCTTTTGGAATCAAAATATAAATAGAAGAACAATTCATGGACTTGCCTCCTACTCTACCTGCTGAGACAAAACTTAGATTTGAGTGTGCACACACATATAAATACCCCCACAAAACAAAGGCTATCTCCTCACAGGCCTAAATTACAGTCATGGCTACTAAAGGGACAGCAGCCATCTGGCCACATGTAACTTCCAATTCTCCATAATATTAGGTGATAAGAGTCAGTAAGTCTGGATTTTAGGTTAGTTTTCCATTCAAAAAAATTTCAATTAAGATCAGTTGTCTGCAGAACTAAGTGCTGTCGAGTTCTAATTCAATGTCATTTAAAGTAGTGTAACCCTATTTGGTAATTTTCAACAGAAAGGTTACTGTGTAGGCTGCCTGGGACTGAAGCACTCTGTCCCTATCTAACTTGTCCCTTGCGGCCCCAACACCCCAATGCCCCATCCCCCTGATTGTGAGCAAACTGATCAGACTGTGCAAAAAATATATATATATATAATATATTATTATAATTTTTAAATATATACAGCCAGCTCAAAAAACCAATAAACCCTTTCAACGTGGTCCAGCTGAAATCTCCATCTGTAGTCATGAACCCTTCACTGAACCTGAATGAGAACACGTAGTGAAAGGGGGGATGGATAAGGAGCGCAGGGGGAGGGGAAGGCCGAAGAGGCCCTAACAATGCACAGCTACCAAAGAAAATTCAAGTCCAAAACTTGCAAGCGTACAAGTGGTGAGAGAAGTCATCTACCTCAGTAACCTATTTCCAACTAACAAGTTCAGCCCAAGAAATGAAGATCAAATCAAATCAGGTTTCTGAGCCACGTGTACTTCTAAACCACACACACACACACACACACACACACACACACACACACTACAAAAACAAGTCAAATGAGGGCACTTCATGGGCAATCAGGCTTATGGCATTTCTATTTTTTTTATGCCCTAATGCATCCATCCCCCATTTCAAATCATTTCCAACCATTTTTAACGGTACCTCTCAAAGCTCTCAAATACAAACACATGGAAGAGAAGTCCTAAATAGTTACAGAATTTGATCACCACTTCACTCATTTTTGAGAAAACCAGTTATTTCCCAGCCAAAGCTATAATTTTTAAAACAAATATTTTCCTCTGCTCTATATTACTCTTGCACAACTTACTGGCATACCATTTTGGAACATTCACTATGGTAATGCATAGGTAAATGGCAGGAGGCAAAGCTTTCATTGGTAGTTAACCAAAAGTGCTGGGGCCGTTTACAATTTGGAAACTGAACATTTTAGAACAGGTTACTATGTCAGAACACGTCCAAGTATGGGGCTGCAGCTCTCATAAGGCCATCTTCCAGAAAAGATGTTGTACCTTCTGTGATGGCGGACTTTAACATGTTTACTTCCCTTGAAAAACTGATGTTTTGTCCCTACCTGAGAGCTAAGAGTTACCTCCTTGTTTATAATAAAAGAAAAACATGAAAGAAAATACTGAAAGTTTCATTTTGCTATACTTAACTGTGTGAACCTAATGATTCCTGGGCTTACAAAAATTATTTTGTGGACAGAATTCTCCTCTGAAACTCATTCTTCACATGGTTTCACAAGCTGCTTACTAACCAAGCTGGTTGTGGCAGCTGAGCAACTAATGCAGCACTTAATACTGCACTCCCATTTAGCCTCAACTCAAAGCACCTAAAAAGATAAATCCATTACACACCTTTGTTATTTGTTAGCTCTTGGGATTACCTAAACCAATCTCATTATAACTCTCACCTGGTTTTAAGGGCCAAGCCAGGCAGCAAATGATTTAAATGTTCTTTATCCAATAGCTCATGTACTTAATTTCCCATTTGCAGCAGGGCTTCTAGGGGTCCAGAGTTTTTAGATTTAACTCAAGAATCCTCACCTTGACCTATGTACGAGGGACAGATGCTAGCATTCTTTCTTATCCCTAAGTATCCTTGCTGGGGAATCCCAACCTCCTAAAGTTTTGGTTGCAATCTTTTAGGGTAACGTTTGCTCCATGGAAGAATGACACGGAAGAAAAAGAAAAGATTCTATCTTCACTACAATAATATAGATGATATATAAAGAATATACTTTGAGAAGGAAATTTCTGTAAAGAAAATGCAAAGTGTAGAATGAATACCAAATGGGGGACCATAACACATTCCAAAGCACCAACAATCCATTTCTTGGGACTGCATGTAAACAGCAAAAGCATTACAAATCCATGAAATAATTTTTTTAAAAAAGCTCCTCATGTCAGGTGGCAGAAATGCCTCTCCTTCCCAAGGAGGACACACTGTCATTAGTGTAACATGGAGAGCTGGCTTTCCAGTGAACTTTACTAATAAGAAACAAACATGAAAGAGTGTAGACTCGAGTGAAACTACTCAAGGAACATAAAAGCTAAATGCCAACTGATATATATATCTTTACACATTTCTCAGGTGAATGGACTCTTTGACGCCTTCATTTCTTCTCAGACTGCTGTGCTATTAACTTTGAGCAGGCATACTCTGGTGACTCATCCTAACTCTTTAAGGCTCCATTCACTCCACATATATGTGTGTGTGGATGTGTATGTACATATGTATATATTTACAACACGTATCCCTAAGACAAAAGGAAGCGCCACTACTGTAGGAGAAAAAGAGGATAATCAGCTACAGATGTGAGACCAAAGTTTCCATAAAACAATTAGCAATGGAGCGTTCCACATAATTGCAATTTTCATCTTTTGGTTTGGCCCTGAGCTGTTTGTTGCTCCCGCATCAAGTAGAACTCCGAATTCTCCTCGGGCAGAGGAAAGGTGAGGCGGGCGGCAGTAAGAGGGAATAATACTCAGTGCGCACTGCCAACCCACGAGTTTGTTCCTCACAAGGCCTGACGAGCGGTCTTCCCCACTTCCATGCTAACTGCCTGAGAGTTCTTTTCCGTTTCCAGCAGCTCATCGAAGATCTCCCTTAAAATAAAACAAAAAAGAAATAAAACAAGACATTTAGTAAGTAAAGCCAAAGGATAGAAGACAGATACCGACAGAGCCTGCACAATCCCATTTGGTGCCTAAATTTTATTGAACAAGCAGCTCATTCATTTGATCACTATCTTAACCCCATGTGCCAATTTTTGAGAAAGCTGGGTGGTGGGGGGGGGGGTAGCAATGGCACTAGCTAGCCTTGACAACAAAGCCATGTAATTCCCATCCGTGTAACTCAGATCTTCCAGCTGATATAACTGGAAGACAGACCAAGGTTTACGATAGGACAACTTTATCATATAGAAGTCTTAAGTTCCATACTTAGATGCTACTGTGAGACAATTAACATGAAGTTAAGATATCAAGATATAAGCCCTACGCAAAGAAAACAAAAATCAAAAATTGTCAACCAGCAAGTGATGGGAATACTTTGTCCTTACAGGGGGAAAAAATAGTTTCAGAGATTTGTAGCCCACAGCTCCAGACCTGGCAGTTTCTTACTTGTGCATATAAAAGAAGATGTAACCACTCCGGTCCCGATCACTCTGCACGGAAGCCTCTTGGATTTTAGATACCTCGAGATCATTGTAAGTAAACCATGCCTGCTTCTTAATGTCGTACACATCACTAATGTAATGACCTAAAATAAATAAAATCTTAAAATGGTTTGTTTTTTTTAAAGTCCAACGCGGGGCTTGAACTCACAACCTTGAGATCAAGGTCAAGAGTCAGACACTTAACTGACCGAGCCACTCATGTGCCCCTTAAAATTGTGGTTTTTAGAACACACTGCATTATTCTCAGGTACAGGAAGTTTTGGAGAGAGAGAAACAGCCTTCCCATCGACCCTACCCCCAGCAGTGTTTCTAAAAACCATTCCGAAAACATGTACAGAAACTCAAGGGAGTAATATAGTACAGCAGGACAACTTTTTGGATATAGATATATGTATGTATATGGAAATTTGGGTCATTTATAGAGAAATTAAAAAGTTGCACCTTTAACACAATTCATATTTAGTGTGATCAAAGAAAAGATTTAAAACTTTTTCTTGATGCATTCAACCTACAGCTCATGATACTGGGCACAGAGCCCACTAATAGGGAGTAAATGCTGGCAACTTCATTTATAAAAAACTGAAATCACAATGTTCATTTACCTGAAGATGAGGTGCTACCAATGTGGCTGACAACACTAATGAGCCGGTAAGAATGAGGAAGATTGCCTGTCTGGAAAACAGAAGTGGGCGTGATTTTTAACTTCATTTGAATAAAAGTGAAACACTAAATTTAAATGTACTATCAAAGCCGACATGACAGTTTCAGTGTGTGTAGTCAAACTCAATAAAAAAAAAATCCAGTGGTTGCTATTGTTCACATCTTTTGACCCAAGAATTCTACTCCCAGCTAAAATTCATTCTAGGAAAATAATTCAAAAGGAAAAAAGAATATGTGTGTAAAATTATTTACTGTAGCATCCCCTATAAAAATGAAAAGTTGGAATTAACGAAAGACTCAAAAATAGTTAAATGATCAGTGGTATACCAACTCAGTGCAATATTATTCAGTGGGTCAGCAATACGTTAACTTGTTTTCCCAACCCACATGAATGCACACAATAATTACAGCTCTATAAAAACAAGCGTGTTAATGATTAAGTACTGGAAAACAAAATGAACAAAATGAAAACAGTTGCAGTGGTGCTGCTGGGATCATGGGTAAACTTTTACATTTTTAAATATTTTTTTAAATGCCCTTAAAATATTATTAATAGAAAAATTTTTAAAAACCCTGAAAAGTGACATTCATGCACTGCAGGGAGCACCATAAGGTACAATGTGGGGAAGGAATACAGCTGTATGTAAACCAGAACCATTAAAATGTTCATAAACTTTAAGGCAATAATTTACTTCTGGGGATTTAAAGAAGAAAATTCTAAATATAGAAAACACTCAATCATACACAATTCCTCAGTGTATTATTTATCACAGTGAACGACAGAAACTTAAATGCTCATGGTTAAATCCTAAATGAAATGAACAGTATGTTGATTTGAGGGAATACAGTACATACAACAATTAAAAATAAAATGCTTATAACTAATCTTTAATAAGCAAGCAGGATAAAAACTGTACTTATGACTTAAAAAAAAAATTTTTTTTTTAACGTTTATTTATTATTGAGAGAGAGTCACAGAGCATGAACAGGGGAGGGGCCGAGAGATGGAGAGACACAGAATCCGAAGCAGGCTCCAGGCTCTGAGCTGTCAGCACAGAGCCCAACGTGGGGCTCGAACCCACAAACCACGAGATCATGACCTGAGCTGAAGTCGGACGCCTAACCAACTGAGCCACCCAGGTGCCCCTACTTTTTTTTTAAAGCACACTTGGAGGCAGAGATGACAAAGTATGTCAAAATGCTAACAGCAGTTGTGTTAGGACAGTGGACTCCTAGGCAATTAAAATTACAAAATTGGAAAATGGAAAAAAAAACAATTATTTCAGAAAAAAAGAAGGGTAAGAAAAGGTTACAATGTGCTCTAGTTTAATAGTGCAATAGTTTTTACTGAGTAACAACCAGCTAGTTTTGGTATATAACTTTAAAGACAATATAGTTTTGGGGCGCCTAGGTGGCTCAGTCGGTTGAGCGTCCGACTTTGGCTCGGGTCATGATCTCAGTGGTTCGAGCCCCACATCGGGCTCTGTGCTGACAGCTCGGAGCCTGGAGCCTGCTTCGGAATCTGTGTCTCCCTCTCTCTCTGCCCCTTCCCCACTCGTGCTCTGTCTCTCTGTCTCTCAAAAATAAATAAAAATGTTAAAAAAAAATTTTTAAGACAATATAATTCTGGCAGAACTAAAGGTGAGTTAATATTAATATATAACATCAAGAGCCATGTTACTCATTTACTACCTAACATGTACACGAGGGAGTCAGTTTTGTTTCAGTCTGTTCTGAAGCTTGTGTGTAAGAAACGAGGAGCAAAGGCAAGAGAAAGTGAAGGCCATCGGACAGCTGCCACAGGGCACAGATGAACCCGCAAGGGACACAAACAGGGAGGCCTTTGAAGACAAACAGCAGGAGGAGTAATCCTGACAATGTGACCGGTTCTACTCACGGAAGAAGGTCACCTACCTCAGCATTTCTTTTCAGCTCCTCAGCCTCAGCTTCTGTGTACTCCATATCTAAAACATCCTCATTTCCAGAGTCCTCATCAGAACCCAATGAGTCCAGAAAAGAGTTGTTAAACTCTGAAGAATACAAAAATGTTGTAAAAGTTCTTAGAACAGACACAAAGAGATAGGATTAGAAAAGTAAAAAAACAGCTTGGGGTACACATTTTATCATCCTATGGAAACATAAAACATATTATCATTAGGGTTCCAATTTACCCAGCCCACTCTGAGGAATAACAATTCAGGTACCAGGTATCTATAAAAGAAATGTCCCTTTTTCTTTTAAATATATTTATATGAAAGGGATAGGACTCTAATAAGAAAGGAATAAAACTGAAAAAGAGAATATGATTTTACAGATAACCCAATTTCACTACATTCCACATTCTATAAACTGTATGTTAAGTTTGAAGTACTTGGTGCATATTGTGGATGCCCCAGCAAATACAAACCACCTCACAGAAAAGAGACCATAAAAAATTAGTATCCTTTCACATTCTTCAACATTAACTCTTCTGAAATTTAATATAATGGTATCTAACCTTGAATTTAAGGTTCACTTAAAATATACTACACGAATAATTAAATCCAAGATCCACTTTTTTCTTTAATGATGAGTTTCTACTGAAAGAATCCATCTTTAGTAATGACTTAAATAAAGAGTCCCAGAAGCATTTGTAGGTGTCTCTTTGCTTTAAAATACAATTAATCCCACTTAAAATCATAGTATAGAGTTATTTAAAAGACACGAACACTTATGAATGGGAAGAACAGAGAAAGAGACTATAGAATCAGAATCCTGAAAGCTACAAAGTAGATGGTGACGGACTTAGCAGACCTAGGAAAGCCAAAACCAAATCTTAAGCCAGTAACAGAAAAGTTGAGAACCAATCCAATTTAAATCACAGACTCTTGTTCAAAAGACATACAACTTGCAAATATCATGTACCCCTGAAATTGGAGGCTAAGGAGGGGATAAAAAAAAAATAAGGATTTGGTGAAAAGTGTTTTGAGAAACAGACTCCCAGGATCCCCTCCCCTCCACTTTATGCTGCTAAGCAGTGACAGAAATCTGGAGTTTCATCCTCTGGAGGGGGTAAAACACTCTCTGGACTGGGGGAACTCTCTGGACTGGGGGAACGCCAGGCACACACAGCAAATGGGGAAGCAGGCCACGATTTGTAGGGCAAACCCCTCTACCCCAGTCCTATTCCTATACTTGGCTCTCAGAACTCTGACAGCCTCATCTTTTACCTTTAGGCAAAGGCAATAAATGAGAAAACTCTTTTTTTTTTTAAAGTTTATTTACTTATTTTGAGACAGAGAAAGAGCAAGTGCACAAGTGGTGGAGGGACTGAGAGAGAGGGAGACAGAGAATTCCAAGTAGGTTCCACATGGTCAGTGCAGAGCCTGATGTGGGGCTTGAACCCACGAACTGTGAGATCAAGAGTAAGCCGCTCGACCAACTGAACCACCCAGGCCCCAGAGAAAACTCTTTTTTTTAGGAATCTGACCAGCCCATGACAAAGTCCTAAAATATTAACATCATCTTCAAAACAGTCCCACCCTCTAAAACTCAGAGTTGATGAGCCCTAACTATTCATATGCTCAGAGCTTCCAACCATCTTTTTGTTATTTTTTTTAAGTTTATTTATTTTTGTGTGTGTGTGAGAGAGAGTGCATGCTTGAGTGAGCATGTGAGTGGGCAAGGGGTAGAGAAAGAGGGGGAGAGAATCTTAAGCAGGCTCCATGCTGTCAGGCTGTCAGCAGAGCCCTATGCAGGGCTTGGACTCAAGAACTGTGAGATCATGACCTGAACCAAAACCAAGAGTCGGATACCTAACTGACAGCCACCCAGGTGCCCCCAACTATCTTTTTAGTCTCCTTTTCTTAACAATGAACCAACAACCAAAGATTACTAGACACTGAGGAAAGCCTCTAATAAGTAATATAAAGACCATAAGAACCACACAGGACAGGGCAGTTGGAGGAAACAATCTATTCAGGGAGAAGAAACCTTCAAATAAACAAATCAACTATATTTAATATCCTCAGAGATTTGAGATGGTATTACTTCCATGACCACCCCCCAAAAGCTTACGAAAAAGAGAACATACACAAAACAAATCAGTTCTTGAAAATCAGAAATATGATAGAAATAAAACACTCAAAAGAAGGTTTGGAGCTAGAGATAAGGTTAGAGAACTTTCCCAGGAAGCAGAGCAAAATTACTAAAAGATGGAAAACTAGAAAGAAGAGATGAGAAAATTTTAAGAATCAGACCAGAAAGTCTGGATAACAGAAGTTTCAAAAAGAGAAAAGAGAGTGAAAGGGAGGAAGTCAGTGAAAATTTCTTATAATTGAAGGACACGTTTCTCTATTAAAATGATCTTTTAAGTGCCCAGTAAAATGGATGAAACAGACCTACATCTAAGCACATCGGTATGAAACTTCATCATAGTAGAAATAAAAAGATCCTACAAGCTTTCAGACAAAAACGGGGTCATATCAGGGTAAAGAATGGCTTTCATACGGCAACTCTGCAAACAAGACTTCTATCACTGCTCAGCAGCGTGAAGCTGGAGGGAAACAATGCTTTCACAATGACTGCAAACCCAGAATTCTATACAGCCAAACCATCAAATACTAGGTCCAGTGAAACTTGCAAGGCTTCCAAAAAAACCTGAGTCACAACCCCTCTTTTCTAAGAAAACTACTAGGACGTTCTCCATCAAAGCACAAGTAGCGGGATGCCTGGGTGGCTCAGTTGGTTAAGCATCTGACTTCGGCTTGGGTCATAATCTCATGGTTCATGAGTTTGAGTCCCACATCAAGTTCTGTGCTGTCAGTGCAGAGCGCACTTTGGATCCTCTGTCCCTGTCTCTCTCTGCCCCTCCCCCGCTTCACGTGTGTTCTCGCTCAACAATAAACGTTAAAAAAAAAAAAAAAAAAAAGCACAAGTACACAAGTAGACCAAGAATGAGGAAGGGTGAGATACAGGAAATGAGAGATTCAAACAAAGGAGAGAATCAGAAGGAATCCTCAGGAGAATGGTTAGGGAGCTCTCAGGGTATCTGTGCATGGATGTAAAGGGCAACCAGTCCAGACTGGAGCAATGTGACTTGTGACAGCCATTAATGCCACTACTATACCATCTTTCTAATAGAGCACAGAATGCCTGGGTGAAATCTAGCTTCAATTCTTATTTGTAATTGCCTCAACTATGTGCCAGCAAAATTCAGGCTCTCTGCTCTATGCCCTGGTGTTTAGATCAGCCTAGAGCACTCAATTTGTACCAAAGTGTTCTGTTTTGATCTATTTCTGAGAACCAGAGAAAGACTAGTGATCTTGGAAAATAAAAGTGAGCCTGCTTCCCATGACTACATGTCCCTGTGGACCTCTAGTATCTGGTCCATATATTAGTTCTGCCACATGCCACAACTATGGTGAGCATTATGTTTCTAAATACTCATGATTTTGCCCACTGATTTTCCAAGAGTGAACTCTTGTAAATTCACAGGGAAACTGAGGCCACATTATCTTCTAGTAGTTCTAATTATGGCAAAATGCTCTTTCACATGTCTTTGTTATGTAATTTTTCAAAAAAAAAAAAAAGGAGGGGTGATATGGATAGAGATGACAAATTATTTTTTTTTAAAAAGCTACCGGGGTGCGCCTGAGTCACTCAGTTGGTTAAGCGTCCAACTTCGGCTCAGGTCACAACCTCACAATCCATGAGTTCAAGCCCCGCGTTGGGCTCTGTGTTAACAACTCAGAGCCTGGAGCCTGCTTCAGATTCTGTGTCTCCCTCTCTCACTGCCCCTCCCTCTGTCTAGTTCTCTGTCTGTCTCTCTCTCTCTCTCTCTCTCTCTCTCAAAAGTAAGTAAAAACAAAAAAAAAATGTTTTTTTAATAAAAATATTTTTAAAAAGCTACTGATGGATACAAACATTAGAACAGTGGTTTTCTCTTGGGGTGGAGGGAAGAAATGGGTACACAATTTCTAAGGTTCTATTTCTTTACCTTGAAGGTGTTAAAATTTGTTATTGTCATTAAAATAATACTTTACATGTTTTTCTGTGTGCGATACAGTTCACCATAGAAACAATGTAATTAAAATAATCTCCACACCTTGAAGACTTAACTCTGTTGCTCTTTTGAGGTCATCATCTTCTTTCTGTTCCCAAGCTTCCTAAAGGGACAAAAACAAAACTAAGGTATTTAAAAAGGTACTGATTAAACTTATTTAACAAGGATGAGATCAGCCGCGCTAAAAGCATTTGCTCACAATGTTTTCCATAGTCTTACAAATGTATGGAGTATGACCTTTTGAGGGATGTGGAGAAATCCTTTACTTTTTTCAACCTGTTTTCCTAAAACACAACCTCGGGGGTTAAAAGGGCTTACATGTTATCTCTTCTAGTCAGTCACATTTGGCTTGCTAACCAAAAGCCATTCACTGTGACAGTGTGATCTAACTAATTCCCTTTCTTCTTGTATGTATGAAATGCCTGGCACACAGCAGAACCTACTTAGCAAGTTGCTCTGTTTTCTTTCCTCTGATTTACAGCATCTGCCCATTTCCGTGGTATAAATACTCCCACTGTGGCAAAGTTTAAGCTACCAATGTGATACTGAGTGCACGGCTGGGAAGAGGTGGGCACGCCTGAGCTGATGGTGAGCTGGTCCTAGTGTATTGCTGTCCCTAAGTCTATGACAGCAACAGAAACAATTTCCACAAGATCATTATTCAAACATTTCTATTTTATTTTTTTCTATTTTTTTCTTGCTTAAAAAAACCCCTGACACACATAACAGATACTTGGTGAATACTAAATGAATGCTGCTGTTACTTTTCTAATACATCTGAGGTTCTCTTAGAAAGACAAGAACCCGTGAAAATGTCAACCTGATGACTAATTATAAAAATAGGGAAATGTTGACTCTAAAAATTTTTCCCTCTCATCTGCAGAGAAATTTATAAACTTCATGCATAAATGAAGAAAAGATGTAATTTAAGCAGAACCGTTTTATACTTTTCCCAAGTTTAGACTTGTTTTTATAGTTACTAAAGTATATAAGAAGCTTAGAATGAGCTATTCTGCATTACAGTCCTGGGAGCAATAATACTGTATTCAGGAAAGAAACAGATATTCTCTAAGAGGAAATATGATTACTTAAACTCATCCAGCATATAAAGTGTGTGCTGAAACCCAGATGGTAAAAGATACTCTTTTAGCTATTAATAGAATGATGCAGGTATACCAAACTGAAGAGACCTCATATTCTATTCTCAGATGTGAAGATAGGTTCATAAGATAGTTTTAACTGGGTAGCTGACAAGAAAGAGGATATATGTCCTTTGTGCATGAAAAGGAGGTATGCTGAATTTTTTCTTTCTCTGCACTATAAGGAACTATTGTTAAGAAATCAGACCTTGGTCTTTTAGATGAAAAATAAGTTTTCTAAAACAAATGATTACTATCCATTATTTGCAAAATAGCTGACATAAATACATCTTGATGATGAGGCAGCTAGGGAGATACTTCTCACAAATAAAAGGATACAGAACAGCTGGTTATGAAAGCATTTTAAAGCAGCAGTTCTCAGCCTTGACTGAACACCAGAATCACTGGGAGGTTTTAAAAAATGAAGGAAGAAGTAAGGAGGAGGGAGGAAGCAAGGAGGAAGGAAGGAGAGAAGGGAGGCTGAACGAAGGGGGAAGGGGGAGAGAGAGGGAGGAGGGGGAGAGGGGGAGGGAGAGAGAGGGAGGGAGGGAGAGAGAGAAAAGGAAAGATATCTAGATGCCCAGACCATACCCCAGGATCCATTATATCAGAATTCCTGAGGGGAAGAACAATGCAAGTATCAGTATTTTTTAAAGCTCCCCAGATGATAGTAATGTGCAGTTAAGAATGAACCCCACTGTTCTAGAGAAATCAGATTTTAAGATTTTATTTTTAAGTAATCACTACACCCTATGAGGGGCTTGAACTTACAACCCGGAGATCAAGAGTCACATGCTTTACTGACTGACCAGCCAGGTGCCCCCAGACAAATTAGATTTATTAATCTGATTATTTGTAAACACTAAAATGGTGTGCTCATTCTAGGGAGTTTTGGTAAATTTTTATTACTAACATGACGTGGATTGCATAGGATCACACAACCATGAAAACATCACCTTTTAGTCAAGATACCTTAGGCAACTGCAATACCTCAGGCAAAAGCAACAGCTTTGGCAAATATAAGTATGAAGAACTAGAAATTTAAGATTAGATTACTATATAAGAAAAGAGCGGATAAATGTTCATCTTTTCCAGTCTATGACTGAAAGCTGAAATTTCAGATATTATTCAGATAATAGCCCTGAAAATTTTATGCTCAAATAATTCATAGGAAAGAATTCATATTGTGAGAAAGTGACCAGAACAATGCCTTAAAATATTAAAAAATCATGGTGGTATGCTGGCTATTTTTAAAGCTTGCAAAATAAAGTTGGACAGGGGATGATGTGTAATAACCCATCCTGCCTTAGCATGCAACGAATTACACTAATGGGAAGTAATCAACAATACATTTTGTTGCATTTGGAATTTCAAAAAAAGAAAAACTATCACTGTTTCTGTTTCAGAACCAAGGCAAAGTTCCAAACAAGTTTGTTTGTTTTGCTGGACCAATGCCTTAGTGTATGTAAATCACCTGGAACAATGCTTGGCACACAGTAAGTGCTTAATGCATGTTAGTTGTTGTTATTGGGGAAGACAGGTAAGGAGAAAACAGCAATAGAAGTATCTCTTACTTGTTCCTGAAGGCTCTGAGCCAATGCTTGCTGAAGTTCTTGCTCTTCCCTTTCACGTTCCATATCATACTGCTGGAGCCAATCAACCTCTCCTTGAGATCCTTCTGGAGTTTTATTTTCTTTATTCTCATCACAGTCTTTAGTTATCTCAGTAAAACTGGCAGGATCTGAGGAAGCAGAACAAGACATAACTGGGAAATCCTCTCTAATAAACTGAAATCTCTGGACTAGAGTGACACCTACTGTTCAGAGAGTAACTGACTGGAACCTCATACATGACTTGCTTGGGACACACAATTTCATCTTGCTACATTTAGATCATGGTTTCTCAATCTCAGCACTACTGACGTTCTGGGTGGGATAATTTTTTGTTGTTTGAGGGGGCTGTCCTATGCACTGCAGAATGTTCAGCAACATCCTTGGTCTCTACCTACTAGATGCCAATAGCACCCCAGATGTGACCACCAAAAATGACAGACATTGTCAACGTCCCCTGGGGGGACAAAACTGTCCTTGGTTGAGAACCACTGATCTACAGCAATGTTCTGAAACGTAACCAATCAGGAAGCACTATGGCTGAGGATGAGAAAAATGAACAGCCATATTCATAGCCGGTCACAATGTCACATAGCCAAGTATTAGGAATAAAGCATTGTTTAGAGTAGTAAATGAAGAATTAGGCTAGAATGATTAAGCTAATATTGAGATTTTTCTCATTATTAAATTAGGTCAAATGAGTGTGTTTTCATTAATAATCAAATAAGCCTTGTACATATCCTAAATCAAAAGAGCTACATGAAATATGTAAACACTTTATGTACTGCACAAGTATATGACAATATATGTTTAAAACATCCACACAAGGAGATAAGAAAAAATCTTTCATTTCTTTCTGTTCCTTCTCAATCTCTAGACCACAGCTAGCTGGGATAAACAGTATGGTCATGATTTCGTTCTGGTTATTTGAACTGTGAGAACAAAAAACATCTCATTATGATTTTTAATATAGGTAAGAGTGGGTAGACAAAGAGTTCAATGCTTTCTTTCTCTCAAACACTACAAAAGCAAATATTATCATCTTAACAAGTTAGGGAAAGTCTCATAAAAAGAATTTAACTGGCAAACAAGAATTATCTTTACAGATTCATTTTATATAGATTGTGTTAAAATTAGTATATGCTCTTTATCTGCCCTAATACTGTATCTTAACCACTTAAACGATAGATTTTCTACAGCACTACCAATTAATCTGAAGTTTATAACATCTTGACTTTAGACTCTAAATCAGTAAGTTGTCATCATTTTTTAATTGTATCAAATTGTTGACTGAATACTTACCATTAAAACTCTGAATACTCATTAAAAGACAAAAACTCTTCGAATATATGAAGTGCAAAAGCAATATGATCCCAATTAAAAAATTATATAAAAGATGTAATTTCTGGGGTGCCTGGGTGTCTCAGTCAGTTAAGTGTCCGACTTCAGCTAGGTCACAATCTCGTGATCTGTGAGTGTGAGTCCTGTGTCAGGCTCTGTGCTGACAGCTCAGAGCCTGGAGTCTGCTTCGGATTCTCTCTGCCCCTTCCTCGCTTACATTCTGTCTCTCTCTCTCTCTCTCAAAAATAAACAAACATTAAAAGATGTAACTTCTTCCTTTCCTCAATTCTTGGAGAAAATCATTTCCATAAGCAGAAGGGGGAGCTCTGAAGTCTCTCTGACCCTGCCTGTCCCTCTGGCCTTAGCTTATTGGACCAGGAATGGATATTTGAGTCAACCAATCTGATTACTGCTGGAAATGTGGAACTGAGACATTCAAAATTAGCTGATGTTGAACATTTTAAGTGGAAGAAAGATTTGGGAGTTGAGGCTGCTTTTTAGACCTAAGATAAATATTATTATTTTTATTACCAAAATATACTCATTAAAAAAAGGTAATTTTTCTTTTTTTTTTTTTTCAACTTTTTTTTTTTTTATTTTTTTTTATTTTTGGGACAGAGAGAGACAGAGCATGAACGGGGGAGGGGCAGAGAGAGAGGGAGACACAGAATCGGAAACAGGCTCCAGGCTCTGAGCCATCAGCCCAGAGCCCGACGCGGGGCTCGAACTCACGGACTGCGAGATCGTGACCTGGCTGAAGTCGGACGCTTAACCGACTGCGCCACCCAGGCGCCCCAAAAAGGTAATTTTTCTTAACCAATAATTTTCTGCATTCCAGGTACTAATGTGCCCCACAAATCCTAAAATCATACTACCAATTAATCCACGTGATAGAAAACCAATCAAGAAAGTTTACTTTGAGATGCTAAAATCAAGATAGATTTGTTATCAGGACAAAATTATCAGATGGATACAAACATTACTTAAGATCTATGGGAACAAATATGACCATGGAATAATAATAACACTCTTTTAAGGAACTTGATCAATGGATAGAAGGAAAGCCACATGTCAGAATTTAACATTTTTACACTGAACACATATCTTCTGCTTCTTCCCCTACACCAAATGAAACCTGCTCCTTTCCTATAGTCTATGTTTCAGTGAAAGGGATCACTATACACAGTTTTTTTAAATGTTTATTTTTATTTTTTGAGAGTGGGGGAGGGGCAGAGAGAGAGGGGGAGATGAGGATCTGAAGCAGGCTCTACACTGAGAGCAAAGAGCCCAATGTGGGCTCAAACTCACAAACTGAGATCGTGACCTGAGCCGAAGTCAGAAGCTTAACCGACGGAGCCACCCCTGCACCTTATGTGCCTTTTCTAAAGACAGAAAGCTGGTGTCATTTTTCACTTATCCCTCATATCAGGTAAGTCATTATTTCCTAACTATCTCTTCAATCCATCATCGACTTTTCCTTCAAATGCCAAAACCTTGGCCTAAGGCACCATTAGTTTTTGACCTAGACAGCTGAAGTAACTTCTTAACAGGTCTCACAGGATTACTTTGAATTTCTTCTCTAATAAATGTGCTATAGTGCAGCCAGAATGGTCTTTTTTATTTTTTTAAACTTTTTTTTTTTTTTTTAATTTTTAATGTTTATTTATTTTTGAGAGAGAGAGAGAAACTGAGTGGGACAGGAACAGAGCCTGACATGGGGCTCGAACCCATGAACTGCGAGATCATGACCAGGACACTTAACCAACTGAGCCACCCAGGCACCCTTTTTAAAATTTTTTTAAAAAGTTTATTTATTTATTTTGAGAGGGAGTGAGAGCGAGCGAGAGCGAAAGAGAGAGAGAGAGAGAGAGAGAGAGAGAGAGAGCGCGAGCGCTCACATGCATATGCAAGTGGGGGAGGGCAGAGAGAGTGGGAGAGAGGGAATCCCAGTGCAGAGTCCGATATGGTGCTCAAACTCATGAACCATTAGATCATGACCTGAGTCAAAGGTGGATGCTTAACCAATTGAGCCACCCAGGTGCTTTGAGAATGATCTTTTTCAAATATAAATCTTTATCAAACACTTGTTTGCTTATAACTATTCAATAACTTCCTAATGGTTCTGAAATAAAAGTCCAAACTTCTAAAAATGGGTTTAGGCCATGTAAAAACTAGAGATGCATAGCTTTCTCTCTTTTGCTTTTCTTCCTCAACACTATGCTCCAGTAATGCAGATCATTCTGAACTTTTTTGTTGCCTACTAACTTGCCATGGCCTTTCTCACATCTCAACCTCTGCACATACTCTTCCCTCTGGCTGGTGTCCGGAGACAGTGAAACCTTACTTGGCAGTCTTCTTGCCCTTCCTGAGTTGATTCATGAGACAATGTGCTGGGCCCCAAATAATTATTGAGAATCTACTATGCACCAGGAATTGTTGTGGAAGGTGGGACTACAGCAACAATTAAAGCAAGATGGCCCTTGTCCTCAAGTAGCTTAAGTGCAAAGACTCTGATATGAGAATGAACTTAGCATATTTGTAGGAACAAAGAGAGACAAAGCCAGTATAGCTAAGTGGAGTGAAAGAGGGGGAGAGTGGAGACAGGCCATAGTAAGAAGCGTGGATGGGGGTGCCTGGTTGGCTCAGTCAGTTAAGTGTCTGACTTTGGCTCAGGTCATGATTTCATGGTTCGGGAGTTCGAGACCTATATCCAGCTCCCTGCTGTTAACACAGCCTGCTTCGGATCCTCTGTCCCCCTCTCTCTGTGCCCCTCCCCAGCTTGTGCTCTCTCTCTCTCTCTCTCTCAAAAATAAACATTCAAAAAGAAAAAGAAAAGAAAGAAAGAAAAAAGAAGCTTGGATGAAGTGTAATGGCAAATCATAATAAGTTTTAAATGTTTACTTATTTATTTTGAGATGCAAGGGAGGGGGGGAGGGGCGGAGAGAGCATCCCAAGCAGGTTCCACCCTACCAGGGCAGAGCCCAAGGTAGGGCTCAATCCCATAAACCATGAGATCATGACCTGAGCCCAAATCAAGAGCTGGGTGCTTAACTAACTGAGCTAGCCACCCAGGTGCCCTGCCAAGTGGACATTTTACGTAGGCAGCTCAATACCAAAATTTAAAGCTCAGCTGAGAGATCCAAGCTAGAGGTATGAATTTGGTAGTTCATTGGTATGTGAGGCTGTGGTAAAATATGAGATCACTCAGGGAGAGAGCTTCAGTAGCAAAAAGACAGCTAAGGATGGTATTCTGGGAATACTCCAACAATCAGAGTTCTGATGAGGGGAGGGAAACTAAAGTGACTTGGTTTAGTAGGAAGAAAACCCCCTGACAAGCATGGTGTCATGGAAGCTCAGAGAAAAAAAAATGTATAAAAGTTTTGAATGTTAAGGAAGGAGTGGTGAATTATGTGAAATACTGCTAATGTAAACTTGATAAACCATTTCAGGGGAGTGATGGGGAAGAAAGCCCACTTGCAGAGGGCTGGTGAGAGAATGGGTGGTGGTAAGAAAGTAGAGAGAATGAATAAAACACTTTCAGAGAATTCTGTTGTGAGTGGAGCAAAGAAAGAGAGCAGTAGGGGAATGTATGGTAACAAGAGAGTTTTTTAAAAATGGATTTTTACCCCATAACCAGTAAGGAAATCGAATTCGTAATCAAAAATCTCCCAAAAAACAAGAGTCCAGGGCCAGATGGCTTTCCAGGGGGATTCTACAAATACTTAAGGAAGAGTTAACACCTATTCTCTTGAAGCTGTTCCAAAAAATAAAAATGGAAGGAAAACTTCCAAACTCTTTCTATGAAGCCAGCATTACCTTGATTCCAAAACCAGACAGAGACCCCACTAAAAAGGAGAACTATAGACAAATTTCCCTGATGAACATGGATGCAAAAATCCTCAACAAGATATTAGCCAACTGGATCCAATAATACATTAAAAAAATTATTCACCACGACCAAGTGGGATTTATACCTGGGATGCAGGGCTGGTTCAGTATCTGCAAAACAATTAACATGATTCATCACATCAATAAAAGAAAGGACAAGAACCATATGATCCTCTCAATAGATGCAGAGAAAGCATTTGACAAAATACAGCATCCTTTCTTGATAAAAACTCTCAAGAAAGTAGGGATAGAAGGAGCATACCTCGAGATTATAAAAGCCATATATGAACAACCCAACGCTAATATCATCCTCAATGGGGAAAAACTGAGAGCTTTCCCCGTAAGGTCAGGAACAAGACAGGGATGTCCACTCTTGCCCCTGTTATTCAACATAGTATTAGAAGTCTTAGTCTCTGCAATCAGACAACACAAAGAAATAAAAGGCATCCAAATCAGCCAAGAGGAGGTCAAACTTTCACTCTTCGCAGAAGACATGATACTCTATATGGAAAACCCTAAAGATTCCACCAAAAAACTGCTAGAACTGATTCATGAATTAAGCAAAGTTGCAGGATATAAAATCAACACACAGAAATCGGTTGCATTCCTATACACCAACAATGAAGCAACAGAAAGAGAAATCAAGGAATTGATCCCATTTACAATTGCACCAAAAGCCATAAAATACCTAGGAATGAATCTAACCAAAGAGGTGAAAAATTTACACACTGAAAACTATAGAAAACTTCTGGAAGAAATTGAAGAAGACACAAAAAAAATGGAAAAAGATTCCATGCTCCTGGATAGGAAGAACAAATATTGCTAAAACGTTGATACTACCCAAAGCAATCTACATATTCAATGCAATCCCTATCAAAATAACACCAGCATTCTTCACAGAGCTAGAACAAGTAATCCTAAAACTTGTGTGGAACCAGAAAAGACCCCGAATACCCAAAGCAATCTTGAAAAAGAAAACCAAAGCAGGAGGCATCACAATCCTGGACTTCAAGCTATACTACAAAGCTGTAATCATCAAGACAGTATGTTACTGGCACAAGAACAGACACTCAGATCAATGGAACAGAACAGAGAACCCAGAAATGGACCCACAAACGTATGGCCAACTAATCTTTGACAAAACAGGAAAGAATATCCAATGGAATAAAGACAGTCTCTTCTCTTCAACAAGTGGTGCTGGGAAAACTGGACAGCAACATGCAGAAGAATGAACCTGGACCCCTTTCTTACACCATACACAAAAATAAACTCAAAATGGATGAAAGACCTCAATGTAAGACAGGAAGCCATCAAAATCCATGAGGAGAAAGCAGGCAAAAACCTCTTTGATCTTGGCCGCAGCAAGTTCTTACTCAATGCGTCTTCGGAGGCAAGGGAAACAAAAGCAAAAATTAACTACTGGGACCTCAACAAACTAAAAAGCTTCTGCACAGCAAAGGAAACAATCAGCAAAACTAAAGGCAGCCGACAGAATGGGAGAAGGTATTTGCAAACGACATATCAGATAAAGGGTTAGTATCCAAAATCTATAAAGAACTTATTAAAGTCAACACCCAAGAAACAATAATACAGTGAAGAAATGAGCAAAAAACAGGAATAGACACTTCTCCAAAGAAGACATCCAGATGGCCAACCGACACATGAAAAAATGCTCAACTTCACTCATCATCAGGGAGATACAAATCAAAACCACAATGAGATACTACCTTACACCTGTCAGAATGGCTAACATTAACAACTCAGGCAACAACAGATGTTGGCGAGGATGTGGAGAAAGAGGATCTCTTTTGCATTGTTGGTGGGAATGCAAGCTGGTGCAGCCACTCTGGAAAACAGTATGGAGGTTCCTCAAAAAACTAAAAATAAAATCACCCTATGACCCAGCAATTGCACTACTAGGTATTTATCCAAGGGGTACAGGTGTGCTGTTTTGAAGGGACACATGCACCCCAATGTTTATAGCAGCACTATCAACAATAGTCAAAGTATGGAAAGAGCCCAAATGCCCATCAATGGATGAATGGAAAAAGAAGATGTGGTATATATATACAATGGAGTATTACTCGGCAATCAAAAAGAATGAAATCTTGCCATTTGCAACTACGTGGATGGAACTGGAGGGTATTATGCTAAATGAAATTAGTCAGAGAAAGACAAATATATGACTTCACTCATATGAGGTCGTTAAGAGACAAAACAGATGAACATAAGGGAAGGGAAACAAAAATAATATAAAAACAGGGAGGGGGACAAAACATAAGAGATTCATAAATATGGAGAACAAATTGAGGGTTACTGGAGGGGTTGTGGGAGGGGAATGGGCTAAATGGGGAAGGGGCACTAAGGAATCTACTCCTGAAATCATTGTTGCACTATATGTTAACTAATTTGGATGTAAATTTTTAAAAAATAAAAATAAAAATGGATTTTTAGGGGCACTTGGATGGCTCAGTCGGTTAAGCATCGCCTTCGGCTCAGGTCATGATCTCGAGGTTTGTGAGTGGTTCATGAGTTTGAGTCCCACATCAGGTTCTCAGCTCTCTGCTGTCAGCACAGAGCTCACTTTAGATACTCTGTTTTCTTCTCTTTGCCCCTCCCCCTCTCCCTTCCTCCCTCCCTCTCTCAAAAATGAACATTAAAAAAAAAAAAAAAGATGGGTTTTTAATCATTTTAGAGATTAAGGTACACAAGAGTAATTTACAAGAGAGGGAAGACTTGATGCAGAAGAGAAGGTATAATTTCAAGAGAGAAGGTCAAGAAACAAGTGGATGAAATTCTGAATATGAATGGAGGGACTGGCCTTAAAGAGCAGGGATATTTCCTCCATAACAAAAGTGAAGGCAGAATGTTCATCTGATTACATCTATTTTCTTTCTTTCTTTTTTTTTTTTAATTTATTTATTTTTGAGAGAGAGAACAAGCCTGAGCAGGGAGGCGTGGAGAGAGAGAGAGGGAGGGAGAGAATCCCAAGCAGGTCTGCACTGCAGTGCAGAGCCCAAGGCGGGACTTGATCCCATGAACTGTGAAATCATAACCTGAACCGAAATCAAGACACTTAACCAACTGAGCCACCCAGGTGCCCGTGACTGGAAACCGTAATGAGATCAAGTCATCACTGACAACAGAATAGGACACGAGGTTAAGTTGGATGGAGAGAAGGTATCTGAAATCAAGATTTCAAAGGTGGCACAGTTACTGATGACGACAAAGTCAAGGGAAGGGTTTCTCAAACGTTAGCATGCATCAGAATGACTTGGGAGTCAAAACACAGAATGCCAACTCCTACATCCAGAGTTTCTTATTCAGTAAGTCTGGGGTGAGGCCATTAATGGCATTTCCAGCAATTTCCCACGTGATACTGATGATCTGTGAAAATACTCTGAGAACCACTGGTCTAAAACAGGACTACTGTCAGTGATCAAGATGGGGTAGGAAAAAAGATCTTTGGAATTAAGATCAGGAACTGAGAAACCAGGCTTTTGAAAGGATCATTTATGAAGATGCTGAGGGCTCTATGATGTTGATGAGAGAACCTGAAAGGTAAAAGACAGCTATAGGAAGAGATAGATAGGTGGTAAAGTTTAATGTCTTACACTTCGAGAAGCTGGGATTTTTGTAGAATGAAAAGAGACAGATGTCTGGTGATGGCAGTGAGTAACAAGAAAAAAACTCATCCCATCTCCAAGGTCTGAAGTTTTATGGTATGCAAAAAAACGACTTATGCTTAAAGAAGAGTAGGGCAATCCACAATGGGAGCCTTTCAAAGAAAAAACTGGCCGTGAATACATACTAAAGACACCTAACAATCAAATGCAGTGGGTAAACTCTGGGTTCTAGGTGGGGAAAAAAAGTATAAAAAATATTTTGGAGAACAACTGGAGAAACGTGTGTGGCCTCTACACTGGAATTATATATGGACACAGCGTTAATATTGCTAAGTGTGATAACTGTTATGTAAAATAATTTCCATATATTTAGGAGACTGAGGCTGAAGTGTTTTAGGGTGAAGAATCATGATACCTGCAATTCCAAACAGTTGCTTTAAAAAGGAAAAGTACACAGGGCATCTGGGTGGCTCAGCTGAACGTCCAGCTCTTGGTTTTGGCTCAGGTCATGATTTCACAGTTGTGGGTTTAAGCCTCACATTAGGCTCTGTGATGACAGTGCAGAGCCTGCTTGGGATTTGCACTCTCTCTCTCAAAAATAAAAAACAAAAAACTTAAAAAAAAAAAAAGGAAGAAAGAAAAAAAAAGTGCATACATACATGTATGTAGTCTGCAAAGATGGCCTCCAATGAACTACGCAGTACTCTTACTACCAGTATTCTTTACTCTTGTGTAGGCACCCCCACAGTGAACATGGGAGTGCTTTAAGCAACAAAATGTGATGGAATTGATTCTGTGCTAATTTTAAGCTTAAATAAAGGAGACCTGGTAGCTTCTTCCCCTTCTGTGCTTTTGGGAGCCCTGAACTGTAATGTAAGAAGCTTAGCTATCTTGCTAGAGAGAACACAAGGAGAAGGAGAGGCCCTGAGATTACATGAAGAGATGAAAAGATGAAGAGGGGGAGGGGAAAAAAGAATGGAGAGGATATCTAGCCATCCCAGCAGACTCTTCTAACCAACATCACCAAGGTGCTTAGATGAGCCATCTAGGATGTTACAACCTAGTCAAACCCCAGCCAACATCACAGGAAGCAGAGGAGCTGCTAAAACCAGTCAATCCAAGAGTTATGAGAGATAATGTTATTGCTGTTTTAAGATACTAATTTTGGGTAACTGCTGCACAACCATACACACACAATGACACACACACACACACACACACACACACACACACACACACACTGTGAGGGAAGAAAGCAAATGTGACGAAATGTTAAATGATGTATCTATTCAATTTCTCTCTAGATTTGAACATTTTTAAAGTAAAAAACTTACGGAGAATATGATCATATTTGATACTAATTTTTTAAAGTATGATAATGGGATTGAGGATATGTTTTCTTAAAAAGGAGCTCTTTTAGAGACATTGAAATCTTTATTGATGAAATGATCTAATATCTTGGATTTACTTCTAGGGGTGCCTGGGTGTCTCAGTCGGTTGAGCGTCTGACTCTTGATTTCAGCTGAGATCATGATCTCATGGTTTGTGAAACTGAGCCCATGTCAGGCTCCATGCAAACAGCGCAGAGCCTGCCTGGGATTCTCTCTCCCTCTGCTCGTGCTCTCTCAAAATAAACATTAAGAAAAATAATCTAGGGGATGGGGTAGAGAAGGAAGATAGGGTATAGATGAAACAAGATTGACTTTTTGATAATTACTGTTGATAATGGGTACAAGGGTGAAGATTCATTATACTCATCTCTCTACTTCTGTCCTTGGTCTATATTTTCCAGAAATTAAAAAAAAAAAAAAAAAAGTTTGCAGGAAAAGCAATGTCTTTGGGTTTCGGTTATAGTAAGAAGGTGAATGGAACCATGACATTAATGAAACGGGAAACACAACAAACGCTCGCCTCCAATTGGGGAAGACAGGAGCTAGAGAACAGACAGTTTTACAAAAAGGATATAAAGTACTTACTAACAAGTTTGCTCTTCCCAAAGCTCCTATACAGTTGCAAGCCACCTGTGGTTATTGATTTTGATAACTCAGTGTTCTCCCTCATTGGCACAGATAATAAGGTAGAACTAATTGTATAGAAGAATAACTTCCTTTGTTAATTTTAGGGAGATGTAAGACAGAGCAAAGAAGTGGAAGGAAGAGGTGAATGCAGGAATTACTGGTGAAAGGCAAAAGCACTGATATTAACCAATAATATGTAAGGGTGGTGACTATGAGTTTAAGAAAAGAAAGGGATTTCCTAAGGATACTTGCATCAAGAAAGAGAAAAAAAGGGAACACTCAGATCCAAAAACCATCAGCTTTTTGTTTCCATTTAAACTGAGAATATACTAATTTTTATTTTCACTTGCACATAAACTCAGTTAAGACTTAACCCCAAAGAATACAGAAAATAATTATGATATACTACTGTTCTCTTCATCTCCAAAATTTCAGGCTTGATGTACTGAAACACATCAGCTACACAGATATAGATAATGTGGATATCAGGAGAAAAATATTAGATTGTTACAGGAAGAGACAGTAAAAGTTTTACATCTAAAACTGTTAAAATACCCACAGTACAAGGCAAGGAGGCTCAGCTCTGGTGTTATCATTGACAAATTTGAGAAATAACAAAATAGAAATAATTAGTACAAAATAATTTTCTATCCATATAGCCCTTTACAATATATGTATATTTGATCTAGCATTCTAATCACAACTTTCCAAAGCATGCCTGGTGTATCCCCATACAGTGATCAGAAAGCTGACTGTCAAAGTGGTTAAATCTCCTATTTAGAAATTCATAGCTAGTCAGTGGTACAGCCAAGATTAGAGGCTCAGGGGTGCCTGGGTGGCTCAGTGGGTTAAGCATCTGACTCAGGTCACGATCTCAAGGTCATGAGTTTGAGTCTGCTTGGGATTCTCTCCCCCCCGCCCCCCCCCCCCCCCCCCCGCCCAGGCCTTCTGCTGCTCATATGTGCTCTCCTTCAAAATAAATAAGCTTAAAAAAAAAAAAAAAAAAAAAGATTAGAGGCTCAAAACTTGACCTTAGTTCAGTGGTGTTTCTATCATTATAAAGGGATGAACCCGGGGCGCCTGGGTGGCGCAGTCGGTTAAGCGTCCGACTTCAGCCAGGTCACGATCTCGCGGTCCGTGAGTTCGAGCCCCGCGTCAGGCTCTGGGCTGATGGCTCGGAGCCTGGAGCCTGTTTCCGATTCTGTGTCTCCCTCTCTCTCTGCCCCTCCCCTGTTCATGCTCTGTCTCTCTCTGTCCCAAAAATAAATAAAAAAAAACGTTGAAAAAAATAAAAAATAAAAAAAATAAAGGGATGAACCCAAAGAATGGAGAACTCAATTTATACACTAAAACTCAGTACAAATTCAAATACAGAAAAATGAGGAATTATACAAATTTCTGAGAGAGCAGTGGTGAGGAAAAAAGTGGCCAAAAAATGACACATTTACTTATGTGCACAAAGGAATCCTAACTTTTCTTTTGATGTACACTTAAAGGGATAAGGCATACTTTACCAGCAGCCTCTGGATACTACTCAAAATATTTACTCCTCATTTTTTAAACTGCTTTGGGGGGGGGGGGGAAGCATGAAAATATTATTAGCCTTGTTACACAGATTCATTTCACCTCCCATTATTGAGAAGCTGCTTGTCCCAATAAGGCTACAGAACACCGCTGTGCCTTAACAGATGATTCTTTTCATTAAACCTACCAGGCTCTGCAAGTGTTTTGGGCTTCTCCGTTTCCACAGGGTCTTGATTTTCAGGCATTTCTTGAATATCATCTTCTGCAAATCCAGTATCTGGGCTGCTGGTTGGTTTATCATCATCTTCATGACTCAGGGATGGTGAAGCTTCTCTCTTACTTATCTCTAAAACGGCTGCTAGAAGCTCTTCTTCACTCATCCCATCAAATCCAGAGTTTTCCAATTCAGACTTATCAGGCTCTATTCTGCATGATTTGGAATCCTGAAGAAGAGAGTTACTTTTAGAGAAACCAGAATGCCTATGAATATAGCAGTCTTAGAGTTTAAAGTGAGAAGTTTATTTCTAAAAAGTTTCCTTTCTTTGAAGTTTTAGGTTATTTAACAATCAATAACCAACATATAAACTCACTGGCAAGCCTAATTTTCTTTTAAATAAATACACGGGGACACAGGTTTATTTTATTAAGTATGCTCTTTGTAGAAATTTAGAAAATACCTAAAAATAATAAAACAAATTCACTCAAAATCCATCACTCAGGGATAATTCCTACAGGTATCTTTGGTGTATTTTCTTTCAGTTACACGTGTACTACACTAGAAATGTTTTCACTACACCTCATATTTACTTCTATTCTTATTATAACTAAAAACTTTTTTTCACGTTTGAGAGAGTGTGCAAGTGTGTGCGCATGCACAAGTAGGGGAGGGGCAGAGAGAGAGAGAGGGAGAGAAAGAAACCCAAGCAGGCTCCATGCTGTCAGAGCAGAGCCCAAGGTGGGGTTCAATCCCATTAATCATGAGATCATGATGTGAGCAAAAATCAAAGACTTTCATTTCTCATTCTGACTTTCATTTCTCATTCAGGGTGAGCAACCACAAACTATCTTTAGCTTTGAAATTAGATGAGAAACAAGTAAATAAAAAATAACTATTAAATTGTTATTTTTATATTAAAGTGTTTATATTAAAGTGTTTATTAATTTTATTAAAGTGTTTATTAATTTTATTATTTTATTAACACTTTATTAATATAAAGTGTTTATAAATATAATTATTTATATTAAAGTTTATATTAAAGTGTTTATATTAAAGTGTTATGTTATTTTTATATTAAAGTGTTACCTAACCAAAAGGGAGATTTAAAATCAAACAGTCACACGAGATGATGCAAACTCCTAGAGAAGCTTGTATCTTCAAGGTATTAACTATTATTATGTGTCAAGATTGAAAATGATGAAGTTACACCTTCTCACATCCATTATTTAAACCTTTAAATTAAAAAAAAAAATTTTTTTTTTTAATGTTTATTTTTGAGACAGAGGGAGACAGAGTGTGAGTGGGGAGGGGCAGACAGAGAGAGGGAGACACAGAATCTGAAGCAGGCTCCAAGCTCTGAGCTGTCAGCACAGAGCACAATGCGGGGCTCGAATTCACGAACTGTGAGGTCATGACCTGAGCTGAAGTCGGATGCCTAACCGACTGAGCCACCCAGACACCTCAATTATTTAAACCTTTAGATGACCTGGTTGGCCTGTTGATGTAAAGCGTTTACTAGAGTCTCCCATATATTAAAAATTAGTATTAAAAAAAATGAGTAATTATTTCGGGACCAATATGTGAAAGCTCTGAACCTGTAACAACTTTCATTTCTTAAGTCTCAATCCTGGAAACAACTTAAGTGTCCATCAATAGATAAGTAAAAATGTGGCATATACAATGGAATACTATTCCACCACAAACAAGAAATGAAATCTTGCCATTTGCAACAACATGGATAGATTTTGAAGTTATTACACTAAATGAAATAAGTAAAAAAAAAGACAAGTACCATATGATCTCACTTACACGTGGAATCTGAAAAACACAAAAAACTTCCCACCAAGCTCATAGATGTAGAAACAGACTAGTGGTTGCTAGGGACCAGAGGTGGTGTGTGCGAGTGTGAGTGTGTGTGTGTGTGTGTGTGCATGCACGCGCGGGTGCTGGTGTGAAGTGGGTAAAGCAGGCCAAAAGGTACAAACGTCCAGTTATAAAATAAATAAGTCATGAGGATGTAATGTACAGAATTAGGCTATTGTTAATAATCTGTTGTGGGGCACCTGGGTGGCTCAGTCAGTTGAGCATCTGACTTCAACTCTGGTCATGATCTCACAGTTCGTGAGTTTGAGCCCCGTGTTGGGCTCTGTGCTGACAGCCCAGAGCCTGGAGCCTGCTTTCAGAGTCTGTGTCTTCACTAGTCTCTGCTCCTTGCGTACTCACACTGTCTCTCTCTCTCTCTGTCTCAAAAACAGATAAACATTAAAAAAATATATATTATATGCATATTTGAAAGCTGCATAAGACAACAGACCTTAGAAGTCCTCATAAGAAAAAAAATTGGGGGGAGGTAACTGTGTATGGTAACAGATGTTAACTAGACTTACTGTGGTGATATTCTTGCAATACATACAAATATTGAATCATTATGCTGTATGCTTGAAACAAATATGTCAATTATACTTCAATTAAAAAAAAATCCCAGGGGCATCTGGATGGCTCAGTCGGTTAAGCGTCTGACTTCAGCTCAGGTCATGATCTCACAGTTTGTGAGTTTGAGTGTCGTGTCAGGCTCAGTGCTGTCAGCTCAGAGCCTGGAGCCTCCTTCGGATTCTGTGTCTTCCTCTCTGCCCCTCCCCTGCACGCTCTCTCTCTCTCAATAAATAAATAAATAAACATTAAAAAAAAAAAAAAAAGAATAACTTAAATCCCAATCCATTTTTATTTATTTTTTTTTTTATTTTTTTTTCAACGTTTATTTATTTTTTTGGG
>NW_024412395.1:95574800-95616508 GCF_014898765.1 Herpailurus yagouaroundi
CTGTCTCTCTCTGTCCCCAAAAAAATAAATAAACGTTGAAAAAAAAAATTTAAAACTAGTGTTTTAACAGATCCATTAAGTTTACGATCTACCCTGTGTATGTATTATGTTTGCTGATGCTGGTTATAAAGGCATGTGTTTGGACAGTAAGAGCTATACAAATATTTGCCAAGTATTTTGATGAGAAATTACTTACTTTTTCTAAGTCTTCCTGCTGTTGTTCACAGCCTGACACTTCACAAAGTCTCTGGCTAAGGGCCACAGAGCGTTTTAGCTCATCCTCACTGTCGGAATCAAGGCATAAAGCCAAGGAACTCTTGGATTTGAAGGTGAAATTCCTGTAATTTAAGAAAATAAAAACCTATATGAGTCTGATAAATAAATACTTGTCCTTGTTATTTCCTTGATGCATATAATACCAAAATAAAACAAAAAACTTTTCCATTATGGAAAATGATTTACAGAGAAAAAAGGATACAGAAGAGATATATTTAAGCATTACCTTTGCCCCACTCCAAAACAGCCATGCTTTGAAAATTAGACAATTCTTATGCTATTATATATCATCTGTAAACCAATCACTTTGTGCCTTTTTTCTTTTAATGATCAACCCCAAAGTAGTTTTTGGTTTTATAAAGCAAGTACTCTACTGAATGCATGCAGACATGGCAATGAATAAATGTTTTTGACAACTTTGTGCATGAGGACTAATTTTTGATCTTTTTAATTATGATCCATGTATTCTAAAATTAACAGTAACATTCCACTTATCCAATTATATGTAAGTCAGACTTCCGGCAACCTCTAGTTTCCAGAACGCAGGGATTCAAAACTAAGAAAAAAGGCTTCTCAGGAAAGCAGTAGTTTCAAAGCCCATGCACTTTACTCTTTAGACAGGGACCCTTTCTTTCCCAGGAAATGGTGCATAGAATAAGGTAGCAAGTTCATCAAGAAATGAGAGCTAGGAAATGAGAGAGAATAACCACAAAAAGGGCAATAAAGAACCATAAAGTCATTTAATATAAACTGTTTTGTAAGAATTAAAAGCCTCTGAGGGCATGATCATATTAAAACACAGTGTAATAGGTGATACTCATAATGCTGATTCTAAGTCATTAAAATATATTTAAATTACCTTCAGTTTATTTTATTTAAGAATATAAAGAATTCTGTAAGGTTACAGAGTACAGAACCATCTAAAATGGCTAAGCATTTTAAAGATGGATGCTTAAAAAGGCAAGCTTTGGCTACGTAAAATATCATTCTTCAATGATACCAGATAAGTAAGGTGTTACTGCATTGTCTTCTAAGTGAGCTGAAAATAAACTAAAAGAAAAAGTGGAAAAGGTCAAAGAGCACGAATTTTCTTTGATGAAGGTTAACGTAAATTTGTATACTATACTAAAAAAAAAAAAAAGTAAAATGGAAATTGGAAAAATGCAATTCATCTAAATGTAAAAATTGTAAATAAACATATAGAATGATGGCACCAAGAAATAAGAGGCCACAATGGAAACCAGGAGGATCGCATAGCAATGTAGATCAAAGAAAAGAGGCAAGTGGTCAGTGATAAATCCAAACATAGTCTGTGGCTGAGAGCACCCAGGATATCACTGCACTCCAGCCTACACACTTGAATAGCCTCCCATTAGGTGTTCAAAAGGGTTTTTAGCATAACTTAGAAATAGCCAATCAGCCGTCTTAATTCCTCATTTCTGATTTCATGCTCACCAAGCAAAACTGAATGTATTAATTTGTTTATGCATGTAAATACTTTGCTGAAGGAGGGTGACACCTGGCCACTAAAATACCAGGGTCAAATGTGACAAAGGACATTGTAGAGGAACCAATGGTATTCTTATTCATAACTCAGCCTCTTTTAAGTTTGATCGGCATGACAGGTCTTCTAGGGCCTAATTAATTATCCTTTATTGATCAGCTCTCAAATTCTCATACCAGTAGACCCTGGAGAACAGATGACCATGCCAAATATAATGATGCCCAATGAAACCATCTCTTTCTTGAAACTATAGTGATTTGGTACATAAAGAGTGCATTCCATTAATAATTACTATATTCACAGAAGGCAGCTTGCCTGTAGTAAGGAAAAATATTCATCTTGTAAATGCATCACTTGCTCACTTTCTAAGCAGCCAAGTGGTATTGCTCATTTGTATCTTGAGAACGGGCAAGAGTATTCATATCGGTACCATTTCAGATTTCTAGTCATGTTAGTCATCTGGTTTTAATTGCACTGAAAAATAATTAACAGGAGGAAAAGAAAATAGCAGTTCCCAAATGTCATTTTATGGTTATATTAGCCCCCCAAAGCCCTTAAACAACAAAGTGTTTAATTTTAAAGATAAATGACAACCAAGTCATTTAGAATTGTCTAATCAGGAACTGTGGTTCTAGTTAAATCACAGAGGAGATATATTTAAAAAAAGTATTTTCTTCTCTTCTTGGACAAACTTTTCCATTTTAAGTAAAAAATATAAAACATTTGTAGAATAGCTACACTTCACTGTGTGTTTGTTTTCTTGCTCCCTATCAGAACTGCGCCAGTTAAGTGTCTAAAACAAGGAAGTCCCAGACTGGCTAGCAACAGGTGAAAAGATAATTTGGGATTTCCAGGTGTATTTTTGAGGAATAGTGCTTTACACCAACAGGGGTTATTTTATCTCTTCAATCCTTAAAATTCCTTGTCATCAGTTAATTTCTACAGTTGTGGGATGAAAATATTACATATTAACAGATGACTTAAGTTTAAAAACAAAATTTTGAGAGGATCATTTGAATGTGCTTCACTATTAAAGACTTTGTTATACCCTACATTACAGTTTAAGGCAGATTCAGGAAAATTACAAAGTATAGTAATACAGAGCAGTTATCATGCAAAGAGAAACAAAGAAAGGGGGAAGGGATAATCTCAGAAATTAGGGCAAGCCAAATCCTTAAAAATACAAATTTTGGGTACACAAGAAATATAACTCACTTTGAAGGTGTAGAAGGGCTGGTGATGCAGGAATTCACCATTTGAGAGGCTTTCAATGGTCTAGAACTATCAGAAAATTAGAAAATATATAATGTATATAATTACATTACTAAAATATATATTTAACTTATAAAACGAATTATTCTATACTATAGTCCCTTATGTATCCTTTTGAAAAGCAAAAAATTATAATACTTCTACTAGCAATAGAAGCCAAAAGAGAAAACAAGATACCATCTCTAGGCTCGTCCTGATCCAATGATCTAAATAAACAGCATTGGAAATGAAGTCAAAGGGAATGCATATGAAGAGGACAACTTTGGAAAAATTATCTTGTCTCAGTTCTTTACTTTTAAGCAATAAAATATTAATAGCTCTCATTTATTGAGGACTTACTGGCTATCAGACACTGTAGTAAGAGCTCACGTGTATTACCTCATTTAATGTTCACAACCATCCTGTTATATTCCCTACAGACAGGTCAAAGAATGTGTCCAGTCTTAAAGCTATTCAATTGTGGAGTCAGTCACACAGCCTGGTTTCAGCCTGTGAAATAAACCGCCTATACTAATGGCCAGAAAGAGTAACAGTTCTACCAGCAGCGGGTACTTTGCATGAAGCAGAAACAAATTCTGAAGAAAGGCCGTAAGAGAAAATCCAGAAACACTAAGACTCTGGGAAAATGTCTTTATTAGTAAGTAGACCCATTGAGGCCTTTAGGATAAACTTATATGATGTGGTATATATGTCCATTTCTAATCCAAGGGAAATACATTTTATAAAAAGGCATCAATTCATGTTAGCAAACGTTCATTCACTTTCTGAAAGGTCTATTCCACTTTAGCCAAGAGACCTGGTTCTTCCAGTTGCTAACTGCATAACCTTAAGAAAATCACTTAATCTTCTTGGATCTTCTCTGTAAAATTAAAAATTTAGACAAAATCTCTACGATCCTTTTTCACCTCTAAAGTTTGAGAACTTTATGATTCTACCAAATTAGAGTTCAAGTATAAAAAAGAACTACAGTACATGGCTCCAAAGTAATCCAAGTATGCAGAAGGAAGAGCTACATTCAGAGAAGTCCTATGGTTGTCCCAGCATATGCGATGAAGCAAGATCAAAAGTAACGGTTACTACTTTTCTCATGGAAAAACTTCTAGGAGCCACAAAAGTTCTTCACTCACACTGGTGATGATACATTTATGAAGACCCAATCAATCTGGGGGGCCCTGGCATAACATTTAGTATACTGTTTCTCACACTTGCATATTCCAGACAGTCAGCAAAGGCATTGTTAAAAATACTGATTTTCTCAGATCTACTGAAACAGAATTTCTAGGGAAAGAACTCAGGAATTGGTTACTTTTTATTTATTTATTTTTTAGTGTTCAGGTAACTTTTATGAACATGCAAATTCCAATGTATATTCCTAAAATGTATCAAGCTTATCTTCTAGTAATCTAAGAGAGTAAGTGTACTCTCTAAAAAGGTAACTTTTTATGAAAGGCAATTAATGCACTTGGAAAAATTTTAAGCATTTTATTTAATTACTTCCATAAGGAAGTAACTTAACACAAAATCCTAAAATAAAGCAAAATTAAAATCTCCTTCTTGGTCTGATTTTACCAGGGAGTCATGTTATCTAGTTCAGTCATTGTTTTGATCAGATATTAAAGCCCCTTAACTTCAAAAGGGAAGATAAAGAAATTCTCTCTCAAGGACTTACATTGCCGTATGTGCACTCCAACCAAGGGTGAAAGGTGGTTTTGTACTTTCAGTGCAATGAGAGGACAGGGTCAGGTATCTTGGAATGAAGACTTGCTGCCCAATCTTGTTGTTAAGTGAGAGAGTGACGTTGAAGCTGTATCGTTTCAAATGAAGAATGAGAATCCTGAAAAACAGGACATGATGACATTATTAGCTGACACCTAACAGATACTAGCTAGCTCTCTTACAGGTGAAAAGAGATCACTGTAACTAATCATGTTACATAGCTTTTGACTTAAAGAATACATTTGGCTAAACTAAAGATCCTTCAAAAAACATTTACTGAATATCTGCCATGTGCCAGGCACCACTATATAAGTAAAAATAAAACATGGGCATAGGGTGGATAAGTGAGGTTTGGGTAAAATATTTATAATGTTCCCAGAAAAAAAGAAAACAAAAACACCAAATAAAACGCATTTTATTTTAGAATGTGGTACTGGGTTAAATCCTTATTTACTTCAATGTGATGTAGTTTACAAAAAAAAAAAAAAAATAGGTGTTATATAACCATTACTGGTAATTTAATTAAAGTGTTAAACAGCCCTTATGTTTGAGGGTGAACATTAAGTTTTTCAAAATGATTTTTGACAAGAACTACTCTTACTTCAGTGTAGCACCTTCTCTGGAGAGAGCTAAGAGAGAAAAAGTTTTCTCCACTTTTTTCTCTGCAAAAAGTTCTACAAAATGTACATGCCAAATCTGGCTTGTGGGTCTGAAAAGGCTTTTTAGCTCTGTAGAAGCACTTCTTTTTAGTTACTATTGTGCCAACCTTTTCACCTGTGATACAGACCATAATCTCTGCTAGATGGACTAAATATATCTCACAGCCCACAAGAACACTTTAAAATTTGAATTTCAGAACTCTCATGGGAATAAACCTCAATTTTAGGCACAATGTCTGATTTATCGAAATCTGTTTTCTTTCTTACTGTACATAGCTTTTCACAGAAGCCACAAACTAAAAAAAATTATAAACTGAAGTTACTGACTGCATTCCTCTTTAAAAAGTATGCTAGAACTCATAATCTTCAAATTCATAACCTAAGAGAACATAAAGATCCAAATGATACGAAGAAATAAAAACTCATGTCAAATGTCAAATATTTTGACTAAAGTTTCATATAATCCTACCAAAAAGGGTACTATGAAACAGATAGATAGATGATAGTCAAAATCACTGATCTATAAAGATAAAGTAGACTAAAATTGAACATATTTGATAAAGACACCAGGCACATCAAGAATAAAAGTAGACTGGATTTAATACTGAAATGAACAAAAACAGAGCAAGTCCAATACTCTGGATTTATGATACAAAGGCTTCTAAAGTTCAGAATAAATTATCCTGTAACATAAGTGACCTACCAGAAAAAATAGAAAACCAAGGAAAATAATTCCCGTAAGTATTTTTTTTCCCCTTAAAAGACCAAACAGCTAGCCACTGGAAAAGGGAACAGACATTCAGCTTGCCAGGTCAAATGAGTATTTAAAACTATACACTGCTTTCCTTAGTTAATGATAACTGATAACAATCAATCCCTTGCCTTAAGGTTTGCTCCCTCCCACCTCCTGCCTCAAAACACTCACAAATAGGAAAAGACTAAATCTCTTGAGTAAAAAGTGGTCAACATAACAATACTGCTGATTTAGAAAGTCATTCCTTTAAAAGAAATTCATTTTCTAGCAAGAAGATTATGGAATGTAAAAGAACTAATCTCTAGTCTCTAGGGGCTAGGTTCCAGAAATCCTATGCTTACAGAAAAGAGAAGCTAATAAAAGAAAGTAATGCACTCTGCAGGCAAAGTGCCACATAAATACTTAATAATAACCTTGCTTGTGGTTGAGATCTATTCTTGGAAAGAACTAAAAGCTGCACTATCATCACATCACATTGTGTCTAACTAGTTTGGTTTTATGTATGTTTACACAGAGCTAATACAAGTTAATTTCATTCCTAATTCAGAACTGTTTAGATTATAGGAAATTTACTAATTTACAAGATCCTTTGTAGAAAATTACTCTTCTTGTTTTATGTTCATGCACACCCTATCATGTGTTTGTGGCAGATTTTCACTGAAGGCTCAGGATAAGAGAGGGAGACTAGCACATAACCAAACAACAAATTACAACTGAATGTTATACATTACCAAATTAAAAATGTACTAGCTGATCCCTACCACTGGTCCAAAGTCTCACCAGCCACATCCTCTTCCTGCCATCTTCTGGGGACTCTCAAGTGACTTCCCTTCTTCAGCATTCCAAATATTCTTCCTTTATAATGGAAGAGCATTCTAACTTCCCTCCCCCTACCCTCTCACATCTCCGCTTTGCTTTACCAATCCATTCTGGTGAGCCTTGCTTATTCAGTAATATCTGTAAATACTTCAAAGAAGGAAAACTGAAGAGCAATTAATTTTACCTGGGTAGCCTGTTAAATTTGTGCCTGACAAGAGCACACTTCCCACCACACTTCTCACAGGAATACTCAAGTTCTTCTGCCTGTAAAAAGACGAGAGGGAAAAATAAAGAAGCATGAAGTTGAATCAGCATTACCCCATTCAATGCTAATACTCTTCTCTAGTCATACTACTAGTTCAGTGCAATGACAACTCCGACCAGTTTAAATTTTGTGTCTAGAGCCACAAGCCTTACTAAATTAAGACCTAATCCTCAAAACAGTCATCTTATAATATCATGCCCTATTTCAGAATTCCTAATTTCCTTTTTTACCATGGAAACATCTCAATTTATGATAGCAACTAGACTCTACAGTAGCAGATTCTCAACCTTTTCCCCATGGATGCACAAGAACCACTGCCAAGAGTATATCCAGATTTTAACATTTGGCCATAGCAGAGATAAGATCACCTTCAGGTTAGGCGGAGTTCCTGGTCTGTTAGGTGTAACTCTACCCCTTTCTTATAATGGAACTCAATCTTCTGGTGACAGCCCACTAAGAACAACTGCTCTAAAAGGACCAAAGTTTGGGGTGGATATCATTACCTAGAGAAAACTGAAACAAGAAATCCTTAAAAAACGGGGGTAAAAGATACACAGGAAAAGCTTCAAATTCTATGATAATAACAGGAATAGTAAGGAATGATAAAACAAAAAGAAAAGCAGAGTATTTATCTTTGGGTGGAGCTGAATGTTCATCATTTAAAGAACAGAATTTTTTTTTTTTAACCTTAGGAAGACAACGCTGCCCATTTGCTACAACAAAACAAGAACCACTATTAAATAGACAAAGGGTGATCCTGGCAAATTTCCATCAGTTATAAGGACAGCTACACAATAGGTCCAATTATGCCCCCAAAACTTGCTGAATATCTCTAACAGTAAATCACAGAAACATATTTATCTATAGCCTTGGATATACATGACTTTTCCCTTTTGTTTCTAATAGGGTACATACCACCTAAGGAAAAGCAAAGAGTATTTTTTCATTCCTCAGATCTTAGGTACAAACTTACATCGTGTCTCCAATTTTTACCACTACTACCTAATTTTAGCATATGCTTCAAGCTGGTACTTGTTTACAAGTAACTGCTTGTAAGGTGGTCTAAAACACCTGCTATTGAGTTAAATGTATAATCTACTTAAGCAATCAACAGTCTTCTTCAACAAATTAACGACTAGGTTTATCAAGCTTTTAAAAATACTTTTTATAAATATTTCTTATTTGTTTTCCCTTCATATCTATTTGTTGAAACTCTGCCTTAAAGAAACCAATCTCAAATACTATTATCTATGATATATAAAATTTAGTTATGTGAAAATACCAAAAGATATTACTTACCCTAAAGAAAAGATCAAGAGAATCTTGAATTGAACGAGGAGGGAGTGGCTTTTTCCTTCGAGGAAGGTCAATGGAGAGGTCATTAAACTGTTCTCTTTTGGGAATAATCTCTCCACATCTGTATGAATAAAAGACAAATGGGAGCATTTAGAAGTCTAACTATGCAATACAAAATAAATACAACTAGACTTCAGAAACACTGTTTCCCTCATCAGGTACCAACAGACTAGGACTAGGCATAAGCAATGTACAACACAGTGGACTTCACCTTTATGAAATCAACACAGGAAGAACCTCAACTGCAAGTGTTTAAATACTTCATTAGAACGCTAAGTTTTTACATTTTACTTTTTTTAAAAAGCCCCAAAAGTTGGAAAAAAAAACAAAACTGAAGCATAACATACAGAAAAGTGAACTAAAGGTGTACAGTTTCATGAATGATCAGTTAACACCACTCAAATCAAGAAATAAAATATTATAAGGTCCCTAGAAGCCCCCTCACATGCTCCTTCCCAATCACTATCCCTTTCTCCCAAAAGGTAACTATTATCCTAACTTCCAACACAACAGATGAGTTTCGCCTGTTTTTGAACCTACGTTTTCTGTAGTCTTTCTTGTTCAACATGATTGTAAGTTCAACCATGCTTGCTGCATGTGGTTATAACCCATCTTTATTGCTGGCTCACATTAACCTGTTTTGAGCATGCCACTATTTATCCACAATACTACTGATGGACATTTCGATTGTTTCCAGCTTTTGACTACACAAGCAGTGATGCTTCAAAAATTCTATGTGTTCGGATACTCTTTCTGCCCACAGGTCATGTCCCTGTGCTTTAACAAAAATACCTTTTTGCACTGAAAAAAATAAATACAATAAATAAAAATTCTATGTGTTTTTGGTAAACTTCTGTCAGCAGACCTGTTTGATTATTGGAGATACATATATATATATATATATATATTTTTTTTTTTTTAATGTTTTTATTTTATTTGCGGGGGGAGCAGAGAGAGAGGGGAGGGATAGAGGATCCCAAGTGGGCTCTGCACAGACAGCAGAGAGCCTGATGTGGGGCTCGAATTTGTGAACTGCGAGATTAAGACCTGAGCCAAAGTTGGATGCTCAACCGACTGAGCTACCTAGGTGCCGCTATTATTGGATGTATTTCTACAAAATTTTTAAAAATGGGCTCAGAGATCAAAACTCTGTATTTATCTGGAAGTAAATTCACTTCCTTTAAATAGTTTTAGTTGATGTTTTTCCTTCTATCTGCATATCAGCATTTTTAGTAATATTCAATCTCCTGCCCTAGTTCTCTACTGCCATAGTTGCAGACTGGAGATCATCAGAATATATTTGTTCATTCAACAAATATTTGAGTCCCTCTCTAATAGGCAGAATTCTAAGACGACCCTTGCCTTTGTATAACTCCATCCCCTTTAAGAGAATGTGTGACTGTGATGAGCTATCACTCCCAAGATGATGTTACTTTACATGACAAAGGGATTTTACAAATATGATTAATGTTACTAATCCTAATGTTGAGTTGATAAAAAAGGAGATTATCTGAGTAGCTCAGATCTAATCACATGAGCTCTTTAAATCTGAATCTAGAGATATGAAATAGAGGAAGCCAGGGATTCAAAGACAGAGACACTACTGCTGACCCGAAAGAAAGCAACTGCTATGAATTGCCTAAGAAAGCCACAGAGGGGCACCTGGGTGGCTCAGTCGGTTAAGCTTCCGACTTCAGCTCAGGTCACGATCTCGCGGTCCGTGAGTTCGAGCCCCGCGTCAGGCTCTGGGCTGATGGCTCGGAGCCTGGAGCCTGTTTCCGATTCTGTGTCTCCCTCTCTCTCTGCCCCTCCCCCGTTCATGCTCTGTCTCTCTCTGTCCCAAAAATAAATAAACGTTGAAAAAAAAAATTAAAAAAAAAAAAAATCTGAATCTAGAGATATGAAATAGAGGAAGTCAGGGATTCAAAGACAGAGACACTACTGCTGACCCGAAAGAAAGCAACTGCTATGAATTGCCTAAGAAAGCCACAGAGGGGCACCTGGGTGGCTCAGTCGGTTAAGCTTCCGACTTCAGCTCAGGTCATGATCTCGCGGTCCGTGAGTTCGAGCCCCACGTCGGGCTCTGGGCTAATGGCTCAGAGCCTGGAGCCTGCTTCCAATTCTGTGTCTCCCTCTCTCTCTGCCCCTTCCCCATTCATGCTCTCTCTCTCAAAAATAAACATTAAAAAAAAAAAAAAAGAAAGAAAGAAAAGAAAGCCACAGAGCATGAAACTACAGGCAGCCTTTAGGAAATTGGTAGTTCCAGCCAACAGCCAGCAAGAAAATGGGGACTTCACTGCTACAGTCATAAAGAACTAAATTCTGCCCACAACCTTAAAGAGCTTAGAGGGGGATCCAGATGAGAACATGGAACACCTTGATTTCAGCCTCTGATACCATGGGCAGAGAACGTGGCCACACCTTGCCTAGACTTCTGACCTATGGAGCTGTGAATTAATTAGCAGATATTGTTTAAAAGCTGATAAATTTGGGCAATTTCTTATGCATCACTAAATATGCCTCCTATCTGCCAGAAACTGTTCTAGTAGCACTGAAGTTGCAGCAATGAACAAACCCAAGATAGAATACCTCCCTGCACAAAGCTATACTGGAGGAAAAAGGCAATAAAAAATACGTAAGTAATATGTATAGTATGTTAGTGATAAATGCTAAGGGAAAAAAAAAAGTAGAGATCAGAGTAGATGGTTAGAATTTAAATAGGGTAAATTCCCAGAAAATGCCTTACTGAGCAAGTGGCCTTTACATAAAGATATAGAGGAAAATATGGAGAAAGAGAATTTGAGATAAAGGTAAGTGAAAAAGGCCCTTAGGTCCCAGGATCCTGGTTTTGGGGAAAACAAACAAACAAACAAACAAACAAACAAACAAGGAAGCTAGTTTGGTTGGAACAGAATAAGCAAGGGGAAAGACTGGTAGGAGACAAAGCCACAGTTAACTGGGGGAAAAGGGGCTGCTGACAGATCATATGGGATTCTGCAGATCACAGTGAGAATTTCAGCTTTTATTTTATAGGTTATGAGGAAAAGCCTAACATGAACTAACTTACTTCTACTTCATATGGATCACTTTGGCTAATGTGTTTAGACTACAGAGAGACAGCACAGAAACATAGAGACCAGTTTAGAAGGTACTCCAACAATCCCGGCAAGAGATGATGGTGGCTCTGATCAGCTGGTGGCAACAGGTCAGATCCTGGATGTACTCTGAAGGAAGACCTGAAAGGATTTCCTGACACATGAGACGCAGGGGTGCAAGAGAAAGAGAAGAGTTAAGAAATACACCACCCTTTTGGGCTGATAAACCCTATGTATGGAACTGTTACTACTGAGATAGGGAAGACCGCAGAAGGTTTTATAGAGAATATTAAGTACTTAGTTTTATATAATTTAAGTTCTTTGAATGCAGAATTCTTCATATTCAATATTACTATATTGAAATACCTTACAACTGAAAACAAGCCAAATTAAACTACAACAACTTAAAAAAATAAGTACTTTTGGCAAACTGGCCACACTAACTTACAGCAAGATGTATCAGAGGCTAAACAATGATAATTACAATCTGAGGTGCATGCAGTCTTCCTTCAGCCAAAAACTATTTTGTGTTTAAAGAATGCTCTTGGGGCACCTGAGTGGCTCAGTCAGTTAAGCCTCCAACTTCAGCTCAGGTCATGATCTCACGGTTCATGGGTTCGAGCCCCGCTTCAGGCTCTGTGCTGACAGCTCAAAGCTTGGAGCCTGCTTCGGATTCTGTCTCCCTCTCTCTCTGCCCCTCTCCTGCTTGCACTCCATCTCCCTCTCTCTCAAAAAATAAATAAACATTAAAAAAAACTGGAAAAAAAAAAGAACAGTCTTAAAGAAAAAATCCTGATAAAGCAACTAAAGCAAGGCCTTTAAGGAAGTAGTACCACAGCTGTTGTGGCCTCATAGAGCCTTTCTGCCTCCTAGACTTGCCACATTCTTGGGCCACTGTTCAGCCTGGCCACCTGGCGTGTCTACATCCCATGAAATATGTCACTTCATGCATGGCGCACACACCCCAAGTGTACACCCAACATCTGGATGCTGCACAAGCGAAGTGCCTGATTGCTGCCATTGGCACAGTGTAGTAGCCACTGCTCTGATATGACTTCTTTCTTCTTGTGCTACCTGGAGCCATTTCTATCAGAGGCAACTGAAATTCTCCTATGAAAAGAAGTTTGGTTGGCACCCTCACAATTAAAATGATACAATCACAAATAATCATCAAAATTTTCTTTAACTTGAACAGATTTTGTATGGAAGTGCATTAGAAGAAAGAGAAAGATGACTGGCTACCACATTATTAACTGCTGGTGGGCCTTCCAGTTTGTAAAAAGAGATGGGCTGTATTTATAAGACCTGGACTTTTTCTTTTAAAATAATTTATCCATTGGGGGAAAAAGAGTGAAGAAATTACGATGGCAAGAAATGTCACACATACTAGTAATATAAATTATCTGTATAGTGTCCATCTGAATGTTCAAAATTCTAATCCAAATTACTGGAATGTTATAGCTGGAAGAGACCTCATGAACAGTCTATGAAAAACAGAGATATGGAAGACAGAATGGATAATGGACAGCCAATATATGGGTGTTGAGTATTTCTTTTTTTTTTTTTAATGTTTATTTATTTACTTTTGAGAGAGACAGAGAGAAAGGGAGGGAGGGAGCACTTGTGCGCATGCATGCACATGCATGAGCAGTGGAGGGGCCGAGAGGGGGGGAGAGAGAGAATCCCAAGCAGGCTCTGCACTGTCAGTGCAGAGATCAATGCAGGGCTCACTCATGAGATCATGAGTGAGATCATGAGTGAGATCATGAGTGAGATCATGACCTGAGCTGAAATCAAGTCAAGATGCTTTAACCCACTGAGCCACCTAGGTGCCCCAGGTATTGACTATTTCTAAAGAAAACTCCAAAACAAATGGAAGAGAAGCACTATTTAAAGAATAGTTTCCTTGAGTCGAAGAAAATCCCAAATCTTCAGATGAAAAAGCTGTATCACGTTTAAGGGAAAATTAAACAAAATATTTAGATGTAAACTTGTGAAACTGAATTTCAAAAATAAAGAACACCACAGGTTTTCAGAAGAAAAACATTACCCACAAAATCAGGTTTCTCCCAAATGTCACAGAGTAATAGGATATGATGGGAAAGTGTATATAAGATATTAAGGGGGAAAGGTTATGTGTGATTCAATAGTTCTGTATTAAGTCATGTGCGAAAGCCACAAAACTAATTCTTACCTATATAGAAGAATTCCACTCTCTCTGAAAAACATTCAGAGATGTACTATCAATAACTAGGAAATTAATCAAAATAGAACCTTTTGATGTGAAGTGCAAGGTACAGAAGTCCAGACAGTGAGCATGGAAATTAATTAAATGTAGAAAGTCTGAATAATGAATGGAAAATGGTTAAAAACCACTGCAAAAGTTAAAATAATTCAAATTCTGATCCTGTAAAAAAAAAAATCCCATTTTTAATACAAACAATTTGGTTTAATAATATAAGCAACTAATAAGAGGGAGTCTTTCCAGGGAAAAAGAACAAGTACTCCCAGAGTACTCAGTATTCCACGCAAAGATTAAAAAAAAAAAACAACCAAAACCAAACTTACAGACCAAAATTAAGTGCTTAGTCAGCACTAAAGCACATGACAAAATAGTCCAGTTCTCCTTAGTTCTCACCCTACAAAGCATTTTTACAGAAGATAAAGACACTGAAAAGAGATGTTTGGTAGAATCTATGCATTTATGTGTCCTTATGACATAGAAAGGAAGAATTAAAACCTTCTCAAAGAATTTTAATCACGTGCCATAAAGAATTAAAAAGGCAAAGAGTTTTCCTAGAGACTACTTACGCTTTACAGATGATGGAGTGCTGAACCTCAAATTCCAAGTTAGTAATAACAGGGCAAGTGTATACCCTGGTAGCTGAAATATCTGATGAAGTTTCTTCTCCAGGAACAGGTTCAGTCTTCCAAGTTTTATTTAACTTTTCCATGTCCTCTTTCAGCTGGTCTAAGCACTGACTTAAAAATTCATGAGCATCCTAAGAAGGCACAATATCTTTAATTATAAGATCAAAGCCTTTCTTGTCACAAAAATAGCTTGCTAACATTGTGATTTATACAACTAAAGCATTTGGAAGTTAATTAACACAAAAAAGGTCAGATTTATTCTAACAATTTGGGGGTACATATTTTGTGAATAAGAATAAATGACGGATTTTATATTTTTAACTACCAGGGGGACTAGCATGAATAAATAAATGAATTACTCCTACTTTAAGAAAAAGTATGTTAGCTTTTGTAGCTAAAATAGCCCAAGTTCCCGTAATGGCAAACGATATCTGTATTATTAAAATACAATAAAATACACGGAAGAGTCATATTAAACCTTACCCTAAGTCCTCAGGTTTTACAACCTGTGATGAACACATGTACACAAATCTGATTTTAAAATAAAAATCAGGTAACACACTGAAATCAATTTCCCTTATCTCTAAAGTGTTTAAAAACAATGAGTACTCACATTCTGCATATAACCAGAGAATCTCTCTGCTGTGGCTGAAATGGCATTTTTAACCTTCTTGAGTAAATCTTTTTTGGTCTCTGAATTACAGATATCTTTTTTAACAAGCAAGTGTGCAAAGCGTCTGTTAAAACAAGAGACAAATTTAGTGAAGTTTTACAAAAGTTTGGATAACATGATATCTGAAAGACTATTACCAATAAAACTTTGAACTTTAACATTTATTTTTGAGAGACAGAGCGTGAGTGGGGGAGGGGCAGAGAGGGAGACACAGAATCCAAAGCAGGCTCCAGGCTTTGAGCTGTCAGCACAGAGCCCGACACGGGGAGCTCAAACCCACGAACTGTGAGATCATGACCTGAGTCGAAGTCAGATGCTCAACTGACAGCAACCCACGTGCCCCTAAAACTTTAAGCTTTAAGTGTCTAAGGCACATAAAATTTTAAGTGTCTGCAACTGTTATTCTATAATTAATAAGGTAAACGTTTATTTAGTAAATATGTAACAATTACCTGATAAGTGCATTGAGTGGAATTTTCTTCCATGGGATACCTTGCTTAAGCAAGTCATTTGCAAATGATTGGAGTGAAAACAGAGATTGTAAAATAGCATTCATATAGCAGGTATTTCCCAAATTGGAGAAGCTGAAAATGAAAAAAAAAAAATAATAATAATGCTTTTGAAAACAATAGTAGTTCCTGACATATGTTCATTCAAGCAGGGGTTCTCCACTACAGCATGCTTCAGAATCACATAGAGGGCTTGTTAAAATACATATTGCTAAGCCCTGTAGGTCTAAACAGAGAGGGTGCAAAACTGCATTTCTAACAAGATTCCAGTTGATGCTGATGCTGCTGGTCTGAGGACCATACTCTGAGAACCACTGCATTATAAGATTATAACAAGTAAAACTGTACATTTTCAAATGAATGTTAAAAAGAACTGGGGACTTATTCAAAGAGTTATCTGTTCTTATTTATAATTTTAATTTTTCATTGAGATATAACTTACTCATTACTCTTCAGGATATGCCCAGAAGAACTGCTAGATCATAGGATATATGTATTTGGCTTTAATGGGTATTGCCAAACATATTCTAAAGCATATATTTTTAAAAAAAACTTCTATTTGAAAATATTCCCAAACTGTCAGAAAAGTTGCACAAGAATATTCTTTATCCAGATTCATCAACTGTTAACCTTTTGCACTATATGCTTTGCCATTTAATGCATCTCTCTGTATTTCTTATGACGCGTGTGAGAGTAAGTTGCATAAATCATAACTCTTAAGCCCTATTATACTTCAGGGTGTATTTCATAAGAACATTCTCTTATATAACCAAGGCAGAGTTACCAGCATTATAAAATTTAATGCCGATATACTCTTATCTAACATACTTCAATACAATTTTGCCAACTGGCCCAATATGTTTATAGCATCTGCCCCCTGACCCCTGGGCTAAGCACAAGATTCAGTCCAGAATAGGATGATGCATTTAGTACTCATGTCTCTTCAGTTTTTTTTTTTTTTTTTTTAAATCCAGAGTACTTCTTCAGCTTTCTCTTTCACGACATTGACATTTGTGAAGAATACATCCTCCCCCCCATCACTATTTTTTAATGGACTGTTCTTCATGTTGGGTTTGTTATTTCTTCATGAGATTCAGCCCAGGCTGGAAAAACACAGTGACATATAGTGCTACTGTCTCCTTCCAAGGGTATCACATTCAGAGGTACATGATATTACTGTACTATTCATCGGTGATGTCAATTTTGAATACCCTGAAGAACTTCCACTTCAGACTATGAGAAAGTATCAGGGTCTGGAATTATCCTACCACCATAAACAATGGGGGGAAAAAAGGACAAAATATTGGACAACAGGCAGCGCAGGACTGTGACTCTTATTAGAAGGGAAGCAGTGTGAATCCTACCATTATGCAGGGTTTCTGGCTGCAGGCAATTTGTGAACTGCAGTCCAGGGAGGCGTACCCAAACAGAGCCCAGGAATTAAGCTGAACTGAGTTGAAATAAATCAGAGTTTGATAGGCTGAGATTGCTTAGATTTCTGGGACAGAGTACCTGAGGGGAGGGAGCTGTGCAAAGGAAAAGCTCCAGAAATAGGCACAGTCTGTTGAGTATTCAGCTAAATACCAACCTGTGCATGTTTAGGGTGAAACCCTGTGACACCAGGCAAGAACTTCAAGGAAAAGAATGATTATTGGGGATTTTTTTTTTCTAATGTTTACTTTTGACACAGAGAGAGACAGAGAGAGAGAGAGCGCGCGCGCGCGAGAGAGCGAGAGAGCGCATGAGCGGGGGAGGGGCAGAGAGAGAGGGAGACACAGAATCTGAAGCAGGCTCCAGGCTCTGAGCTGGCAGCACAGAGCCCGACGCAGGGCTCAAACCCACAGACCACGAGATCATGACCTGGGCCGAAGTCGAAGCTCAACCGACTGAGCCACCCAGGCGCCCCATGGGGAACTATTAGCAGAATAATTTCCAGAGCTCTTGCAGGACCCAAAATTGTTGAATTCCAACCAGAGGAGAGAGATCTAGCTGAACTCAGAGGGCATTAGCAGAAATACCAGAAGACCCATGCTTTAGGAAATGAATTACATTAGCCTTAGAATAAAGTCTACTCTAGGTTTAACACCAAAGAGCTTAAACAAAAGTCTCAGAATAATCACACCCAAGTTGCAGATATTAAAATAGCTATTATAAATATACTTTTTTTTTCACATTTAAAAAAATTTTTTTGAGAGACAGAGAGAGACAGACAGACAGACAGATAGAGTGCAAGCAGGGGAGGGGCAGAGAGAGGGAGTCACAGAATCCAAAGCAGATTCTAGGCTCTGAGCTCTCAGCAGAGCCTGAAGCAGGGCTCGAGCTCACAAACTGCGAGATCATGACCTGAGCTGAAGTCGGATGCTTAACCAACTGAGCCACCCAGGTGCCCCGCTATTATAAATATGCTTTAGAGGTGCCTGGGTGGCTTGGTTGGTTAAGTGTCTGACCCTTGATCTTGGCTCAGGTCTTGACCTCACGGTTTGTGGGTTCAAGCCCCACATCGGGCTCTGTGCTGACAGCGGGGAGCCTACCTGTGATTCTCTTCCTCTCCCTCTCTCTCTCTGTCCTTCCCCTTTCATGCTGCCTTTCTCTCTTTCTCAAGTTAAATAAACTTAAAAAAAAAATACTTCATGTGATCACAGGTGCAGAGAAAAACATAAATATAAGAGGAAAGAAATGAAAAATATAAATAAGCCCCAAACTAATTTTAGAGATAAAAAACACAGTAAATGAAAATATTATTGAATGAGATTAATAGCAGATTAGACACTAAAGGAAATACCACTGAACCTGAAGACACAGCAACTTAAAACATATTTAAATATAGTATTATATTCCAATTTAAATAAAATATAATTTTACACATTCTATTTTATATATTTAAAAAATATTTTATGTATACATATAAGCAACATGTATATTTTTACTTCTTTTGTAAAAACAGAAGATAGATGGACTGCTATATGGTATATACTTAGTAACTCGTTTTTTTAATTTACCAACACATACTTCATTATTTTCATGTTTCTTTTTTAAATTTATTATTTTTTTTTTTTCATTTTTAGAGAGAGAGTGAGTGAGTAGGGAAGAAGGACAGAAGGAGAGAATCTTTTTTTTTTTTTTTTTTTTTTTATTTTTTAATTTTTTTTTTTCAACGTTTATTTATTTTTGGGACAGAGAGAGACAGAGCATGAACGGGGGAGGGGCAGAGAGAGAGGGAAATACAGAATCGGAAACAGGCTCCAGGCTCTGAGCCATCAGCCCAGAGCCTGACGCGGGGCTCGAACTCACGGACCGCGAGATCGTGACCTGGCTGAAGTCGGACGCTTAACCGACTGCGCCACCCAGGCGCCCCAAGAAGGAGAGAATCTTAAACAGACTCCACCCTCAGCAGGGAGCCTGACTTGGGGGCTCAATCCCCACAATGCTGGGATCATGACCTGAGCTGAAATGGAGTCAGATGCTCAACCAATTGAGCCACCCAGCCACCCGGGGTTTCTTGTTTACCACTACTAGGTATGAAACAGTATTTCATTTTGGCTATGAGTTTATATACCTTCTTCAACTTTTTACACTTTTTTTTCATAGCTGCACAATTCTCCTTTGTTTCTAGAAATCTATCTATTTCATCTAGTCACCTAATTTATTGATGTAATCATAGAACGGTCTTAAAATCCTTTTAATTTTGGTAAGATTGGTAGTAATGTACCCACTTGTGTTTCTGATTTTAGTTATGTGAGTCTTCTATTTTCGTCAGTTTAAAGGTTTGTTGATTTTGTTGATCTTCTCAAAGAAACAACTTTTGGTTTGGACGACTGTCTCTTGTTTTTCTATTCTTTATTCATCTCTTCTCTAATCTTTATTATTCTCTTCCTCCTGCTAGCTTTGGGTTTAGTTTGCTCGTCCTGAGCTAGTTCTTTAAGGTGTAAAGTTAGATCATTGATTTGAGGTCATTTTTTAAAATATTGTGAGAAAATATACATAAAACTTACCATTTAACCATTTTATACATTTTTTTAAAAAGCAAACTCTATGCTGAACGTAGGGCTCAAACTCACGACCCAGAAATCAAGAGTTGCAGGCTTTGCCGACTGGGCCAGTCAGGCACCCCACCACTTAACCATTTGAAGGTGTACAGTTCAGATGCCTTAAGTGCACTCATGCTGTGGTGCAACTATTACCACCATCTATCTCCAGAACTATACTGTTTTCCACAGTAGCTGCACTATTTTACATTCCCACCAGCAAAGTATAATGGGTTCTAATTTTTCTACAGCCTCACCAATGTTTCTTTTTTAATGTAAGTGTTTGCTGCTATAAATTTCCCTCTGGGTACTGCTTTTGCTGCATCCCGTTAATTTTGGAATGCTGCTAGGGCTTTCATTCATCTTTAAGTATTTTTAAATTTCCCTTGTGATTCCTTCTTTGACTTCATTAGTTAAAAGTGTGTTGTTTAATTTCCACATATTTCCAGTTTTCCATCTGTAACTGATTTCCAGCTTCATTCTATTGTGGTTGAAGAAGATACTTTATATGATTTCAAACTTTTAAAATGGAGACTTACTTTTTGGTGTAACATATGGTCTGTCTCAGAGAATGTTTCATGTGCATTTGAAAAGAAAATATATTCTGTCGTTGATGGGCAGAATGTTCTATATATGTCCCATACATCAAGGCAGTTTGTAGTGTTGGTCAAATCACATTTTCCTTAGTGATTTTTCTGTCTATATGCCCTATCCATTACTGAAACTGGAGTATTGATGATATTTAGCTATTATTTTATAATGTTTATTCTCTTTGGTTTATTATTTATTTTAAAAAAATTTTAATGCTCATTTTTGAGAGAGAGAGTGAGCAGGGGAGGGGCAAAGAGAGAGGGAGACACAGAATCTTAAGAAGGCTCCAGGCTCTGAGCTGTCAACACAGAGCATGATGCGGGGCTAAAACCCACAAACCATGTGATCATGACCTGAGTCGAAGCTGGTAGCTCAACCAACTGAGCCACCCAGGCGCCCCTCTCTAAAGTTTATTTAAAAATTTTTGTCTAGGGGCGCCTGGGTGGCGCAGTTGGTTAAGCGTCCGACTTCAGCCAGGTCACGATCTCACGGTCCGTGAGTTCGAGCCCCGCGTCAGGCTCTGGGCTGATGGCTCGGAGCCTGGAGCCTGTTTCCGATTCTGTGTCTCCCTCTCTCTCTGCCCCTCCCCCGTTCATGCTCTGTCTCTGTCTGTCCCATAAATAAATAAAAAACATTGAAAAAAAATTTAAAAAAAATAAATAAATAAAATAAAAATTTTGTCTATTAAGTCCAATGTCTATGTTTCCTTAGCAATAGTTTCCATTAATTTCTTCTACCAATGGGCCATACTTTATTTCTTTGCATGTTTTTAAGTTTTATGCTGAACATTTTGAATATTATAATAATTATGGAAACTGGATTCTTATCTCTCCTCAGAATTTGTTTTTGTTATTTACTGTAGCTACATGTTTAGTGAGTTTTCTAAACTCTTTTTGTAAAGTCTGTGATTATTTGTCATGTGTGGTCCCTGAAGTCGCTGTTCCTTTGGCTTGTGTCCAGCTAATGTTCTGACAGATTTCCTTGAAATCTGGAGGAGAGAAAGTGAAGAAAAAAAGGAGAAAGAGGGAAGAAGGAAAAGAAGTAGAAGAAACAACAAAATGAAAAAACTTCTCCCAGGCTTTGAACATTGGCATTATGCTGGGGCACACTTTGAGTGCTTATCTGGGTCATTTATAAACTCTGTCTCAGCCTTCACTGCCAGCTTGCACTGATCTTACAGACTGGCCAGAAGTGAAAGCTTCATGTCTTCTTAGGTCTTTTCTGAGCATGAGTCTTGGGCATGTGCATGTTTTTCAAAATTCCTCAGCATACACAGGAGTTTAAAAATTTTTTTTTTTTAACGTTTATTTATTTTTGAGACAGAGAGAGACAGAGCATGAAGGGGGGAGGGGCAGAGAGAGAAGGAGACAGAATCGGAAACAGGCTCCAGGCTCTGAGCCATCAGCCCAGAGCCTGACGCGGGGCTCAAACTCACGGACCGCAAGATCGTGACCTGAGCTAAGTCGGACGCTTAACCGACTGCGCCACCCAGGCGCCCCAACACAGGAATTTTAAAAAGTCCCAATTTCCTATCATTTTTATTTTTAATTAATAAAAAAATTTTTTTAAGTTTATTTACTTTGAGAGACAGAGAGAGCACAAGCAGAAGAGGGGCAGAGAGAGAGAGAATTCCAAGCAGGCTCTGCACTGTCAGTGTGGGGCCTCAAGCGGGGCTTGAAATCACTAACCTCGAGATCATGACCTGAGCCGAAGTCAGAAGCTCAACTGATTGAGCCGCCCAGGTGCCCCCTATAATTTTTTTTTTAATGTTTATTTATTTTTGAGAGAGAGAGAGAGAGAGAGAGAGAGAGAGAGGAAGGGGCAGAGAGAGAGAGAATCTGAAGCAGACTCCAGGCTCCGAGCTGCCAGCACAGAGCCCAACGTGGGGCTTGAAGTCACAAACCGTGAGATCATGACCTAAGCTGAAGTTGGATGCTTAACTGACTGAGCCACCCAAGCACCCCGCCCCGATCATTTTTTAAATTGCCTTTTTCTTGATTTAGTGTTTGCTTGATTGCTGTAAACCTCTGTTTTCCACAGAGTTCTGACAAAGTTGATTCTGACAGTTTTGCTTGATTTTTCAATGGCTTTGTGAAGCAACAGAACGTGGGACCTCCACCACTTTATTGAGATCTTCTTCCCCTGTCAAGTTTTTAAATTCTTTGTATTTTAGAAAGATCAGCACAATATTTATGATACATGTTGCAAATATTTGCTCCTAATTTTTCTTAGTTTATGCTTTTGGCCATGAAAATTCTAATTTTTTTAATGTTTATTTTTGAGTGAGAGAGAGGGAGAGAGAGAGGGGGAGGGAGGGAGATTATAAGCAGGGAAGGAGCAGAGAGAGGGAGACAGAAGATCTGAAGTGGGCTCCGTGCTGATAACAGAGAGCCTAATGTGGGAGCTTGAACTCATGAACCACAGATGGTGACCTGAGCCGAAGTCAGATGCTTAATGGACTGAGCCACCCAGGGGCCCCAAATGTAATTTTTATGTACACAAATTTATCAATCTTCTACTGAATCTTAATTTTGAGTCACAGTTACAAGCCTTTCCCTACACTAAAATTATAAACAAATTCACTCCCAGTTTCTTTTAGTATTTAAAGTTTCATTTTTAAGGATGCCTGGGTGGCTCAGTCGGTTGAACATCCGACTCGGCTCAGGTCATAATCTCACAGTAAGTGGGTTTGAGCCCCATGTTGGGCTTTGCACTGACAGCACAGAGCCTGCTTCAGATTCTCTGTCTCCCTCTCTCTCTGTCCTTCCCCAGCTTGTGCCCTAGCCCTCTCAAACATTAAAAAGTTTTTTAAAAGTTCCATTTTTAAAATTGAGGACTCTAATTTTGAATTTATTCTTGTGTACAGTTGAGATGAATCTAACTATATTTTTCAAAATAGCCATATAGATAGTCAACCCCATTTATTAAAAGAAAAATACTTCTTGTCCCTGGACTTTCTATTCTGTTCCACTGACCTATTCATGTATCAGTACTAAGCTATTTTATTTTAGTTTAAAAAACCACTTTTTTTAATGTTTATTTATTTCTGAGAGAGAGAGAGAGAGACAGAGTCTGAGCAGGGGAGGGGCAGAGAAAGAAGGAGGCACAGAATCCGAAGCAGGCTCTAGGCTCCGCGCTGTCAGCAAGCACCCGACGTGGGGCCCAAACTCACAAACTGTAAGATCATGACCCGAGCTGATGTAGGACACTTAACTGACTGAGCCACCCAGGTGCCCCAATACTGAGCTATTTTAATCATACGGACTTTATAATATTACAAATATAGTAAGACTATTCCCCCCCTTTATTTCTTCCCAGTATTTTCCTAACTTTCTGTGTTTTTCCATATCAACCTTTTTTTTAAAAGTAGGCTTCATACCCAGTGTGGAGTCCAATGTGAGGCTTGAACTCATGACTCTGAGATCAAGAGCTGAGTGGAGATCAAGAGTCAGACTCAACCAGATGAGCCACCCAAGAGCCTCTCCATATGAACCTTTGCACACAAAAACATCAACTAGCCTAGCTCCATAAAAAAGCTTTTCAGTCTTTTTATTTGGATCACATTAAACTTATAAATCATTTTAGGGAGAACCATATCTTGATCATGCTAGGATGTCCCCCACCCCAAGAACATGGATATTTCACATGTATTTAAGTTTATTTTATATCTTTTTGAAGCATTTTATAGTTTCCTTCATTCAATTTTAAGTAACTCTTGCTAAGTTTCTTTCCATGTATACACATACATACACACACACACAAAACCTTTTTTTGTTGCTACTGTACATGGGGCCTTCTATTCCATTATCTTCCATCTGATTATCTGTATTAATATACCAAATTGTTCTGTATGTTAATTTCCAATCCTGCTCTTTGCCTAAGGCTTTGAGTTAGTTTCACCATGGTTTATAGTCTTTCTTTTCCAATGCTTATGTCTCTATGTCCTTTCTCTTGTGTAACTGCATTGGTTAGTACTTCCAATACAAAATTAAATAGAAATATAAATAGCAGGCATCCTTGATTTTTTCCTTACTAAATACTGGTTTTAAAAGTGAGGTATATATTTATTTATTTATTTTTAATTTTATTTTTAATGTTTTTATTTATTTTTGAGACAGAGAGAGACAGAGCATGAGCAGGGGAGGGGCAGGGAGAGAGGAAGACACAGAATCCAAAGCAGGCTCCAGGCTCTGAGCTGTCAGCACAGAGCCTGACACGGGGCTCGAACCCACGAGCCGTGAGATCATGACCTGAGCTGAAGTTGGACGCCCAACCGACTGAGCCACCCAGGCGCCCCAAAAGTGAGGTATATATTTAATCAGGTTAAGGAAGTATTCACTGATTCTTATGTTTTCAAGTGTTTTTATCAGAAATGAGTGTTTTGTCAAAGATTTTTTCAGTATCAACAAAGAAAGTCATATGATTTTTTCTTTGGCCTAGTAGTACAGTAAATTATAATAATAGGTTTCCTAATATCGAACTATCTTGCAATCTTGGTATGAACTTGTTCGGTCACAGTTTATTATTTTCTTAATGTGATACTGGAATAGAAATATGTCAGTATTTAACTTAAGGTTTCTTGCATCAGTATTCATAAATGATACTGGTTTGTAACTTTTTGTGTGTACTACTTGAACAAACACATACAGTAAAACCTTGGATTATGAGTAACTTGTTCTGCGAGTGTTCCAGAAGAGCGAACATTTCTGATAAATTTTAACTTAATAAATGAACGATGTCTTGCAATATGAGTGGTATGTGATGCCGAATGTCACATGATCACAACTGAGCTAATGGCTCTCTCTCCCTCTCTCTCTCTCTCTCACACCGCGGGATTGTGGGTGATCATCCCCCATGCTCAGATGCTCAGATTCAGGCCCTGGTGTCTGGCAGAAATCAGTGATTTCAGTGATTTTTCAGAATGTTGGAAGGTGCCCACAACTGGCACTCGTGTATTTTTTGTCACATCAAAGCACCTATGGACAGTCCTTTGCTTTTCCATACAAGAGTAAGCTCAGGAATGCTTTGCTTCATTCTAGGTCAGGCTGTCTGCGGATATAGATCCTTTCCTCTGCAGCCTTATTGCCAGTTATATTAAATACAGCATATGACAAGAGCTTATTAATACTGTACTATAGTCAACAACTGTTACTGAAAGTTGTCCTACACAACAGTCCTCCTCTCTCTTATCTCCCTCACACCAGCCACGAAGGTTTTCAAAGATAAGTGCAGGTTAATTTATTTTTCTTTATATTTTGTACTTTCTTTATTATTTTGTATTACAGTAATCATTTTTTTAAGTTTATTCATTTATTTTGCGAGAGACAGAAATCATTGGTGGGGTAGGGGGAGGGAAAAAGAGGGAGAGAGTGAGAATTCCAAGCAGGCTCTGTCAGCATGGAGTCTGATGTGGGGATTGAACTCACGAACCATGAGATCATGACCTGAGTTGAAATCAAAGTCGGACACATAACCAACTGAGCCACTCAGGTGCCCCTATTTATACTTTTTTATAGTGCCATTAACTCTTACTTCTTAAGCTTTTTCTTTTACTATCTAGTCTGTCCATTTTAAAAGGCAACCTTTGACTCATACCTATTACCTCTGACACAATTATTTTATTCTACTTTTTCTTTTCTCTCCCTTTCCATTTCCTTTCAGATGCAATCATACTCCTTTGACAGAAGACGTAATGTTTATATACCATCTTTCCATGTGTTCCCACCATTGTTTTAGTCTTAGCTTTACAACAAAATACATGAAAGTTCATCACCTATCTCTTGTCAATGTCTCCCTTGTCACCTCTTGGTTGGACGAAGCTCACACTCTGCAGATTCCTCATGAAGAGCATATGTATGCAGTTTTTGGAGTTCTTCCACTTCAAAGCTTATTTTTTCTAGCCTGCATACTTGGCTGCTTGGATTGGCACAATCTTTGTGCATCCTTTCTTTCCTCAAGTTTCTTCAAAATTTTATTCTTTTCTTGTCTTGCTTTGAACGATGACTTGAGAAGTCTGGTATCGGTCTTCTCTTGCCCTTGCAAATAATTTCATCCTTTTGACTCAAGCACTGAGGATTTCTCCGTATCTTTAAAGTCTAATAAAACTTAATCTAAAGTCTAACAGTTTTCTTATCTTTAAAGTCTAGACTGTTAGACTCTAATGGGACCTTCCTTGCCTGTGTCCGAGTTCAACTCTTTCTCCCTGATTGTTTATTATTTACTTACTTATTTACTTATTTATCTCTGATTGTTCATACTTCTCCATCTCATCTCCATTCCCCCTTGGGTGGTTCTTCTGTTTTCCTTCAAAGCCCCTTATTAAATTTTCATGTAAACTTATTTTCCCTTGGGGACCTTTAATTTAGCCTTTTGATATGATGTCTTTCTTCTTTTTTCTGAGCATAAGCAACTGCCATTTCTTCCTGTTTGCCCATTTTGATTTAGGGTTTGAATTCCTGATCCATGGTGTTTTTTTCATACCTTCAAATGCTTGTCTAAGGACATTTAATTCAGTTTTGGGTGCTATACAACAGTTTTCTCATGGTTCACGGTGATTGCAGGGGTACGATTTTTTTTGGTCTAAATATTTTGAATCATGTTTTTTTTCCTTATAATTTTGTATGGCAGTGGCCTGCTTTTTACCTTCCTGTTCATTTCACGGACAGTGTTCCTAAGTATACCTTCTTCTGTTAGTTTAGGAAAAAGCCATTTCTTTAACGGAAGATGGTAGTGGTGGTAGAAGACAAGGCAGGGTTGGCATGTCTTGTTTGCCCTTTATTTCAGCACAACTCATCATTTTTCTCTCATATTTTTCTTTTGCTTCTAAACCAAGTCTCCAGGTTTGGATGATACCTTCCCCACAAGTAATGCTTCTTTGAGACTGTTACTTCTGACACCAATTGCTTTCAAGTTCCTTTCCTGTAACCAGAGCTGTGAACTACCGAGATCCAGACTTATATTCAGTATTTCAGCAGATGGTATCCGAATTTCTCTAACAGTGATTTTTTTTTTCCTATGCTTCATCTAAGCCTTCTACCACCTATATATTTTTGTTTCATGGAATCTCTAAAGCCTCCTATCCCCAACTCAGCACTCACAGGCTTAAAGCAGTAGAAAATAACACTATTGGCATTTAGTTTGCTTCTCTACCCAGAAGGTAGTTTGAAGGTAATAGTATTCTTTCTCTCCTAGTAATGCTAATGGTTACGTGTGCTTTTCTTTGCACTACTCATTCATTTTATATTTTTTTGAGGATTTGTAAGGAACAATGGAATTAGGTGGCCTCCTTTAACCTCTAGATCTGGCAGTTTTCCACTGTTTGTTGTTGTTTTTTAATTTTTTAACATTTATTCATTTTTGAGAGATACAGAGAGACAGAGCGTGAATGGGGGAAGGGCAGAGAAATAGGGAGACACAGAATCTGAAGCAGGATCCAAGCTCTGAGCTGTCAGCACAGAGCCCGACATGGGGCTTGAACTCACCAACTGTGAGATCATGACCCGAGCCGATGTCAGACACTTAACCGACTGAGCCACCCAGGCACCACTGTTGTTGTTGTTTTTAAGGAGTCCTTAGTCCTGAGTACTTAGCCTACTTGAAACCCTACAGTCTAATTCATGAAACAAGTCTGAAAAAAAGAAAGCTATATTCCTAGAGATGGGTACAGGTATATACCAAAATTAAAGAAACACTAGAAGTAGACAGGAAGTCTGGAGCATCAACAGTGGGTAACTCATGAGAATTTCAAAGGACTCTGGAGGAAGCAAATGACAGAGACCAGAAATGGAAACAAAGACCAGAAAACAAAGACCGCATAAGAGGAGACAATAAGAAAATGAGACAAATATAATGAAGATAGAGACAAGATCTGGATAAAAAATGGTCACAAGAGGGGACAGGTATGACTAATATAACAAGAATGTTGTCTAGTAAGGAGAAAGCAGGATAATAATTTGAGGCAGACCAAAAATTTGGTGAAAAAAGCACAGGGAAAAAAAAGCTCAGAGAAAAGGAACAGGAAAACAGAGAAGAAAGTGTAATGTCTTCACTGTAAATTCTATATTATTATCTGCTATGACATGAAGCATATAAATCATTATGGATAAGCCAAATTGGGAGATGCCACTCATTCAAGTAAAAAGATTACCTTAAAGCGGGTACAAAAGCAGTAATTTGAGCAACACTGAAAACAAACTGGTAGATGTGAGGAGAGCAGTTTGGTAAGAATAAAAAAATTTCAAAACTTCAAAATTGTAGTCTTAACAAAAATACACTTCCAAAAATTTATACTGAAGTTCCAATAAATATTAAAAAGATATGCATGAGAATCTTCATTCTAGCCTAGATGGTAATGGGAAAAAAGGGAAATCTAAATGTACACTAACATGGTTAAAGGTTATGTCATAATATAGGAGGAAGCCCATGATTAGTATGGAGTGAAAAAAAATCAAGGAACAGAGAAGTAATAGAGCACAGGGGTTAAGAATGCAAGTGGAGCCCAACTGATGAAGTTTACTACTGCTGTACCACTGACTATATCACCTTGAGAAAGTTAGTTACCTTATCTAAGCCTTAGTTACTTCATTTGTAAAAACCAATTTTTTTTTAAGTTTATTTATTTCGAGAGAGTGTGAGACCACCTGTGCCAGTGGGGGGGGGGGGGGGCAGGGAAGAGAGAAGAATCCTAAGCAAGCTCTGTGCTGTCAGCGCAGAGCCCAATGAGGGGCTCGATCCCACAAACCATGCATGAGATTATGATCTGAGCCGAAATCAAGAAAGAGTCAGATACTTAACCAACTGAGCCACCCAGGCACCTCTAAATGCAGATATTTCATACATCTATCTCACAGAGCTGCTATGAGAATTTAAAGAAAAAAAATCTATTTAAACACTTAGTACACAGTATTTGGCATGTAACAAATACTTTAGGTAAGAGCGCTACAATTATTATTAGTTATTATATTGTGATCTCTCTCTCCTTTTAAGTTTATTTTGAGAGAGAGTGCACGTGCAAGCAGGGGAGGGGCAGAGAGAGAGGGAGAAAGAATCCCAAGCTGGCTCTGGGAGCTGTCAGCACAGAGGCAGAACCTGACACAGAGCTCGATCTCACGACCGTGATAATCATGACCTGAGCCAAAAGCAAGAGTTGGACGCTCAACCAACTGAGCCACCCAGGCGCCCCTATGATCTCCTTTTTATGTGTTTAATAAAACTCTAAGCATAAAGAGGCTGGGGAGCATATAAATAAAATTTAGTGCTGAAATATCTCAGGAGAAGGATGAAGTGCATGTGATAAGAAAATACACTTTTTTTGCCTTATGATTAGTATGTTATACGTATGAATTTTTTTCAAAGTTCAAAAACGGGAGATCAGATAATGGCCTGATATATCATTACTAATGGATATGATAAATCTTTAATAAGGCAGTATATATTTTAAAACTGTAATTAATATGACTCCTTTCATTCTTTTTTACACCAAGCAATATATACTTTAGTTAATCACTTTACAAAAAGAAAGTAAAATACAAGGAATTTACTTACCCCTGCAGTTGCTGCTGTTGGTGAGAGGAAAGGGGCACTCTTGGTTTGTTCCAGCCAGCATAATCCTGATTACACCTCAGCTTTTTGACAGAAAGAGGAGCTGGCTGTGGAAGAAACCCCAAACTTCTTTTGGCAGAGGGAGTTTGGCTTGAAACATTAGTCCTATAAAAAAGAACAGACAATGAGGAAAGCAAAACAATTTTGAATATTATTTTCCCCCCTAGAAGATTCAGAGCAGTCAATGTCTGAAAAAAAAAATCCTAAATTTGGGGAAATATCAATAATGATGATCACTTGGAAAAAATTCCACAAATGTAAATTAGCGAGTCTGTCAATAGCTGAAGAAGCCTGTGACACTGTACCTACTTAACCTATAATCAAAATAATCCAAGTTAATGGCTTGAAAAAACTATAATACAGTTTTACTTTACTATTTACTTTTATTCACTTAATAGATATATTAGTTTACCCAGTCTTGAAAACATTTAGGCAGTTAACTTTTTCCACTACTGCAAATAATGACACAACAAATATTCTTACCCAGTTTCCTGGAGAACTTCCTTTAGTTTATATGCTTAGAAGCGAAAATGTTAGGAATAAGTATTTTCAATTTTAATTTTTAGTCTTCTGAAATCTTGTCACTGTTTTCCCAAAAGGCTGTACCAATTTCTATTTTCACTAATAGTGAATTTCTATTTCTTCACATGGTCTCCGTCACATTAACGAGTGAAACATGATCTCATCGTTATTTTGCACATCTTTCTGATTACTACTGAGGTTGAACGTATTTTTATAATTGTTCTTCTCTGAACTGCTTTTGCGTACCCTTTGTTTTATACGGGGTTCTTAATGATTTGCAGTTTTTTAAATATTCCACATTCTAATTCTTTTTTTTTTAATTTTTTTTAACGTTTATTTATTTTTGAGACAGAGAGAGACAGAGCATGAACAGGGGAGGGTCAGAGAGAGGGAGACACAGAATCTGAAACAGGCTCCAGGCTCTGAGCTGTCAGCACAGAGCCCGATGCAGGGCTCGAACTCACGGACCGCAAAATCATTACCTGAGCCGAAGTCAGCCGCTTAACCGACTGAGCCACCCAGGCGCCCCTCTAATTCTTTATTACATATTCTAAGTGTCAAACTTTGACGTAATCAAATTTATCAATCTTTTGTAGTTTCATATTTTTTTCTTTCATAACTGAGTTTTTATTGGTTGTTCTGAGGATCAGTACAGACACTTCAATTTGTATACAATTCTTAATGTATATACCAAAAGTCTAAAAAATCATGTAGCTGTGATTCTTTTCTAAGTTATTCCAGTGACCTTCCAGCTTAAAATTTGGAGGCAAATTTCCCTTAACAGTATATCAAGCACCAATATCTTCAAATGTTGATATGCTGTTACATTAAGTCCTATTAACTCACAATATCATATACACTACATACTTAAATTTTGAATCCTATAAAAGCTCATTAACAAAGTTACTAAGAAAACTAGACTACTATGACCAAGAAGTTACAGAGTACATAATTCTGACAGGGAGAGCCAAGATCAAGGAGTGGTTTTCTTTAGGAAGTAATTCTACCAAAGACAACATGGGAATAAAAGTAATTTTAAAATGTTCAAGCAGTGCCTGGATGGCTCAGTCGATTAAGTGTCCAACTTCAGTTCAGGTCATGACCTTGCGGTTCCTGAGTTTGAGCCCCGCATCGGGCTCTGTGCTGACAGCTCAGAGCCTGGAGCCTGCTTCAGATTCTGTGTTTCCCTCTGTCTCCCTGCCCCTCCCCTGCTCGCACTCTGTCTCCCCCCCTCTCTCAAAAATAAATGTTTAAAAAAAAAATTAAATAAATAAATAAAATGGTCAAGACAGGGGTGCCTGGGTGGCTCAGCTGGTTAAGGGACCAACTCTTGATTTTGGCTCAGGTCATGATCTCACGGTTTGTGAGATTGAGTCCCACATCAGGCTCTGCACTGAGAGCATTGGAGCCTGCTTAGGATTCCCTCTCTCCCGCTCTCTCTCTCTCTGCCCCTCCCCTACTCGCACACTCTCATTCTCTCTCTCAAAATAAACATTAAAAAAAACCGTTCAAGATCTATTAAAGGCATATCTGACTCCAAACTGCTATTTAGTATGCTTGGTATTATAGTATATAAAAACTACCCCACCTATGGAATGTTAAACTGACACCCAAGACAATCAAAGCCTCTCAAATTTAATATCCTATTATTTTCTGGTTGTACCAAAAAATAAACAACCAGCAAATTATTTTACCTCTTAGAAAAAAGCATTTATACTTTAAAAATGGGATGAGATGGGATTCCCTCCTTCTTAAAAATATTTCCAGAGGTACTAAAAAACTTACATTTACAAAACAGTTGATAAAAATATTCCTCTGGATTGTACAAGAAGGGAGACAGGGACCACTGATAAGACATGGTAATGATACTAATACAGACTTGGCTTCTTTCTCTCCTGCTTCATCAGAGGCTGGACTCTCATTTTTATTTTCTCCATTTTCTGCAGGTAGGTCTTTGTTTCTTGGTTAGCCACTTCAGCCTGTTTTCCCTTTGCTGCACTTTTTTGTCTGAAGACTTATCCTTTCCTCCCTCTTTGGCTTCATTTCCACTTTTGCAGGAGCAGGTTTCTCCTCCTTTGCTGCCCCCAGTGTGAAGCTGACCTTCCTCTGGGTATCATGGCAGTGGGCCATGGCACACTGAGAGCCTTCATGAAGCTGGGCTGCCTGGCCACTGTGCTATTAATTTTATAAGTCTATAATTTAAGGTCACAGAAATATTTTCTATTATTTTCTCTGAAAAGTCTTAACTCTTATTTTCTTCCTATTTAGGTCTTTAATCTGCCTAGACTTTTTTTTTTTTTTTAAGGATTTTAAGTAATCTCTACACCCAATGTGGGACTTTAACTCACAAACTCCAAGATCAAGGGTCACGTGCTCTACTGACTGAGCCAGCAAGGTGCACCTACCCTAAAATCTATCATTACCTTTCCATCAGTTGTATCTCTTACGATGCATTCCTAAACACTGTAGCTTGAATAATGCAAGGTGTATTTGTTTCCATCCTTTGGCTCTCAACCTTTTTTCATCTTTATGTTGTAGTTGTTTCTTTTAAATAGTATATAGATTATTTTTCTTCCTTTAATATCCAGTCTTTTTTAACAACAGTTAAAACAGTTTGTATTTATATTTAATGTCATGACTGATTCGAACTAATAACTTTTAATTTCCATATGCTAATTCTATCACCTGTGTCAGTATTTATTAACTTTTCTCCTCCATAAAGGCTGAATTTTCCTGCTTTTTTTTTTTAATTTTTTTTTCAACGTTTATTTATTTTTGCGACAGAGAGAGACAGAGCATGAACGGGGGACGGGCAGAGAGAGAGGGAGACACAGAATCAGAAACAGGCTCCAGGCTCTGAGCCATCAGCCCAGAGCCTGACGCGGGGCTCGAACTCCCGGACCGCGAGATCGTGACCTGGCTGAAGTCGGACGCTTAACCGACTGTGCCACCCAGGCGCCCCAAGAATTTTCCTGCTTTTTTGTATGCCTAGTAAGTTTTCTTTGATGCCAGACACTGAGAATTTTTTAAGAGAGAAAGAGCATGTGCGAGTGGGGTAAGCGGGGCTTGGTAGGGAGAGAGGGAGAGACTCTTAAGGAGGCTCTGTGCCCAGTGCAGAGCCCAATGTGGGGCTCAATCTCACGACCCTGAGATCATGACCCAAGCCAAAATCAAGAATCAGAATGTCACCCAGGAGCCCCTGGATATTTTTGGTTTTTATAAACATTCTTGAATTTTGCTCTGGGATGTAATTAGGTTACCTGGAAACAGTAAGATCTTTTTGGGTCTTGTTTTTAAGGTTTGTTATGTGGGAACAGAGCAGCAATTAGTCCAGGGATGGTTTTCCTCACAAATGAGGCAAGGCCTTTCTTAGCACGCACACGGCTGCTATCAGAAACAGGAACTACCTCTAACTTTAGGTGAACTCCAAGTATTATTCCCTTAGATGCTTGGGATGATTCTTTTCTAGGCCTTGGCTAGTTTCCTCACCTGAAAAATTGATCAGCAGTCAACTGAATACTCAAGGGGAACCCTCTGCAGATCTCTGCAATTCTTTCTCTGTGCAGCTATCCTCTCTGCTCGTCTGCTCTGTGAATTCCAGATGTCTTGACCTCCCAGGACTCCTAGCTTCATTTCCTCAACTCAGGAAGAGCACAGGGCTCTGACTGGTTCCCCTCCTTGTGTGGCAGCCTGAGAACTTTCTCCACGAAGCAAGGTAGGGCAGTTATAAGGCTAACTTCATTTGTTTCCCAACTTTCATGGATCACTGTCTTTCACTGCCTCCTGTCCAATGTCATGTCCATACTGTTTCATGTATTTTGCCCAGGTTCTTAGTTGTTTCATGACAGAAGGCAAATCTGGTCCCTATAACTCCATCTTGGCCAGAAGCAGAAGTCATCTTTAACTTTTTATTATGTATAACTTAAGTTCTCAAAAGGAACTTAAAATGTTTTAATTTCCCTATATTCTTCCCCACTCTATTTCTCTTTAGTGTCTAAAATTTTATTAATTTTTTGCTTTCAATCCTATTGTCGCCTCATTTTATAAAAACTACCGAACTGTATTTAGATGTACAGAATAACCCTGAAAGAATATTAGCAATAGTAGTTGCCTCTGGAAAGATAAAATAAACAACTAGGAATTAGAAAAGAAAGGGAGATTTCCTTTTCACTGTTTGCACCCTGTAACTTCTGGAGTTTCTACCATATACATTTAGTATACAAATGAGTAAATTGTAAACGTATTTAGATTTTTAAATATGGTTTTATAATTTTTTGCTCAGGTATTTATTTTCACTCCTTCAATTTGCTTCTTGCTGAATTGTCTCTGTATATCTAAAAACAGCATTACTTGTCTGCATTTTTTTTTTAATGTTTTTAAATTGTATTTATTTTGAGAGAGAGTGTGAGTGTGCACAAGTGGGGGAGGGGCAGAGAGAAAGGTAGAGAGAATCCCAAGCAGGCTCTGCACTGTTAGTGCAGAGCCCAACACGGAGCTCGATCTCACAAACTGTGACATCATGACCTGAGGCGAAATCAAGAGTTGGGCTCTTAACCAGCCAAGCCACCCAGTTGCCCCATCTGCATTCTTGAATTATAATTTAGCTGGGTAGAGAATTCTTTGATGCTATTACTCCAGCGTCTTTTGTTTCTATTGTTACTAATGTCCATCTCCTTTCCTTTTATAAATGATGTAATTCCTTCAAGTAGCTTTTAAAATTTCATCTACAATGTAGATTTTTTTTTTTTTTCAGTGCCTGTTGTTTGGCATTTGTTGAAGCTTTTCAACGTGTGGACTTTCATCACTTTCATCCATTCTTCTTTGGCAAATTCCTTGTCTTTATTTTCCTCAGTCTTTTTTTCTCCAAAATGCTACTGAGATGTGGAGGATAGACCAATGGAGACCAACATAAGTCTCTTCATTTGATTTACATTTACAACCTTCTTTCTGTGCTGCATTCCACAATCCCACATTCTTGACATGTTTAATAGCTGCCTCACTGTGGGCCTTTAATCTGCATGGGACTTTATGTCAGAGATTCAGAATTCTTGCCCCAGTGTAGGCAACACTAAAACAGACACCAATCACTAAAATTCCCATTTCTGTGTATTTGATCTCTGCTCAGAGAGCATCAGGCAAGCAGCACGTTTTTGGTTCCAAACCCAAGTAGTGCTACAAAAGTGTTTTGCCTTGGTTTATTAGCACAGAAAGCAGTTCTAGATATGTAGCTTCATATAACAAACCAAGTTCTGGCCTGGAATTATGTTCAATTCCCAATCCCATGCTGGTTTTGAAGACCCAGACCTAAATACTTGACTCTAATCTGTGTTTTCCATCTGCCCATGGCTTCAGCCTATTTACTCAGTATTAGTTTTTTTCTCAATGATTTGGAAATTTTCACCTCATCGTTGAATTGCAGCTTTGCCTTAAAAATATTTTTTCCTTCAGTCATTCCTATGTGTAGTAAATATACACATTCTATTATCTTGAGAAGAAACTTGTACTATAATTAATTTAGGATTTTTAAAAACTTGGATTCTTTTAGGATTCTTCTAATAAGCAAAAATATGTCTCTCTTTTAAATTCAAATAACTTAGTTATCACTGTAGTTATAAAGTGTCTGAAATAACCACCCAGGGCTGAATATACCTAAAGATACAGGACCAAATTCTTTACTTCACCTCATTTTATCAAATAATCAAAAATATTTTTTACCACTTTGAATTAAATTCTACTAAAAAAAACCAAAATGTCACTTAATAGGTCATTATAACATATCTATTATATACCACCATTACCCACTACCCTTACCTTTTACATTTACCACTGCCCCTCCAGGCTACATTCCAAGATAGTGCCTTCTTGACAAGCACTTACCAGTTGTCTAATATATTTACGTTCAGTAAATCTCAAAAAAAAAAAAAATTCAATCTGTATAGGATCAGCAATTAAGTTTCTGACTAGTCTTTCCCAGGAAAAATACTAGCGTGCAACTTGTTTTTTTAAAGAAAATGTCCTAACTTTTGGTAGTAGCTTAATACACAGGCAACGAAGGCAATTTAAAAACGTATGAGGAGGCACCTGGGTGACTCAGCTGATTAAGTGTCCGACTCTTGATTTCACCTGAGGTCATGATCTCACTGCTCACTAGTGAATTCGAGCCCCCTGTCAGGCTCTGCCTCTGTGCTGACAGCGCAGAGCCTGCTTAGGATTCTCTCTCCCTCTCTCTGCCCCTCCCCCTGCGTGTGTGCTCTCTCTTTCATAAATGAATAAATAAGTAAAACGCCTCAGGAGAGATCTTGATATGTTCATCACTAGGGATGATGGAAAATACACTGGTCAAGAATCTGATCACATAGTCAGTCACCACCTGTGGCCTCAGCACATTTATTCATTTATTGAAAACATTTAAAAAAAAAAGCATCTGAAAACTAAAACATTTCCAGCAGTTTTTAAAATAATTTTTTAAAAATTTATTTATTTATTTTGAGAGAGAGACAGAGAGAGAGTACGCGAATGCACACACATGCATGAGAGGGAGAGAGAACCCAAGCAGGCTCCATGCGGTCAGCACAAAGTCTGATGTGGGGCTGGAGCTCATCAACCATGAGATCATGACCCGAGCCGAAATCAAGAGTCAGATGCTCAACCAACTGAGCCACACAGGCGCCCCTCCAGAATATTTTCTAACTAAAATATCATGAGTCATGATTCTCAGCAATTTTGTTATTTTAAATTAGGATATTCACTTAAGACCTCACAGCCTAAACCATCATTCAATATTCTGAAAATGAGAGCTCTTCAAGTTCTTCATGAAGCATAGAGCCAACGCATACCTGTCTAGGTTAGTGCTACCAGAAGAGTAGTCCTTGGATCCAGCTCTGCTGCCATAAAACGATGATGACTGTAAAGGTAAAAGCCCTAAAAAAATGAAAAAAAACAGGGAAATGTTAATTCCTAAATCAGCCAAATTCATTTAATAATAAAATTACGCATTAGGCCTGTTTATATTTAACTGTTTCTCCCCCTTTCTTTGCATCAAATATATATGCATGTTAAAAGATTTAACACTGCAGAAAGGTTATAATACCAAGAATTCTCTCCTGCCCTAAAATTTTGCCTCTAATTTGACCAGTTTTAAAACTTAGTTTTCCTCATTTCCTTCATAATGCTAGATAATGTTTCTACTATTTCTTGCTTTATTCATTATAAGTAATATCTCCCTGTTATGAAAAATTAGCAATTTCTCCTTTACATCACTCGTTCTTGTTCTCTTCTCTCCAAGTATTGGTTGTGTTAACTTTACTTTTACTGATTAACTTTGTAACTTTAACACACTTAAAACTTCTACATTTTGTTCCATGAACCTTATCACTCGACTACTTCATTCTTTCTCTCCTCCTCTTCCCCATCAACTCTTCTAAGACACACCTTAACTTCAACATTGTCAAGGTTTATTACATCTTTAAGCATTGTTTCCTAACTATAGGTTGATTATAAAAGCTGAAAACCAGTAAGTGGATGTTACAAAATATATTATTATTTCAGAGGTAAGAATTATATTGGAGATACTTCTTTCTGTAGGAGTCCAATGTCATAACCCTGAACCACTAAAAAAAAAAGAACATTCCTGAAGTCCTGATCAAATGAATTCTCTTAAACTCAACACCAGGCCATATTTTAGCTTGCTTCAATTTAATTTCCAGTTGACATAATATTCAAATCAATACCACATAGCTGATTCTCTAAGGAGTTGAGAGGATCAGAGAGATGTTAAATGTGGGAAACACTGACAACAATTCGTGGACAGCGTAACTTTTAGTTTTTGTAAAATGGGGTACAAGCTGAGCTTAAACAACTGCTTCAGGCAATAATTCCAAGACTTTCTGGAACTTGTAACAAGCAGGAACACTGATAAAATTCAGTTTCAACCACTTTAACTCCTTGAATTCATTCTATGGTTCAGGTACTTTGACAATGAAAAAGCTTAACTGTAGGCAGTGAAATAGGGAAGAAGGTAAAGGTTAGAGTCTTTCTTAAAAGAATAAAAATCCCTTATATCTAATACTTTCGTCAAGTACTGGATACAAATTGGCACCTGATAACTAGCACTGAATCATACACCGAATAATGTAGAGATATGTCCCAGTTTAGGTTTTTATTTCTAGTATAATACGGTATGTCATATAATAAATTAGCATTTTATATGAAGACCAAATACTTACCTGATGTTCTATTCTCTTCCGACTGTTTCAAACTCAGCTGCTTCTCTCTACTGCTGGTTAAATACTTTCTGGAGGGATCTGTCATAGCCTTGTTGTTCCTACAGTTAATAATTTAATTCAGTGTGTGTGTGTATATATATATATATATATATATCCATATAGATATCCATATAAACACATAATTCTTAATTTTAAATACTTACCATTTCAGAAAATTTACATTTCACACACAGGTCAAAATTTCTTAAGTGGCATTTCCCCCATCTATTATTCCCAAATACCTAAACCTTTCCAGTGGAGTGGGTTCAGTTGGAGATATGCTCATGCTTTGATACAAAGTACTAATTTTAGGAGATCCATCATGCATAAAGCCTGTAGCACATAACGCAGATGGCTCTACCCAGATTCCCTCTGACCCGGTTTTTGTGTCTTCTCTTCCACACCAATTTAGGTTATGTTTTTGACAGGCAGTACCTAGGGTTCTTTTTCACGGGTTAACCTCAAGCTACTAGAGATAATTTGCTTGCACTTTGAGAGACACAAGTAAGGTCAAGAAGCCAAGCTCCCTTGCTTGGATGAGAGAACAACTTTAAGGTGAATTTTATGTAACAGGTTTTCTCTCTGGAATTAGGATGAAGCCTACCCTCTGCTTGATTTTTGTATGAGACCACACTCAAGCTTCATTTCCTGCACTACTGACTTGCTTTCCCTACTCCCCTCCTGGTATCCCTTGGGAGTACTTTCTTAATAAATAACTTGAGCACAAATCTCCATTTCAGCACCTGCTTCTGGAGAACTTTATCAACAACAGCTAGTTCTAGAAATGGGCCTAGGAAACACACCTCTAAGGCCAAGATTCTGGAACTGGACCACTTGTTTGGCAATGGCAACAGAAATCCCACTGCTGGTGATAATACCTCTGGGACCCTATCAACTATAATTATTCAGATTTTCATTTGTAGTGAATTGGGATGGGATAAACTAGAAAAGAATACGGCCCATGCAATATCTCTAGCATTTGAGAAACATGGTAGATTACACAATGGATCTTACTGGGGTTATAGAAACATTCTAAAACTAGATTAAGGTGATGGTTGCACAACTCAATACAATCACCCAAAATTACTGAATTGCACATTTAAAATAAGTAAATTTTAGAATATGCAAATTGTATTTCAATACAGTTTTTAAAAATGTGTCCCAAATCATTCCTTTCCTTGTACCCAAATCCCCCATCAAGAAATGCAGTCTATTTTCCCATGCCTTAATGGGGCTGGCTTTGATTTCCTTTTCCTAAAAGAATGCAACAGACACAACAGTGTATAAGTCCTAAAGCTAAAGGCACCTTGCAAATTTACACTCACTCTCTTGGAATCCTGACACTGCTATGTGAATAACTCCAGACTAACTTGCTAGATGATGAAAGACACATGGCCCAATCACCCTCTTTACCCAACCAGTACGAAGCCAATGGCAATCATGAGTGAGGCCATTCTGGACCAACTAACCACTAACTGCCTCAGCAAATGACCATGGATGCATGAGAAAATGAGAGTACCCAGAGACAATCGGCCAATTCTGGCCCAGATAAAGTAGAATCACTTAAGTCACCATCAACTCACAGGCAATAATAGTTACTATTTTAAGTCACTAAGTTTTGGAGTGGTTTGCTATATAGCAACAGATAACTGATCCAAGTGATATGGAATAGTAATCATAAAGACTATGGAACTGGTTGGCTGTTGCTATGAGTACTGATCTGCTCAAGAGAAAAAACAATAGAGTCAGTTGAGCCACTGAGCCAATTACCAACTTAAGACACCATGTAGAATTGCTCACCCAAAGAGAATTGCAGCCTGGGTCTTTAGGATTTGAGAGCAAGACCATGCTGTCTGCAGCAAAAAAAGTATACATTACTTATAAAGTATCACACACTACTCCTGGCATGTTACTAATGCCTGGAAGGGACCCTTGAAGTCATCAGACCAGAAAGTTACAGCAGCAATCCATAATAAAGTGGAAGTGATTTATCTAGGATGAGTTCTAAGCAAGCAGGAATAGATAAGAGGAATAGGCTTATGAGTACTCTCTATAACCAACCTGGCCTGATTCACAGACAGATCATCTGCTATCTTGGTACAGGATAAAAATGAACTGTTGCTGCACTATAGACCCATTAGGGTACTGCCCAAAAACAGAGTGGTGAGAGGAAATCCTCCATGGTGCAGAGTTTGAGAGGCACACTTCTTTATCCACTGTGTGTGGAAAAAAAAGTGGGCCATGATTTCCGGGACAGCAGCAAATAGTTTGGATGGATAGTAAGAAGCCAGCAAGTAGCAAGCCTGGAAGATCAGGGAGAATGATTTATGGAAGAAGTATATGAACAGCCATACAGAAGTGTGTACAAACAGTAGGGATCTGTTTATTAATGCACACCAGAGAGCTCCACTAAAGAGACATTAAACAATCAAGTCCTGGTTCCCAGAAGGGGAACTTTTTCAACCGTGGGGACAGGAAGAGTCCTGTTTAATCTAAAGCTATGGTTGCTACTCATCTTGGGCTCCTCATGTTGGCAGAGGAACAGGCAAAGAAAGGAACTGCTATACTAACAGGGGTAACTGACTTTGGTTTTGTTTTGTTTTGTTTTTTGAGAGGGAGAGTGCGCGAGAGCGGTTACACACATGAATGAACGGGGGAGGGGCAGAGAGAGGGAGAGAGAATCTCAAGCTAGCGCCACACTATCAGTGCAGAGCCCGATGTGGGGCTCAAACTCATCAACGGTGAGATCACGACCTGAGCTGAAATCAAGAGTTTGACGCTTGGGGCGCCTGGGTGGCGCAGTCGGTTAAGCGTCCGACTTCAGCCAGGTCACGATCTCGTGGTCTGTGAGTTCGAGCCCCGCGTCAGGCTCTGGGCTGATGGCTCAGAACCTGGAGCCTGTTTCCGATTCTGTGTCTCCCTCTCTCTCTGCCCCTC